>NC_056727.1:108738594-109076094 GCF_019279795.1 Protopterus annectens | reverse complement strand
AAGTTTATGACTTGCGTCATAAGATTCACCTGCAGGACCCACGCTCCCTCTGAGTTTATTGTCTCAAAACAGCCTACTTAGATACTGACTTGTGAGGCTTGCTCTTCCTTTGGCTCTAGAGCCTTTCAAGGCGATAGGGGCAAGTTGGTATTAAAATAAGGTATTCGTCCATCAGGACAGTCAGCTTCACCTGTTTTTTACCAGTTTCTTCTTCTAGGACCATAGATAAATTAAAACAAAAAGAAAAGTCAAAAAAGAAAGGCAAGTCTGAAAAAAGGTCACCTCAGCAGTAGATAGTTTGGTTTGGATCCAAGTTGGGAAGAGCTCGTACTTTATCATTTATGATGGGGTGGGAGTCAATTCGGGCTCGATCCCTGCCTCTGCATTTGAAACATTTGAAAGGGTTCTAGCCTTGCCCAGGGAAGAGGTGCTGTCCATATGCTCGGCTTCGCCCCTCCTTTTCTGAATGTTGCGTCTGACTCCACGCTTCCACGTCGACAGGGACATTCAGCTTTCCTTAGCCTAGAGGCTGCTCACCATGTGAGTTCTCTGTCTGATTCTGACCCACCTCTGGGTATCTCAGTTGATGTAGTTCCTAGGAAACAGACATGTAAAAGGAGACATTTAAATTCCTCTCTGGAATCTGTCACTGAAGACAGACTTGGATGATGGGGTTTGGTCCCCAGGATCCCATTTGGAGGACTTCACCTTTGATGACATTTTTGGAATTGATGAAACAGTGAGATGTTGGTCCACTGTTAATCCCTCCCTCCCGAAGAGTCTATGTTGCTTGGGGTTTTCAGAGCTAAGTGTTACCACCCACAGATGCGCTCTTAGACCTGGTAGCTCAGCTGGCTTGGAATGATCCTGGTATGGTGGAGCCAAGCAACATAAAAGCCAGACAAAATTTTAGTTGTACCTAAAGACAGACCACACTGATATAGGGGTACCCCTGAAATGCAAAGAGCTCTGTGAGGAGAATACATTTGTTTTGCCTAATAGAGAATCTAGAGTGCTGGACAGATTTGGAGAATGAACTTGTGCTTCACTGACTTTCACACTGAGAGCACTGAACTATGTGGCCCACAATACTTGTTTCCAGAGGGACCTGACAAAAGAACTCTTCAAGTCCCCTCTCTGGCAACCTACCAACAGACATCCAAAAAAACAGTGGAGTCCCAGTTGTATAACTTAGTTTCCAACATATCCATCCATCTGCAATTGATGGTATGGCTAGAGCAGCAGGCATTGGCATAGCCATCAGCCAGCATGCCTGGATGTAGACTATGTAATTTTGCAGAAAGCTCCAAGACATCCTTCCTTAACACCCCTTTGCTGGAAGCTCTCACTTGGAGCGAGCATTGGAATCTGCTTCTCCACCCCCTTAAAAACCTTCTCCAGGAATCAGAGAGGTGTTAAGAAAATATGGTTCAGAAAATCTCAAGGGTTCAACCAGGATGTTCCTGCAGACAAGCCCTCCTGAGGCAGAGAGGAGGGGACAGTTTTAATGGACATCACTCTAGAAGCAAGAGTAGACAACAGAATCAAGGGTTTTGTGATCCATTTTCCAAAAGGTCTTTTCAACACTCCTGAGGGATTGTCAGTATATGGACACTAATCCCTGCCCGCTCATGCCTGAAAAGACCATCCCTTCAGATTCTTGAATGCTGCAGATAATCAACAGAGGCTATGAGGCTATGTAACACTTAATTTCTCCTCCTTTAAAGAAGGACTCCCACAATTCCACCCCCATCAGCTGGAATCTGCAACAGCCGATGTCTTAAAGCGTATAGAAAAGTCATCCAGCATGCACCCCCCCCTCCAAGACCAGTTAGAATCTGGAGTGTATTACAGGTTGTTCTTTCTGAAAAAGACAGGGCCTTAAGGCCAGTCTGGGACCTCTGTCATCAAAGTCCATTTGTAATGCAGACAAAGTTCCGGATGGTCACGTTTCAGTCCATTCTACATCTGTTGAGGAAGAACAGTTGGATGTGCTCAATAGACCTCCAGAATGCCTACCATCATATCAAAATTTCAAAGCGATCAAGGAGACTTCTTCATTTCCAGCTGGGAGACTATCAGTTCCAGTTCAGTGCCTTGCCCTGCGGTCTCACCACAAGTCCCCCCCCCCCCCCCGAGCCGTTCACCCAGTGTATGGCATTAGTTGCAGCTCATCACCAGCTGCTAGGGTTCCACATGTTTCCATACTTCTAATCCAGCAAATGAACTTCTTACTCCATCTGCATGACTTAGACTTATTCCCTGATTGCTAGGTCTAATGGCTTCCACAATAACAATAGTACACCTAGCCAGATACCACATGAATTCCTCAGTGGACCTTTTCAGTACAATGGTCCCAGTTCCTTCATCCTCTTCATACACAGATTTGCATAACGACTATAGGCAAGTCTCACATCACATTGTGGTTGATCTCCACAGCTGTCCTAGAAGGCTGGCCTGTCCCCCCCCCCCACAACCATAGTAACTATAGATGTTTCACTCTTGGGGTGGGGTGGGGCATTTTGAAGGGAAGACTGTTCAAGGTTAATAGCTGAACACAGAGGCCAGGCTCCACATCAGTGCTCTGAAGAGGAGAGCAATCCTGCTGGCATTGCAGGCCTTCCAGGGCTGTCTCCCCAGGGGCATGATCCCTGTCCAGACAAACAACATGTCAGTAGTCTGGTACATCAACAAGCAGGGCAGAACCTGTTCCTGTACTGTATGCTGAGACGCTAAGAGAGTGTGGCAGTAGGTGATGTATTACCATTGCTTTCTCAAAGCAGTGCATATTCCTTACATTTGTTAACTGGGAAATTCCGACTGGACTAAGTCCATTTACAGTGGAGGCCCAGGGGGAAAAGCTCCAGCATTGTTAAACAAAGAAAACATTTTACAGAGTAGTACAACAAATATGTACATAATACAGCAAAAATTATCAGATATTTTACAACAAAATAATTAGATATTCACTTTAAATATGCAAGCATACAGAGTTGTTCTCAGCAATGAGAGATGTTATCAATAGCTATAATTAGTAGCTGCATACAGGCTGGACTAATGGCTGTTAGAGTTTTAGTACTTTATAGAGGACTAGCGTGATTAACTTGGAAATTGGTTATTGGGGAAGAGGAGAATAAGGTAGAAAGCTTAAGTTTAAGTAATACAAGGACATAGCCAGGTATTTATTAGATGTGATTTGAGGGAGTTGTTGAATTTTGGGGTGGTAGAGTTAGTGGTCAGAGAGGGGGGAAGAAAGTTCCAGTTTCTAGCAACGGTGTGGGAATATAGCGCTTTTCCTGCAGTATTGTTTGCCTTAGTGATACTTACTGCTCTCTTCTGGCCTATACAAGTGTGGTTTCCGTTTCTCTGGCCTCATCCACTGTGTCCTCCTTGACTATTGGACATTATACCATGACCCCCCCATTAATATTCCAAAACATGCACGCTGATTGGCCAGCGTGCACGTTGTAAATCGACTTATACTAATGGAAAAAGGTCCGGTCGCCCGGACTTTTTCCATTAGTATAAGTCTTTTTTTAAAACACTGTCTCGCGATGTTAAAAGAGTTTAACATAGCGACACAGGTTTAAAAAAAGCAACAGAGATCTCTGTTGCTTTTTTTAAAGCTGTCTCGCTATGTTAAACTCCTTTAACATAGCGACAGTAAAAGCAACGGAGATCTTGCTTTCTCCGTTGCTTTTTTTTAAAACCTGTCTCGCTATGTCAAACCCATTTAACATAGTGAGACAGGTTTAAAAAAAAAAGCAACGGAGAACGCAAGATCTCCAAGCTACTACTGTTCGCTATGTTAAATGGGTTTAACATAGCGAGACAGCTTTAAAATAAGCAACGGACATCTCCATTGCTTATTTTAAAGCTGTCTCGCTATGTTAAACCCATTTAACATAGCAAAACAGTAAAAAAGCAATGGAGATCTTGCTTTCTCAGTTGCTTTTGGCCACAGCTCTGATGTACTGCGTAGGCATGCGCAGTACATCAGAACTGTCGCGGATGCCAGACAGCTGCGGAACGGCAGCAAAGAGGCATTATACAATGCCATTATTTAAGAAAAGTAATTGTTTCTTTTCTTAAATAATGTCATAGTATAATAGCAATAACCCACGCCTGGGTGTGGGTAATGTGGGATATACCCACGGTTGTCTTTGTTTGGTCCTGAGGGCGAAACCACGCCAGCCGTGGGTAAATCCCGCATTACCCACACCCAGGCGTGGGTTATTGCTATAATCTTCCAGTTCTTCTGACTCACCCATCTGGGCAGTCTCACTTGAATCCAGAGACACTAAAGCTAACTGTATGGTTCCTCCACTTTTAACAGTGGCCGGATATGCCAGGCTTTTCACTAATGTAGTTAAGATTTTATTAGCCTCTCAAAAATCAAGTACCATGAAAATGTACCTTAGCAAGTGGAAGAGATTTTCTATGTGGGTAGCAGCTAACAGGGTAGATCCCTTTTCAGCTCCACTTCCTTCTATCCTGGATTTTTTTCAGACCTTTTTCATAAAGGTTTCAATTTTTTTACAGCTAAAGTGTAATTAGCTGCCATTTCTAATTTCCAAAACTAAATGGCTGTAGCCTCTCTAAAGATGTCAAGGGCATTTCTAAAAGGAACTTTCTTACTGAAACATTCTGTAAGGGATCCCCATTCCTCCTTGGGATATACCCGTTATGCTTCAAGTGTTAACAGAACCTCCTTTCGAACTGGTAGGTTTATAACACCTTTCTTGGAAGACTTTTTTGTGGTCCTCAATTCAACTAAAAGAATTTCTGAATTACAGGCACTCTTGTAAATGTCCTTATTTGGTTTCCGTAAGGATAGTTTTTTTTTTTTTTTGAGAACAAATCCTTTTCATCACAAAAATGGAATCTAAAGTGAATATTAATCAAACCATTAGTTTGCTGGTATTTATTCCACTGTTTTCTAATAAAGGCGAATAATACCCTACATTTATTAGATGTCCACAAACAGCTTATATTTTACCTCCATAGTTATAAAGTAAAGCTAGGCCAGAATGTTTCAAAGGTCACTCTATCTAGATGGCTCTCTGACTGCATTGCATTCTTATACAAAAAAATGGAAATCTCTGTAGCTTAGAAACCGAGTTCATTCTACAAGGGCTATGGTTGCTTCTGCTGTCTTCATGCATAGAGTTCTATAGGTAAAATTTCTCTTGCAGCAGCTTGGACTACAGTTCACACATTAACTAAACCACAGTTGAAAAATGACAATTAACAAAGAAAAGTCTACACAGCACAAAGAACGCAACACCAGAGTAATAAATTGAGCGCTTTTGTTTCATTTAATACAAGACTTCTTCACAATACCTATACAAAAACATCACTTCCTTAAATACTCACTATTCATGACATCACAGATCACTAACAGGTTCTTAAAAACGTATATACCAATTTTAAAAAATACACTGAAAGATATAGTACCATTAATGTTTCACTTCTTAAAGAACAAAAAAATGAAAAGACTGAAAGCAAACATTTTCTGCTCATTAAAAGCCCTTGCAACTATGTGTAAACAAGACAGACAGATGTCATTTTATCACTCATTTACATACTTCAAATAACTTTTAACCGAAATCATATCTTTTAATCCTGGAATAACATCTGCTCTCAGAAAAATCTGTCATTTTAATTCCAGTTTTTCTAAATAGTTGTTAAAGCCCTCGATGAACCTATTATTATCTACTTTCTCTACTACAAAAAATAAAAACTTCTTAAATTCACTACATTGTAATGAATGCTTCACCAAAGCATTTGTAGTATCTCTTTTTCTTATAGCTAGCACATGCTCCCTCACCCTAACCCTTAATCTTCTAATAGTTTTTCCTATATAAAAATAATCGCATCTTGCACATACTCCTAAATACACTAACCCTTCACTTAGACAATTATACCAACTTTTGGAAAACAATTCAAAATAGTCTACACATTAATTTCTCAATACACGTTGGATATACAGTCAAGAACACTACATACTTCAGTTCCAGTATTCTCAGGAATATCCTTTCTAGATATCTCCCAGGGTTGTGGCAGCTAGGGAATCTGTCCCAAAGGTTGAATAGGATGAAAGAAGACAACATCAAACAAAAGTTATGTACTTATAAGAATAGATCTGCATCTTTTGTTCATACTGTTCAACATCCATCCTTCCTTCCCCTCCAAAATATTTTCTCACCTGGTGTTCCTCTTTGATTGAGTGGCCCTAATAAGGAACCTTGTCATTCCACATCCTCAGTTTTTTTCAGGTTATTTTCTGGTATAGAATTTAGGTGTTAATGTTTGAGATAGAATTTGTTGAGTGATAAGCTGGCAAACTCGGTCTGAGGTATTTGGAAGAAAAGAGGGATTATGGTTTAGGTGACTACTCAGAGCCCTGGTTTCACATCTTCTAAAGGCACTGAGGTTGGATCCAGTGGGAACCGATGACCCAAAAGTTGAACTGGATAAAAAGAGGACAACACAGATCTGTTGTTATGTTAAGTATATAACTTTTTTTTTTTAAATTTGTCAACATGCAAACTATTTTCTTTTTTACTTTTACAGTGATCACAGAGATTTGGATTTAGTGTAAAACTGCTGTATCAAATGTTGCAGGAGAAACACTGACAGACATTTGCTAAACAAAATATAATAAAAAATTATCACACTGAAAACAAATTTAGCATGTGGCCTCCTAAGGCGCAGGGATTGTGGATTCAGGCCCCATCTGGGATGATATAGTCTTGCCATGCCCCAGTAGCCTAATGAATGGATAAGGCATGAGCAATAGTACACCTCTCCTCCCTTGAAACTGCTATTTATTAAAGTGGGTCTGGTGACCCATTAAACTATAAGACCCATGCTGGGACTCATAGTCAAATACTAAAGCACTAATTAATGTCTGCGAAGGGTGTAGGAATTCAGAAGACAAATATGCAATTCATTTGCTAACAACTTGGGACAGACCACTGGTTGAAACTGTCCCTTTTCAGGGGCAGCTCAGAAGTACTTTCTACAGAAATTATTTGGTCCGAGTCACACAATGAACAAAATGACTGCTGAGGGAATCAAACTCTGTGCTACAGAAGCAGCTCATAGCCTGACTCATCTTTACCAAGTACCCCAAAATAGTGCATTTTAAACCTGTGCGCCTGCAGAAAAAAATGTTAATTATAAATGTATTCAGTTAAAATATTAACACTTAACTTGTGGACTTCAAATAGTAAAGCATATAAAGTATTGCATGATAATTATAAGAGTCAATCAGAGGAGCTTAGAAAGGATTGGGAAGAGAGACTGGATATGCAATTCGCAAAGAGACAGTGGGAGGGGGGATATATGTATATCTCCCAAGTATGCAACAACATCTAAAAGATTTAGGATCTTTGCCTGGAAGTGTTTACATAGGTATTTTTATACACCAAGTAGACTCCAAAGAATTTTTCCTCAGGTGGATAGCAAATGGTGGAGGCATGACGGGCAAGAAAGAGGTAGCTGGGAACATATTTTTTGGGAGTGTAATGAGCTGGCAGACTTGGGATTCCCTGCAGGCTGCTCTGTCGGAGATGCTGGGTGAGTGGATTGGACTGACTGGGGAGATGAGTTTTTTGAATTATGCTACAGAACCGGAATTGCCTAGAGACATAGTAAAGCTTTACTGAGTTTAATTATGGTGGCTGCCAAAAAAGCAATTACTAGAAAATGGAAATCTAAGTATAGACCAACTTTATTCGAAATATTGAATATAGTCACAGAGATAAAACAGCTAGAGTTGGGATCTGTAAAAAAGAGAAGGAGCAAACTACATAGCAAAAATGGGAATTGTGAGAAGAATATATGCAGGGCAGGATTTGAATGAGCCATAATGAGCCATATAATGCCTAACTGACAATGACTGGATGGTTTATAAGTGATGTATAATGTTTACAACTACAGTTGCTTCAATGATGTCTGTGATGTCAACTGTTTGCAACTAAAGTGATATCATTTTGTATGTTTTTCATTTATGTAAATGTAAAATTGCCTTTGTCATATGTGTAAATTTAATAAAGATGTTTGGGGAAAAAATATGGACTTCATGCTCTCCAGTTTATTCACAGGTAAATAATAAACACACTTTCAACAGTCAACAAAAACAAGGCAACCAGTTATCATACCCAAAGAACATGGCTCATTCAGTGATGATCCTGTTCACCAGTCAGTTTTTTCCTTTACACCGTAACTTCTGAACTGATGTGGGTGGCAGGAATCAAGTACTTATGCATATACGCGAGTGCACACGCACACCAGTTGTAGCCAGTTCCATGACTGTACACCTCAGATATCTGCTTGTGAACAAGTGAATGAATGCATTCAGAAATAATAGGCCAGAAATGTATTACAGTTTGCTGCTGTCAAAACCATTCAAGGGAGCCTATTGCAACACCTCTCTTCTCTCTCAATGTCTTAGCTGAAGAAGTAGACACAAAGACCCAAAAATTCAGAAAAAAGATTTTAAATGTTGCTCTTATATACTTAAGAAGTTGTCAGAATAAAAAGCTTTGCATTAACAAGCATTTTTGAAGGATACAAAGTTTGAAACTCATGACTTATTTAATGCCTACATTTCACAGCACTTTGCCAAAAAGCCACAGATTTTATAAGGAATGGGAAAACGTACCTCTCTACTTCTTTGCTCAGGATTTCTGGACAAGTACAAAAATAATGAGGAGACAAAGGTCCCAATTTTAAATATTATTTTATTTTATCTTTTTTAATCAGGTAAACTCACTGTACAATGTGTCACTTTCCGGTTTGACCAGAAGCACTGTCTTGAATGACAGGCTGTAGTAGAAAACCAAAATCACTCCTGATGGCTGCTTCAGTGATGGCCTCTCTTAGTTGGCCCTAACCCTTATGATGAGGAACAAACAGGCCAGTAGATTGAGAGAAGGTTTGATGACTGGCTGGCAACAGAGGGGAAAAGTACAGAACAAAGTGATTTACTGCTCAAGTGATCTCTCCGCAAAGATGTGCAGCTGTAAGTCAGTACTCCATTGAAATGGAGGTCTTTGCTGTTATAAAACTGTATAGGTTTGTAAGGATATAATTTCATTCCCATGTATTAGTGTGTTGTAGCCTTGGTGGTGGGGGTTTGAGGAAAGTTTTGTCTTCAGTTTGGCTGGCTGTGATGTCACCTGCTGTGGTGTAGGGGAATGTGGGGGTGTCGAGGAATCTGGGAGATCCTGGGCCTTGGATGCCTTACTTACTTGACAGCTGCATCAGAGGGAGTTTGGAAGTTGGATAGCTACCTTTTAGAGTATAATTTTGACAATTATTTTCTTTTCTTCAGTACTTTTAATTGACTGTAGACTAGTAGTAAATGTTTAATGTTTTGAAAAGTATTATTTCCATCAGAAACATGCTATCCTTGTAGGGGCAATTATGCAGTGTAGGTACATGATGACAGAGAACCTCTTGTTAATGCAGGTGCCCTATTTTTTATGTACTAAATCCATGAAAGAGGCTTTGTAACATGTTTCTCTTAACACAACTTTTGATTCTGGATTAAGGGCATAATGGGCCTGAAACTGTAAGCTTGGATGAGGCTAGTCTAGACATGAAGCACTATAACATATACAATTCTCAGAGGCCAAAAAGTCTTCCATTTTTATTTTAACTTGATAAATTGCTATAATCTTTGAATTATCAACACCACTGAAATGTAAAATTACTTTAAGTGGCTCAGCTGAGACCACACTCACTTTTGATGCTCAAAGATCAAAAAGTCTGTGTATTATGTTCTAATATGAACACTGTAAGTAAAGCATTTAATAATATTACTGCATTCTTGAGTATGCTGTCCTTTGGATGAGAAGTTAAACCGAGGTCCAGTCTGCATGAGTGAATGGGTAGCTCGGATGGCCGTGAAAGATCCTATGGCACTTATTGAAAAGAGTAGGGGAAGTTCTCTGGTGGCCTGTCTAAATTTCCCTAGTCAATATGAATACAGCTGCAGACCTCCCCTGCAAATAGGCTGCTGGGCTAGTGGGACTGAAATCCTCAGCAAAGTGTAAATCAAAATAAATACAACTACACTGAGAGTAAGCCTCCATGTAATATAGTGAGAGCACTATGATTGAGCTTTTCTGGGGGGGGGTTTATGTCAAGGAAGCATCCCTATGTAACTACAACCTGCCTAAGGTGATATGCCCTCAGGGTCTGTTTTATTAAGTTGGGAAATATAGGTGGTATCAGGGTCTGAAGGTTCCATACCCTTCTTCTTAGTTGTTTCAAGTAACACCTTGTTGTAGCAAAACAAATGCTATCAACCTATTATTTCTGGACTGTGTTCCTGTAATCTGGTGGACTCTCATATAATTCTTGTTTGTTTACAATGCTCGAAGGGAGGTAGTGGATCATTCATTAAACAACTGCCCTGCACCATTAGAATGATATTGTATGTTACTCTAGTCCTCATCACCATTATTTACCCTGTTAGGCAGTGTGTGTGTGTGTGTTTTGCAGCATTTTGGGGTATTAGATACCGCATGTGAATAAATATTGTAAAAAAATGCTGCATTTCTAAGTATTTTGGCTTTAAAGTATTGCTAATGCTGTTGTGTGATACAAATATTATGTAAATAATGTTTCTTTAAGAGCAATCAGGTAATGGCATGTATTAGCTAGAAGTGAAATTATTTTATGTTGAGTTAATGGGTCATTATAAGACCAGTTATATGATTTATTATTGTACAGATTGAAGGGTTTCTAAGTTGTGGGATAGTTTCAATGGTTCATAGGTGTATACCAGGCTAATGACCACTAGGGACCTTATAAGCCTAGCCATTCAATGCATGTGACTCTCAAATTTGATATATGTAGTGGATGATTTGCAGACTACCTCTGTCCATCAGAGGCATAGGTGCTAGACCTGGGGTGAATTCCCAATTAAGTGCAACTTGAGCAAATGGATGGGTAGATAGGGTTATTGAGGATATTCTGTAGAGTCTCCAGAGGGCAGCATATTGTCCTGTGAACTGGAAGACAGGATTTCAGATTGTGATGGTTACCCTACCATAATTGGAAGGGGGTGTTCTCATGCCTTAAAGAGGATTCCTCCAGTTATTTGGAGTGGGAAGCTGTAGCAAAAGTATAAAATTGTGGGTCTGGAGTGGGATGCTTTGGTTGGGAAATGGACTCATTCAGAGTCTACATTATCATCATCTTTGATGAACCAGGAATTTGCAATATATTTGGACTTTTTACTTCAGACAGTGGAAAAAATAGTTATGGCTGTAGTTTTCTATTGATATATGTATATATATTTTTTTAATTTTCAAAATTTGCCTTCCAACCTTGAATAGAACAATTTGTGAGTTAAGTAAAAGCTGTATTTATTTGTTTTGTTTGAATTTTCCCAACTTGTTCGAGCACTTGTGCATGTGGGTTGGGGGGGGGAGACACACTACTCCTCATTATAGTCACGTACCCTATCAGTCAGGTTGTGTTTGCATGAGTATTTATGATTAATAAATACGTGTGTTTGTGTTTTATAACCAGTTTGCAACTTGTGATGTCTGCACTGTTTTAGTATGTAAGACTATTGACAAGACTTATCTTTATATTATATTTAATGTTTCTTAGTACTATATTAACAATCTATGAATTATTTTCTACTTGTTTCAGTTATAGATAGCGTAATATCTTGTTTATACTTAGTGATCAAGTAGATCCAGTATAATAGCAAGGACCAGACAATCCGTACCGTTGCATATTTTTCCACTCTCCCTAGACGTCGCTGTAAATTTTTTTTGGTACAAGATACATTGGAGCCTCACTGATTCCCATGGTGGGAACTACACTTTGCTGTTTGATAGGGATTACAACTTTAACAACTAGGGCTGAAGACACGTTACTGACAACCTCTTATATGTGCCTGTTTTGACAACATTTAGACAGAACAAACTGAAGTAGAAGTCTGTTATCTCTTTCCTTATTTAACCCTGTTTGGTTCATTGCCATAGATTGTTGCAGTATGTCTTTCACCTAGCACATACAGAGCCCTTTCTTGTCTTTCTGAACACACTTGTAATTGATACATCACTAGAAAGTTGAATTCATCCTTTCACAGAATGGGTGGTATGCTACCTGACATAAAGGATATAAGGTAGGTGCTCCCAGTTACAGGTTTAGCCAAACTGTCCCAACTAACTGCAGTTATGATTACTACAGTATAATACTTAAGGATTTTAATTCGACTGGTTGTCTGTTTTTTTAATACTTTTTGTCCCATCTAAACATAGCAGATAGCATCTACTCAACACATCACAGATACAATGATGTGCTAACAGTTATACATAGCTAGGGAGGGACAAGATTTGTGTAAATTGTATTAATTAGAGACTAACCACATAGGATAGGAGTGTAGCACATAAACTATTACCAATTAGCTACCAGTAGGAGTAGATATGCAGAACAGGTGTTAAAGATGAGACGTATCCTATTGCAGCTTCGATGAATAGCCTGTGACATATATTTATGATCCCAGGTTGAGTGAATTGACAATGATCTCTGTGTTAAAGCAGGTAAATACTGCATGTCATGTAAAATGGAGTTAGATCTGATGAAACTCTGTTAAGGGCGAAAGTTCATAGGCTCATAGGTGTGTACTAGACTAATGGCCCTGGAGCCTTTACAAGTCTATCCTATAGAAATGCCCTGGCATCGTGCTGCCCGACGTTAGTTCCCTGTACCTCTGTCAAGTAGAGCCACTGGAGTGATCCCCAGGGTGAACTTTCTATTTCCCATCCACTCATCAGGATTTCTCTTGAAGAGGGCCAGTGAGGTGCTCTGCTTGACATGTATGGGAAGTCTATTCCAGAGCATGGGCAGTCTATGGATTATAAACCTGTCCCTCCAGCATGTTCTGTTGATTGTGGTAATGAGGTTGAGGTTTCTGGGGTGTGTGGTGTGGAGGAATTTGGATTTCTTTAGATGTAACATTTCTAACAGAGCTGGGTCAGACATGGCTTTGCAGGTCAAGCAGAGATCGCCTCTTAGTAGATGATATGAGACAGAGAATAGCTGGAGTTTTTTGAGTCTGTGCATGTAGGATGTGTTTAAGGCCTAGGATCCTGTTCATGAGGTACATTTGTGGCCTCCCCAACTGTTGCATGTGTCTAGTGAGGTACATGCCAAATAGGGCATTCTACTTGATGATTGGCCTAATGAGGGAAGAGTAGAGAGAGATGATGACCTCTTTCTTCCTGGATGGAAAACCCTTGGTAACGAGATGTGCCACATAGAAGGACTTTCTGACCACAGTGGCAATGTGGTGGTCGAAGGAGAGGTTGCTGTGAACCTGTGTACCCAGATCTCTTATAACGCCTTAAGTGTTCAGTGAGCTCCCATCAATGTGGTAATTATTGGGAACTGAGTTTTTCCCAAAGAGGATGGCGATGGATTTTTTGGCATTAACCTTAAGGCCATGGTTTCGACACCAGTCATTGGTCTCAGTGAGGCTTTTGTGTAGGATGTCTACATCACTTTGGGAGTTAATAATGGCTCCTAGTTTGCAGTCGTCTGCTGACTTGGTCAGCCCGAGTCCCTCCGTGTTAGCCTGGACTTCTGAGAAGTAGATGCCAAACAGGAGAGGACCCAGCTCCAAACCCTGTGGGACTCCACTCGTGATTGGTCGGCAGTCTGACTTGGAGTCCGCTACTTTCACACTATTGGTTCTTTCTGTAAGCCAGTTTGCAACCCACCTAGTGATATAGGGGCTGATGCCTAGTTTGGTGAGTTTATCAATAATTCCTGAGTGGGGAATGATATCAAAAGCTTTCGCTAGATCGAGGTAGGCTGTATGAACTGCCTTGCCGTTATCCACAGCTCTGGTGACTGACTCAAAGAAGTCAACCTGGTTGAGCAGGCATGATCTACTTTTCAGAAAACCAAATTGCGTGGGATCTAGAGTTTGGAGATTCCCTATATCCTTGTTAATTAGGTCCACTATGATGCGCTCCATAGCCTTAAATATCAGACTCATCAGGCTAATGAGGCGATAATTTGCAGAGTCAGTAGTCGCTCCCCCTTTATGGAAAGGGATGACTGTAGCAGTGCGTTATTTGGTAGGATCAAAGCCTGAGGTGGTGCCAGTTCACTTTGTAGTCCATGTAGAACACATGCAGGGATATTATCAGGTACCATGGATGCTGTATTTTTAGCCTTGGACAATGCAGCTTTAACCTGTGATGCTTGGTGCCTGGCATTCCTCCAGTATTGTGATTGGTCTTTTGGGGGGGGGGGGGGGTAAAGTTAGCACTGAATCTGTTGGCCAGTATGTTGGCAATATCTGTTGGCTCAGTATAGGAGGTGCCATTGTGCAGTAACTCAGAGCAAACCTGGGTATTGCCGTGGAAATTCTTAATATAACTATAGAAGGATCTGTGGTTGTTTTTAGTGTCTGCCGCAATTCTGCCTTCCTAGCTGGCTTTAGAGGTTTTGATGAGGGATCTCAACTTTTTATTGAGGGTAATAAGGGAGTTTTTCCAGTCTTGAGACTTCACCTTTTTCTGCAACAATTTCTTCCTTCTGTTGTAGAGTTTATTAATGGCAGGGGACCACCAGATTGTCTTCCTTTTTTTGAGGAGAGCATCTTGGTTCTGTTGGGTATGGCTAGTTCCATGCATTTATGTACGTGTTTGTACAGTGTATTGTTGTATGATTCAGCAGTCATGCAACTATTTTCCATTGACATGGGTGCCGGGAAGTTAGCCACCTCTGTTTTTAGGAGCCCAAATGCTCATCTTTTTTCAAAAAATAAGTTTTGATTACTAAATAAGTTACAAGTGCTTCATCACTCTGAAGTCTCAACTGAGCTTGTCAATGATGCATGGTATTTTTTCCTGAGTTTTTAGGATTCTCAGCCAGCAGCTTTGTTGCTCACAAGTACCAGTTTTTCCGGTGGTATATATAGTTCACTGCACAAAATCGCATCTCTTCTGTCCTGCAGCCACTGATACAGAAGTATGACCTTACACTAAAGAACATTGCCTGGTTCTCCAGTTATCTAATACATGTACATTTAAGTCCCTTGTTTAGTCTGATCACTCCATTCCATCTTTTGTTTGCGGGCTTTTGGTCATCATTTGCTCTGTCTGCTGCTGTTGCTGTTTGCCCTTAGTGATGAACTAGGAATGTCTTCTGCTGCTATTGCAAAATGGGTTGGAAACCTCCATTGCACACTGCCAAACACACTGAGCACAGTAAGAGCTTTTTTTAAGTTAAAGCCCTCATAGAATTTGTGGGAACAGCAAAATACTGCATATATGCCCCATGAATAGCTTGGGTTCATACCGCGTGATCGAAAATTGTAAACGGCGAACGCGTATTGAGTGAACCTGATTGGTTGAAACGTCGCATGTGTAACACAGAAATCGCAGTAGGGAATATTTTCCCTTTACTTCAATGCAGTGGGATCTCGGAGTAGGAATATTTACGTAGTGGGGGTGTGGGGGGTGCAGGGGGGCTTGGCCCACTGCCTACAGCATTTAGGTAAGTATAGTTTTTTATTTTTATTTTTTTATTATATTTTTGAAATTTCAAACATCACTCATATGGTGTTGACCATACGGTGTTCGATATTTGAAACTTTCGAAAATATAATATAGACCCGAATAGATTGGCTGCAGCTGTGTTTGTAGTAGGCATTTGTATAGCTTGTAGTGGGATGAGCAAAAACAACAAGACAAGTTTAATAGCGAGTTGTGCTGTATATGTTTAAAATCTATAAATTAAAAGTGAGTAACTTAAGGAGGAAAAACAAGTTATATTTAGGGCATATTTAAGAATGTGTTGTGTACCTGACGTTGCAACTCCATAATTACCTAACTTAATTCAGGCCTGGGCACCTATCCTTAAAGTCTGGCTTACATCCAGACCAAAATCCAATGCGCATCAGTGGTGAAGATCAAAAGATGAAAGAGGTACATAATTACTATTTACTCTTGAATTCCTTAAATTTTTGCAATAACTTATCTTGTTTCATGCTTGATTTGAGGCCTTTTTGAGATTCTAGGCAGTATAAAGTGAAATCTATTTGTCAGTAACAGACCTGTGGATTTTTTTTTTTTGCCATTCTTTTGGTACTGTCCAGCCGAATGTTAAAAATGGATTATTTAACAATGAACCCGGAAGCTTCCCTAGTCTTCTGGTACATATTTTCCTTGCTAGTAAATCATCAGATGTAATCAGTCCCAAGATGCACTTTGGAAAATACTACTGGATTGTAAATTCATGCAGTGTTGTTGTTAATATATTAGGTAAACAAATGGCCTCAGCGTTTTTTTTTTCTTTTAAACAGGCACTATGAAACCTTGATCAACTTTCTCCTTGATCTTCTGGATCAGCGAAATCTGTAAGTAATTGTTATTGTGTAATCATTAATGCACACTTCATTGATTCTCTAGCAGAAAAACGTTACAGGTTCAGAGTTTTGAATGTCTAAATTTGAAATGTTTTGCAATATTGATATTACACATTTTTTGTGGTTAGATAAGAGTTTTATGGGACCTCTGTATAGTATCTACTTTTGGGCTTCTGTTTATGGATATGTGTCATTATTCTACCAGTTTTACTCTTTATGTCTGTCAAAGATTTTCTTTAATATGAGGATAGGGTTGGCTTCATTATGCTTTGCCATTTTGCTCATACCCAGTATAAGAAACCATTATTTTGTCATATTCATATCTTCTACTCATTTCCTTTATTTTCTGTTAAGTCAGTAATTTTTGTCTGAAATACTTTAAAACTGATTTTTTTTCTTTAACATAAGGAAAAAAGAAATAACTGAAGTTGAAGGAGAAGTGATACTAGTTTTATAATTAACTTCCCAGCTGATGTCTGAATTATTGTATATGAGGTAGGCAAATGGTACCTCTCTTTTGGGCATCATTTTATTGTTTTAAGTGTGAAAACTGTAAAGTGTTGTACAAAGCTACTAAAGTAAGAGGAAATGTATACTGTAAAAATGCTGTTCTTACAAAAATAAATGCATATATATCATGACATTTAAAAAAATAACTAAATCAGGACAAGGAGGACAGGAAAAATTTTTAAAACATATTTCTAAAATTACCTTTCTAAACCGGTTTTCAAACATTCCAATATCTTCGTGACCTGTCACCTCTCACCCCCTTTTAAGTTTTTAGTGACCCTAGATTTAAAGGATGCTTTTCACATTCCTGTAGCACCAGATTTCAAACATTCCTTAAGGTTTTTCTGTCTTGATCACACTTTAATTTCTGTGAATTATTCTTTGGGTTATTCATTGCTTCAGGGGTATTCAGAAAGTGTCTATCTCCAATGATAGCCTGCTGCAGTCTGCAAGATATTCACATTTTTCCTTACTTAGATGAACAACTTATCTTTGCAG
Organism: Protopterus annectens; assembly: GCF_019279795.1. Lineage (NCBI taxonomy): Eukaryota > Metazoa > Chordata > Ceratodontiformes > Protopteridae > Protopterus > Protopterus annectens. The sequence goes on along the minus strand of NC_056727.1, from coordinate 109,058,669 downwards.
AGTCTTTTTCAAGGTGTTCGAAATTTGTCACGAGTGAGAGAGTTCTTTCTCGGAGTGGGGTTTCAGGAGAGCATCCAAATGTCTTGCATGATTTCTTCTCACTGGATTGTTTTTTTGGGGTGTCTCCTGGATTCCTCAGTTCAAAGATCTTGTCTACTAGAGACAAATGTAGACCTACATCTTGATATATTTCTGAGTTTTTCCACTCAGAGCAAGGCCTTGGCAAGGGAATTAGGCTTCATAGTATCCGTGATTCCTCTAGCCAGACACCACATGAGAAACATTCAGAGGTACCTAAAATCAGTACGATCCTAACATCGATATCCCGTGACATTCCAGATTCCTGCACTGGGATTTGTGAAAAGGGGCGTTCTTCTTTTTTTCTATTCCGGTTCCAACAAAGTCACAGACTTTGCTTGGGGAGTGGTGTCTTTGTGAAAGTGCAGTAAAAGTGCAGGGTCTGTGGAACAAAAAGGACTGAACAAGCAAAACACATAAATATAAAAGAGATGTGGCAATTATAAATGCTGTCAGCACTCTTAGTGATCCCTAGGACCATTACAAGTTGTTACAGGCAACACCACAACAATGAGGTACATAGGCAAATGGGGAAACTAGATGTTACTCTCTGTGCAGGCAAGCCATAATAGCCTTGGATATAGCTTATCTGCAAATTCTCACTGTACATGGATCTTCATTCAGAGCAAACTTTTGTGGCGGACAAACTGAGCAGGACCTTGACAGATGCTCACAAGTGTGTATTGAATCAGGGGGTCTTCAAGGAATCAGTCTATTTGTGGGAACACCTCAGATAAATCTATTTGCTTCCATTCACTGAAAACTGGCAAAACTCATTTCCAGGATTCCATGCAAGAAGGCATGGAAAGCAGATGCAGTTTCATTTCCTTGTACAGGAATGTTCCTGTATGTGTTCCACCCTTTCCACTGATATCCAGGGTCATTTTACAGATTCAGATAGACTTTCCAAAGATTATCCCTGTGACTTCTTTCTGGCCAAGGCAACAGTAGTTCTCCCATATTTTGGAAATAGCCAAGGGCAATTACCACAACCTCCCTCACAGACTGAGTATACTCACACAAGACAGGGAGTGTTTGATATATCCTGACTCCAAACAACTGCAGCTGACTTTGTATGAAAGGGTCTTAATACACATGTTTACAGCATACAGCATTTCCTCTTACTTTAGTAGCTTTGTAAAGTACTTTACAGTGTTCACACTTAAAACAGTAGTATGATGCCCCAAAGAGAGAGGCACCATTACACACCCATTTCCTCAGGACTTTCAGCAGGTATTAATGGAGGCAAGAAAACCTGCTACTAGAAAATCGCATATTAGCAAATAGAAAAGGTTTTCTTGTTGGTGCCTACAATCAAACCAGCACTCATTCAGGGCTAGTGTTTTGCTGGATTTAGAATATTTGTGTGAGTTACTATCCTGTAGCCTTACTCCCCCATCAAGTCCATTTGTCAGCCAGTTCATTATTTCTGCTCATGCGCACCCCCCCTTCAGTGCAGTCTGATGTCAAAACATTTTTGAAAGGGGTTTTACATAAGAGCTCTCCGAGAAAATGTGTAGCTTTTCATTGGGATCTGAATTTTGTGTCAATGAAGCAAACACTTGCTCCATTTGAAGCAGTTCATCTGGCTGACTTGAGGTCCTTACGATGGTAAACAGTTTTGCTGATTGCTGTGACATCTGCAAGAAGAGTGTCTGCGTTGCAAGCTCTTATGGTGGGTCGGTCGTCTCTCATTTTCCATAGAGATAGGGTTTCTTTAGGCATACATGAAAGATTAGTTCTTAAAGTGGTCTCCAAGTTTACCTTAAGCCAATCCCTCTCTCTCTCTCTCTCTCTCTCTCTGTTTTCTTTCCAGAACCTAAAAAGGAGGTAGAAAGAATACTTCATACCTTGGAAATTCACAGACAACTCTGGTATTATCTTGACAGAACAAAATCCTGCAGAATTTCTGATCAGTTGTTCATTTCTTGTGAAGGTAAAAAGAAAGGACAGTCTGAGTTAAAGAAGACTATTTCCAAATGGTTGTCTCAGCCTATCACCTTTTAATGTTCTTCCTCAGATCAGTATTGATCAGTGTGCAATTTTCCAAAATGTTGGGTTATCTTGCCAAATAACCTGGACTCTGCTAGGATAGCAAAGCCAAAACCTACCATAGAGCCATATGTCTGATGTATGACCTAAGCCCATATGTGTAAGGGCACATAAGCAGACGATGAATGTAAAACCCCAGACTGTCTAGCTACCTCACACCCATTGGTCTGTTCTTCAAGTAGTCGTCATAACTGTTGGCCTTCACTGGTTCAAATAACTGCCCTGTTGGGGGAATTCCTTGTTTTTTAGTAAATATCATTGTTATTTGTTTCTCTATTAGATGTCAGATAGTAGTGTAGAGTGCAGTTATAGTAGGCAGCTTCCCTACAAGGATCCCCACTTCCAGTGCTGTTTCTGTTTGGCACAGAGCACAGTTATAAACTTTGTATTATTTGCCAGGTCTTCATACCTAAAACCTTATGGGTACAACTTTCCTCCCTCATAACTTACTTGAAAACCCAATAGACTCATCCAACCCTGATATCCCACCTATCCCAAAAATGAAGTTTAAGAGGCCTATGCGCGAAATTATGCCTGACCAGTCAAATTCAGACATACGTACTAAGGTCTTGGAACCCACAGTATGCCCGACCCTTTTCAGATGCCTTCTACTGCAAAGCCATTGGAGGCTGATATGGAATGTGAGGTATATGCACGTTCTAAACAACTGATGCTACAAACACTGGTGAGAAGGGGGAACCCCCATATAATAATTTCTGAAGGCCCAGAAGACATTCCACAAATTTTATTCAGAGAGGAAATACCACAGTCTCTTATTAAGGTATAGCAGGGATCAGAACCACCACATGTTGTGAAAGCAGACATCGCACTTAAAAGAGAAAACAGAAAACCAAAAATGTTTCTTCTACTCAGACGTCCAAGAAAAATAAATGGATAGATATCATCCAGGGCCTGTTTAAGGCCATGATGGCACTCAAGCCACCATCTTTTTACATCCTGTGCTCTCTACTCCTGATACCCCCCAAAAGAGAGATTTTGAATCATCATCTGAGGATGATGTGACAGAATTAGATTCTGATGAGCACTCTTTGGCCTACTGTTCACATATCCATTCTCTAGGCCAAGTAGCTTCTGATGATAAAGAATTCCCTCTCCCCTAATTTCTTGGTTGAGGAACCTTCATTTAGGTAAGCCATCTCTAACATGTTGAAATACTTTGAATGAGAAACAGTTTTCTGATGTGCAAAAATATGTTATAATCATTTAGAGATGGAACCAATCTTCTGCTCCAGTTACTCCTATACTGGAGACCTTTCTTGATGCCTTTGCATCTATGTCCACAGCTCCTGACTCTCTGCCATCAGACCCTAAAAGGCCTTGTAGATTTTACAAAGTGCCTGAAGATTTAATGTTTCTCTACAAGAATCCCTTGGCAGATCCTTCTGTGTTTTCCATGCCTGTGGACAGGCCTAAATTCCTGCCTGCTGCTACTGTCCTTCCCTCAGATAATGAGAGCAGAGCAGTGGATAGACTGGGAAAGAAGGTATATAACTTTTCTACTCTATCATTCAGAGCCCTGAACTTGCACTCCTAAATGACTAAATATTTGTTGTCTATCTTGGGGAATTTAAACAAAGCTTTGGCTTCTATGGAATGATCAGTCAGTATGCAACAGGCCATGTCTACAGTAGTTCACAAGTGGCTAGGCATTGCATCAAATGTGGCTATGGTGCAGTGGAGGCTTCCTCCAGAGCAGCTGCTACAGGATCTGCTATTAGAAGGTGTACATGACTACACTCTCAGTCCCTTCCTGAGGACATTAAAGCCAAGCTACAAGATTTTTCTTTCAATAAGGAAGTTTTATTTGTCCCCAATGCAGCCAGCTTGTTTAAAACCTTACAGTAACAGAGGAAACTGACAAAGGATTGCTGACAACTTGCTCTTATTTCTGTTCTCAGATACTAGAGAAACTACTCTGTGAAGCCCACTTTCTTTGCCAGCAGAAAATCTAGGACCCTCAAAACGCCAAGAAAATGTTTAGGAAAAGATTCCAAGACAAACCAGATGGGGATTCTAAATGTGGGAAACCTCCCCACCAATACAGGTCAGCCTGACTTACCCAACTTTTGTTCCCTCCTCAAAAGACTCATCTCATTTATGGGAAATTAACAGCAAATTACCACAGGCAAATGTGTCCTCTCTGCTATTCAGCATGGTTACAGAATGACTTGGAAGAAAGACACCCCGTTCAAGGACAAACCACCTCCAACTCAGTCATTTTTTTTCCCATCATTCACAACTTATTCCACCAAGGCACAACGGAACTTCTGCCACAACTGTTCATGAGAAAAGGGTTCTGTTCAACACTTTTCATTGTTCCAAGAAAAGAAGGAGAATGGAGACCTATACTGGATCTGTACATTCTCAACAATTTCCTCAAGGTCCCCTCATTGGCATAATGGTTAAGGTGTTCACCGTACAAACATAAGGTTCAGGGTTTGATTCTCACATGTGGTAATTGGCTAGGCTGAAAATGGCCCACAAGGGCAGTTAGCTTAGTACTAATCTATGAGCCTGTGTTGTCTGTCCAAACTCTTCTGCCCAAACTCTTCTGCCTTTCATACTTCCACAAGACTTTCTGATGTCCTTGAATCTAAAGGATGCCTACCTCCACATTCCAATTTACCCTACCTTCAGAAAATGTCTGTGGTTTTCAGCTTGCTCAGAACACTTTCAGGTTCTGATCTTTGTCTTTTGACAACCCCCTGGTTTTCACAAAGTATCTGACTTAAGTTGTAGCCTTCTGCAGGACTCAAATTATTCCCATACATGGATGATCTGTTAATACAGGCACCGTCTCCATATACCTTTGTACTTTATCTTGTTCCTAATCCATTGTTTATGGTTCACTATTGATTTGAAGAAATGTACACTGGAACCAACCCAAGACCTGGACATCTTGGGCTGCAGACCAGACACTAAACTTATGCAGGCTTTTCTGCCTCTAGACAAGGTGCAGAGTCCTTTCAAGTACTTCCAATTTCTCCTATCCCTTTAGATTTGCAGTTCAAGAGAAATCCTCAGGACACTGGGATTCATGGCTGCAACCATATCCATGGTTCCCTTTGCCAAACTTCATATGAAAAATTCCTCTCCACCTGTGCTTAAAGAAAGAAATCCAGTGGTAGATGTCACAGCTAAACCTCAACCCAGGCCTGCAGATGCCACAACAAGAGTTGCACACAGATACTTCAGACTTTGTGTTTGGGGCATGGATAGGCTCTGTGCAAATTCAAGGCTAGTGTCCACCAAATTGGGAGGGTGGCTTAATGGTTAAAAGTGTTTACCTTATTGACAAAAGGAGCAGGGTTTGATTCTCAGATGGGATAATTAGTTAGGCTTAAAGTGGCACACAAGGGCAGTTAGCTTAGTATTAACCTATGAAATCTAACACCAGAGCACATCAGTCTGAAGGAGATGTGGGCACTAATTCAAGCTGTGTAAATTTTCTCCCATTTGTGGGCACCAGAACCACTCAGAATTTTCATAGACAATACTGCAGTCACGTGGTACATAAACAAGCAGGGAAGAGACAAGATCTTATCAGCTATGCAGACAAGCTCATATGATGTGTTATCAGACTACAAAAGCAAGTCTGTCACTCCAAGCTGTTTACATTCCCTCACAAGACGATGTCCAGGCAGATTTTCTAAGCAGCTCAAGGGACGACCCTTACTAATGCATGGTGAACAGACGTTGTATACAAGTAGGGTATTCTGCAGGTAGACCTGTTTGTCTTTGTCCACAACAATTTCCTTTCTTTTTTGCATGATACTCCATATCCTCAAGGATGGAGAATGGAAGCCATATCTTTTCATTGGAAAGGGTGGCTCCTGTATGCCTTCCCTGTGCTTGCATTTCTCCCAAAGGTCTTGCTAAAGATCCAGAGAGATAAATGGAGAGCTGATTAGTGTCACCCTTTTGGCCAAGTCAGCATTGGTTCCCTCCTTCTCTGCCACCTAGCTATGGGTCATCACTACAAATTACCTCACACAGTTGACTTGCTCACCCAATACAAGGGCTCACTTCTTCATCGCAACCTGTCATGTCTCAGCTTGGCACCATCGATGATAGGATTCTGATCCCTTTCAGACACCAAATTTCTGAGGATGTACTACAGGTTTCTTCAGGAGGCAAGGAGACCTACTACCTAGAAATCTTGTATATAAAAATGCAAAATATTTTCTCTTTGGTGTTGCGCTTAGAAACAGAACCCTATGCAAATGGGTTTCTGCATTGTCCTGTCTTACTAGTTTGAGCTTTTAAAAGCTATTCTGGTGTACTCCTCATTCAAAGCACACCTTTTAGCTACTTCTGCCTGCTTACATCTTGACCCTCCTCTTTTGTCTAAGTTAGAGGTAAAACAATTTCTAAAAGGTGTATTCTACCTAAAACCACCGAGGAAAGCCATTTCACCTTCTTGGGACCTCAACCTTGTCCTTGAAAAAAAATCACTTTTTTCCTTTGAACCAGCAGCCTCTGCCTATCCCAAATTCTGTATTTGGAAAACCATACTACTGGTAACCCTTACCTCAGTTAGATGAGTCTCCAAGCTCCAGGATGTTCATCTTGTTTCACTATCGCAGTCATTACACTTGGGTTATCCTGCTAGCAGGCTACCTGCAGTCGGCCTGAATTCCAAAGTCCTGGTCCGGCGTCGGTTGCTGTCGCCTCTTCCCTGATGTCAGTGCGCCAGGGGTATTTAAGATGCATCTGACACCATTTTCTTCAGTCTTTCTTGCTGCGCGGTGCCCGAAGCAAAAGCAGTTCGCAAGTGCCGGTCGGCCGACTCCTGAGATTTTCGAATTTGAATTTCAGAACAACAGTCTTCAATAAAGCTAAGTACCCCGTTGGGGAAACTTTTTTCTCGCTCCAGACCGATGTCAGTAAAAGTTAACAATTGTATTTCTTGTGGGAAGCAAATACCTCATAAGGATTTTCACTCTTACTGTATTCCTTGCCTAGGCCCTGACCATGACATTGTTAGTTGTCGGTTTTGTGCTAGATTCAACCAACGCACTATTAAGCGTTGGTTTGATTTTGCTTTACATTACTTTGGCCGAAGGTTTAACTACATAATGCCGTCAGAACAACCGGCGACCGGAATTCATAAAAAACGCAAAGACAAAGAAAAGGACAGGCATCTGAGGTCCAAAACCGACGACGAAGCCTCTTCTAGGCCAGTCGCCGGTTCTCAATGAGGTGCTTTCACAGCCCCTGACACCCGCTACCTCAGAGCCACAGGCCGCCTCCGACTCTCATTTGGAGACAACTAGGCCTCTGGAAACTCAAGGTATTGGGCCTACGGAAACTATTCCCTCAGATGGGTCCAGAGCCGCTGAGCAGGCATCAGCTTCTGAGGGTGTTTTCAGACCTACACAGCTTACTATCAAGTCCACTTCAGCAAAGGCAAAGTCTAAAACACCACTAAAGACAAAGAAACAAGTACAGCATTCTCTTGGACAGCCATCCATGCCAAAGAAACAGATGCTTAAAATGGCAGCGGACCTAATTACTTTGATCAGGGGTTCCCATCCCCCTCCTGATAAAAGGCCTAGGCAAGACACTGACTATGACTCCTCTGACCAGGTCTCCATTTCCTCTGATTCCTCTTCAGAACAAGGATATTCTCTTCCTCCCTATGAGGACTCTGATGCTGAAGAATCAATCCCTTCAGCCTCTCCTCCTGAGGATTATTCTTTTGCGGAAACCCTGCACACCATGAGGGAGCATTTCCACTGGGAGAGCCAGGATTATTCAGAATCCAAGAAAAGGCTCAGGGACTTTCTTTTACTGCCTCAGCACACCCCCCCTTGCTATCCCTCCTGTACTAGATATTGTTGATGATGTTTTTTCTGAATCCAGTTTGTCTCCTGATTCTTTACCCCCTGCACCAGTCAAGCCAGATTGGTACTACAGGGTCCCAGACTCTCATAAATTTCTTTATAAACACCATGCTGCTGACCCAGAAACAATTTCTCAGGGTCCCAAAGGGGTCAAGGCCTCCACTGAAAAAAACCCTGTTCCCTCTGATAGGGATTCTAGAGCACTGGATAGATGGGGATAAAAAGTTTACACTTCTGCTACTTTAGCTGTAAGGGCTTTAAACTGCCAGTTTCACATGCTTAAATATCAACAATACCTAATGTCTTTGCTAAAACAGAAAATGCTTACAAGCTCAGAATGTCCTGACAATAAGGAAATGCAGGATTTATTGTATGCAGCTGAACAAGTGGGAAAGCATATTCTGCAATGTGGTTTTGATTCATTAGAGGCTTCTTGCAGAGCCGCAGTTACAGGTTCTGTCATTCGAAGGCATGCTTGGTTAAAAGAACAAAGTTTACCTGATCGTGTTAAAGCAAAATTATTGGATGCTCCATTACAGCATGATACTTTGTTTGGTGTTAAGGCAGAAGTGGTGTTAAAGAAAATGGAGGATAAAGCAAAATCAATGCAGACAGTAAAGGATTTCTTACAGGTTCAGCCACCTAGATTTAGCAGGAACTGGCCTTCTAAAAATTGGTCCTTTCAAGTGTCAGACAGGCCACAAAGAGGCAGATACAGACACCCAAGAGGCAGATCTCAGCCCCAAGGCACATACAGACCTAAACAATGGGGTGCTTCAGCCCCCAGAGGCAGAGAAGACAAATCACAACCTTATAGGAAACAGTCCCAATGACTTTCCTCTACCTATGCCAATCACTTAACTTTTGGCAGCACCCTTAGGGGGAAAACTAGCACTTTTCTCACAAAATTGGCACATGATCACCCAGGACAAATAGGTACTGAATATTGTTTCTCAGGGGTACAGGTTCCACTTTCACACCCTACCAAGACCAAATGGTATGCCAGACCTGCCACACAATCAATGGGCAGAGGCACAAAAACAAATTTCTGCTCTCATGGACATGAGGGCTATTCAAAAAGTACCACAGGATGAACAGGGGCAAGGATTTTACTCAAGACTTTTCTTGGTACCCAGAAAGGACAAAGCCTGGAGACCAATACTGGACCTGTCAATTCTAAATACTTTCCTGGATGTTCCAAAATTCAAAATGTTGACACTGCAGCAACTTCTTCCCATGCTGGGCAGTAAAGCTTGGCTAGTTACTTTGGACCTCAAAGAGGCATATCTGCATGTTCCAATCAGACAATCTTGCAGAAGATACCTCAGATTCATAGCTGGCTCAATGCATTACCAATTCTCTGCACTGCCCTTTGGCTTATCTACTGCGCCCAGGGTCTTCACAAAATGCCTGGCACCAGTAATTGCATTTTGCAGACAAAAAGGAATTCAAATATATCCCTACTTGGACGACTGCCTTATTCAAGCAGAGAGCAAGGACATTCTACTAAAGCATCTGGCGTTTGTAAAAAGATTACTAATTTGCCTAGGGTAGACAGTAAACGAAAAGAAATCAAAACTAGTGCCCTCTCAAGAGATAATATTCCTGGGTGCAAGCTTAAATACAACTGCCCAGATGGCTTATCTCTTGCCAGACGAGCAAAGGCAACTGACTCATTACTTTCAAATGATGGGAACAAAGACCAAGCTACCTGCAAGAAAAATTCTGCAGGCTTTGGGCTTCATGGCATCCTGCATCCTGCTAATTCCATATGCAAGACTGCATATGAGGAAGCTACAATGGTATCTAAAAAGTGTTTGGACTCAACATTGCCACAGCCTGGAAACAATAATAACTCTTATTCCCTGCCTGCAACAGGAGTTTCGATAGTGGGCACTGGCCTGTCACCACAACAAGGGACAGCCTTTCACTCTACCCACAGCCAGGCAGACAGTAACAACAGATGCATTAGTTTATGCCTGGGGGGCACACATGGCAGGAAAATGTAATCAGGGCACGTGGCCCGCAGACCAAATGCATCTTCACATCAATCAAAAAGAGATGCTAGCTATACAAAATGCCCTGACAGCCTTCAAGGATCTACTACATCCAGGACAACTATTACTAAAGATGGACAATACTACAGTTATGTGGTACATAAACAAGCAAGGGGGCACACATTCCTACCCCCTCTGCAGGCAAGCCAAGACTTTGTGGAACACAGCACTGACCTACTAAGTACATCTACAGGCACAATTCCTGCCAGGAAAGAAAAATACTCTGGCAGACGAACCAAGCAGAAACCTCATGGACCCTCATGAGTGGAAACTAAATCCACAGGTCTTCAGCATGATAACAAGGAAATGGGGATGCTGAGACATAGATCTTTTTGCCTCCCCTCTCAACTACCAACTACAGAAATTCTGCACAAGGACTTACCACTCACAAGCATGGAAAGTGGATGCTCTATCATTCAGCTGGAAAACCCTAACAGTTTATGCCTTTCCACCACTGCCTCTCCTTCCCAATGTACTTCTAAAAGTCAGACAAGAGAAGCCAAAAATGATTCTTATTGCCCCAGACTGGCCACGCCAGCACTGGGACCCAATCCTAAAGAGCTTGTCTCAAGGCCCAGCCTGGACTTTACCTCAAATTCCTCATCTTCTGACTCAACAAAACAACCAGAGCCTGCACAGCCAACTCAGAACCTTAAATCTGGCTGCATGGCAGATAATATAGCCACTCAGAACACACCTCTCTCTAAAGCTGTTATGGATGTCATTTTGGAAGCCAGGAGGCCCAGCACCAGGAAATCTTATGCAGAAAAATGGAAGAGATTCTGTGCTTGGAACCAGGCACAAGGACTTGAACCACTTGTTGCAAATATTCCTCAGATTTTACAATACCTAACTGAGATGCTGGACAAAGGCCTATCCTTCTCATCAATTAAGATCCATGCCTCTGCCATTTCAGCTCATTACAATACGGAACCTCCTATTTTCTCTCATCCACTGCTAAGACAGTACCTCAGAGCGGCAAAAAACATATGACCCCCAAGGAGAGCACCGATACCTACATGGGACCTCAACTTTGTCTTAGAAAAGCTCACACTGCCTCCTTTTGAGCCAGCCAATACAGCTGATATAAAATTCTTATCATGGAAAACTGCTCTGTTCCTAGCAATAACTTCAGCAAGAAGAGTCTCAGAGTTACAGGCATTAATGGCAGTGGAACCTTTTATCATTTTTCATCCGGACAGGGTTTCTCTAAGGACAAACCCAACATTTATGCCAAAGGTAGTATCCAGTGTGGCTCTTAACCAAACCATTCATTTGCCAACATTTTATCCAAATTCCCAAAATAAAGGGGAGAGACTTCTGCACTCTTTGGACATACACAGGCAGCTATGCTTCTACTTGGACAAAACAAAAGCTTTCAGAAAAACTGAGCAACTGTTTGTAGCATATGCTGCAGGATCACAAGGAAAGGCGATCTCAAAGCAGGCTATTCCAAAATGGATAGGACACTGCATTCGTTTCTGCTATGCACAGCATGGCAAGTCAGTGCCTAAAAATATTAGACCACATTCTACCAGGGCAGCAGCCACTTCAGCAGCCTTTCTCAGAGGAGTACCAACCAAGGAAACTTTGGAGGCTGCAACTTGGAGTTCAGTGCACACTTTCACCAAGCATTATCACTTACCTCTCTACTCTAAATCCAGAGCAGGCTTTGCCACTGCAGTTCTGCAGGGCCTCATAGCCACTCCTAATCCTATTTAGACCCAGCCGCCCTACCTCAGCTTTGGAATTCAACTCAAGTGTAATGACTGCAAAAGTGAAACACGATGAACATAGTACAGTTGTGTACCTACCATAAATGTAGATGTTTGAGTGAATTCACTGTTGCAGTCCAGGTTACCCACCCTCCATCCCCGTTTCTTTGCTGGGACTTATCTCTATCCTATACTACCTATGTGGTGTATTTGCTTGTAGATGAAGGTATTGTTTTTATTTTACTGTATGTTTTAAAAACAATATGTATTGCCTACCTTCTTGGGGGAACTGACATCTGGGGCAAGAAAAACTGAAGAAAATGGAGTCGGCTGCATCTTAAATACCTCTGGCGCACTGACATCAGGGAAGAGGCGACAGCAACCGACGCCGGACCAGGACTTTTTAATTCAGGCCAACTGCGGGTAGCCTGCCAGCAGGATAACCCAAGTGTAATGACTGCAACAGTGAATACACTCGAACATCTACATTTATGGTAGGTACACAACTGTACTCTCTGATGCCACCCCAACCCTTCCTTGTTTTTCATGAGGACAGCGTTTGTGGCCAACCCCTCCTTTATACCTAAAGAGGTAAATGAGCTAGCTCTCAATCAGGCCATCAGTTGCCTTACTTTCTTCCCTAATCCCCAGAATAAAGGAGACTGAATCCTGCATTCTCTGGATATACATCGACAGCTCAGATTTTACTTGGACACGACAGTCAATCTACAAGTCTGACCAGCTGTTTTTTCCTTCCAAGACACCAAACTAGGTAGCTCTGTTTCAAAACAAACTATTGCTAACTGGATTTTTTGTTATACTCACCTTGGCAATTATTTACCTTCACTGGTGAAAGCACATTCTACCAGAGCAGTAGCCTCTTCTAGAGTCTTTACAAGGGGATAGACTCGAGCTATCCTAGGTATAGCTACTTAGTCTTCTGTATATACCTTTACCAAACATTACAGGGTAGATGCTTTTTTTAGGTCCAGAGCTGCCTTCAAGAGATCAGTCCACTTTGGACTGCGTGATAGCTCTCCTATGTCTCACCTAGCTATCTTTTACACTTGAAACACTGCAGCAGTTATCTAAAGAAGGACAAATTGCAGTTGTGTAAGAACTTATAACAGTAGATGCCCCACTGATCACATTTACAGTATTCCTTCTCACTCTGTCATCCCTGTTTCTGTCTTTGCTCAACTGGTTTTCATGGCCCGCGGAGAAGCCATGTCCTACCTTCTCCCCTCTTAGCGCACTAGTTACTCTAGTGTCCTGTGGTGTCTGCATGCTTCTAAGATTGGAGATAGTCTGAGGTTTTACTCTAATACATTCACTTCTGTACCATTATATCCAAGGGCTTAATTCATGCTTCGGGCATATGGATCTGTGTAAGAGTTTGTCTTTGGTACACTGGCAAGATGTCCAGGTTATGTGGTGAAATAACGCATCAGTTTGGAATTCTGCAACCGTGATCACTAGAGCATCTACTGCTACGGTAAGTTCTAACATAACTGTCCTGTACTCCTGCCACCACAATAAAATGATTCCTGGCCTGGTCAAAGCTCACTCTGCCAGGGCCTTGGCTTCATCTATGGCTTTTTAGAAAGGGTTGGACTCTAACAGAATTCTAGAAATAGCAACTTAGTCTACTGTGCATACTTTTACAATGCACTATAAACTAGATTCCTTCTCAGGGATGAGGACAAGCTGTGCTATGACCATTTTCCAGAGGCTGCTGGACCCTTCCCCTTCCATCTCCCAGTTATTTTAAGCTATGGTAATCTATACTCATGTAGACAAGGCTACTGGTGCAAACTTTATAATGGTGAAACTAGTACAGCTGTGTAAGTAAACTTACTGTAACAGTAGTTGTTCAAGTGATCACTGCTGCAGTATCCACTGTTCCCCACACCACCACCACCGTTTATGTGTGTGTGTTTTTTATGTCAGGGTGTGGATATGTATTTTTTTCTTTTCCTAGAAATGGCCTCTAAGAGGTTAGCCTCCACCTGTCAGTCAGCATGAAAGCTGAGAAGGGCTTGGCATCCAAACTTGACTTTTAGTCAGAACTGACTGTTTGGGAACGTGGAATGGGCTCTGAAAGAAGCTGACTGGCTGTTGTATCTTGTGCAAAATGTAACTCATATAAGGCTACCGAAGCAGTGATTATTTGAACATCTGTTGTTATGGTAAATTTACTTGCACAGCTCTACTTTCTTGACTCTGTCAATGTCAATAAGTCAGCAGTAGTATTAGTGGATCATTCCTCATCATTTTTTCCATCGACTGAAGGGTCTAGACTCAGTTATGTAATGCTCTCCAGGTTTCGTGGATTTCTTTTTATTTTTTTTACCAGTTTACATATTTATTCAGATTTATTTTTTTTTTCTGCAATTCTTCAAATATTGTCCCAGCATCTTTATTTCACAAAAGCTGCTGTGGTCAAAGTACAGGCTCACAAGATGAACTCAACTCCCATATTTGTTTGTGGCCTTCATGTTGCCTCAGAGAGTAGTTGTGCTACAGGAAAATTAACAAAAACATGCTGTGTAGAAAAGTTCAGATGCTTTGGGGACACCTTCATTAAACAGAATGATTAGGAGTCTAACATTTCTTCTGCAAAGCAACATTATCACTTGAATGTTTTGTCAATAAATGAAGTGCCATATTCCAGGACATGAGGGAGGTTACTTTGCTAGTTCTTTGCTTTTAAAGATGTTTCATATCAGAGTATTGTGACACTGCATGCATCAATTAAAAGCCTCTTCAGAATGTTCTGTGAATACTAGGCAAGCTTCATAGGTGTGGAAAGGAAATGCCCTTGCTTCCAGTGAAGCTACAAGGGCAGAACCATTTGGACATCTTGTGTCCCATTTGTACTAGGAAGTCTTCCTTGATGTAGGAAGTTTCTCTTTCAAAGCCAAAGTCTGTGACTTCAGAAACTGCACCTTTGAGTGCTTTTGGTAAATAGCCTTCTCTCAGTGGCTCAGATCTATTGTTTAGTGAATAAGCTGTGTATGGTCTGAGTTTGACCTCTGATAGTCTCCTGAAATTTCAGATTTAGAGGTCATGCCTGTTCATGGTGTTGCAGAAATGGAGAACCATATGAACCAACTTGTTTGGCATCTAGGAAGTGTTGGTGCACCAAGAAAGGGGGTGAATAGCAGTGCAAGTGATCTTGTTCCCAAGTCATGGGTGACTCCTTTGGACTTCCATGCTGTTACACTAAGTCAATGTCTTATTGAAAGTCTCACATAATAATGCTACAAGCTTTTCTCAGTGCCCCAGGATAACTGAGAAGGACATGGTTTCAGCCCATAAGGGCCTCAGTAATACAGAAAATCCTCCTGGTCCTTGCCAAGGATGTCTCTGTTGGCTGGAGTGTCAGCCATCCTTAGCTCAGTGGAAGGCTTCTGATATTGACCCCCTCACTTCACTGTACCTCTGCACACTGAGAATGTTTCCACTTAGAAGGGCTCTTCCTCACATGAACAAGTGTCTCAAAATGGTTGGAGCTGTACCTTGAACTGCTTTATTTGGTTAGCACAAGTGATTCCGATTTCAGTATGGTACTGATTTTATTCATTCCGATGCATATGTCAGCTAATTCATTACATCATGACCTTGTTTAAGCCAAAGTTGTGCCACAGCACCTGGCTTTTCAAGTAGCTCCTTAACAGAATGTGTCATTATCATATGATGTTGAACTGTTTAACCCATTCCACCCAGGACTTGAACTTTGTGGTAGACAGATGTACCAGTCTGCCATGTGAGCCTGCTAGCTCAGTGGCATTGACAGTCTGTTTAGAAAATGATGTTGCTGGTAGCCATCACAGTTGTATGTAGCATAACAGAGCTTTAGACCTTTGTTTATAAGGAGCAATGTAGTCTTTTTCACATGGACAAGGATGACTCTGTAGGCATACTTATGCTTCCACCAGAATGTCACTTTGGATATTTCCATGAGCCAGTCCATTCATCTGTTTTTCATGTGGCATCAGAAACTAGGGAAAAAAAGTTCTTCACACCCTGAATATACATATGCAGCTCAGGTATTATTTGAGAATTAAGATGATTTTAGGAATGTAGACCACTTACTTGTTTTCTTTTCCCTGATTAGTCAAATGCTTAATGATTCCAAGCAGACAGTTTAAATGGGTTGCCAGCTGCATTGCTTTTTGCAATCATTTGTTCTGCAACTTATTGCCAGATGCTGTAGCCAAACTGTATTCCGCCAGGGAAGTGGCTCTGCCTTGTGGTTGCTTCAGAATGTCTCAGTTGCTGGCATTTCTGCTACAGTCACGTGGTCCTCAGTGCATGCCTTCATCAAAAAATGTCAGACCAGCATTTGAGAAGTCTGTTCTCCAGGACTGTGCTGTCTGAGCTCTGTGCCAAGGTGATGCTACTCCCACCTTCATTCGTAGTGGTACTGCTCAATGTTCAACCTGTAATCCATCACAGTGTCCATGATATTTTACTGATACTGTCTTACTGAGTTAGTTGATATGCTAGAAGTCCCTGAGGTTACTCTACTACAGTCCCATTGCAGATGGATGTGTCCATCCCAACAGCTGTTGTTGGCGTGTCCTTGAAGTCAGGCAGGTGTGTAGTTTTATGCCACTCATTTAGTTAAATGGTGTCCAGTTTAAGTTTTTTATTTCTAGATTTGCTGAATTGTGACTAGTGAAGAATGAACACCCCCAGTCAAGAAGACATCAAGGAGGTACCTCTAATTGGATCAGCCAACAGATAAAGACTTTGTGTTATTTAAGCATCCATTCTAGAAATTGTTCAAGATTTGCTTTGTCATCCTGTAGGTTAGACCACCCATTGTGTGGAACTTGAGAGTATACTTTTTTTAAACACCTTTATTGAATTATCGCTTGTGACATATCAACACATATTACAAACCTGACACATCACATATATTGTTCATTACAATATAATCAATTCAACATTACATAAATTGTTCAGTACCTGCCTTCTCTTGAACCTCGGTCTTCCTATTTGTCTACATGTATTGTTTGCACAATCTTTCTTTTTTTATGTAATTTACTCCTACCCTTTTCTAAAGATCCCACTTTTAGTTCTTTTATTTCTGTTACAATATTCACAAAAAACACAATTTAATACTAGGCTAACTGCCCTTGTGGGCTATTTTATGTATAACCAGTTGTCCAATCTGAGAATCAAACCCTGTACTTTGTGTCTGTAAGGTAAACACCTTACCCATTATCCACCCCCAGCTCTTAATGAAAGCTATCCTCTGTATTTAGCCACAGTATATGTACACTGGCCTGTTGCTTAAATTCATTGAATACACAGCACAATGACTATACTACCTCAGATATATGGTTGGTTTAGACTTTGATTTCCATTTCTAGTCATTGCTTTTTGTCAGCCACCAGAATTAAACTTATGCCTAGACAATTCAGATTCTGTATCCCAGTTCATAGGTTCATACTAGGCTATCTGCCCTAGGGCATTTATAAGCCTAGCCAGAGTGTGTTTGGCTTTCGCCACCCATTTTAAATGAATTTTGCTATGCCCTTTTTCGAGGTTAGTATACTGTGCCTCTGTCTAACAGTAACACAGAAGTGATACCCGGGATAAACCTACGATCTCCCATCCACTCATCAAGATTCCTCTTGAAGAGAGTCAATGAGGGACTCTGCCTAACCTGGACTGGGATTTTATTCCAGAGTGAAGGGAGCCTCTGGGTTATGAATCTGTCCCTCCAGCATGTCCTATTTATTTCAGTGCTGAGGTTCAAGTCTCTCGAGCGCGTAGCTCGATGGGATTTGGATTTTCTGAGGTGCAGCATGTCCATTAATTCCGGGTTGGACATGGCTTTATACGTCAGGCACATATCGCCTCTGAGCAGGCGGAATGCCACTGAGTAGAGCTGGAGTTTCTTTAACCGGGCAGCATATGGCATCTGTTTGAGCCCTTTGATCCTCTTGGTGAGGTACTTTTGGGGTCTTTCCAGTTGCTGCAGGTGTCCCAAAAGGGTCATTGTACTCAATTATGGGCCTGATGAGGGATGAGTAAAGTGGCACGATGACCTCCCCTGATCTAGATGTGAATCCCTTCATGATTACGTGGGCTATATAAAATGTTTTTCTAACCACTTTGGCCACGTGGTTTTCAAATGAGAGATTGCTATCAACTTGGGTCCCCAGGTCCCTAATTACTTCTTCCGTACTTAATGGATTACCACCTATGTGGTAATTTCTGGGCACTTTGTTTTTGCCAAAGGGGATGACTATACACTTTTTGGCATTTAGCTTGAGGCCATGGCTCTGTCACCAATTGTCTATTTCTATGAGGCCCTTTTGTAGGATGCTTGTGTCGGCTGGAGAGTCGATTATGGTGCCTAGTTTGCAGTCATCTGCGAACTTGGTCAGCCACAGTCCTTCCGTGTTGGCCTGTACCTCCGAGAAATATATACCGAACAAGAGAGGTCCCAGGACTGAGCCTTGTGGGACACCACTTGTAATTGGTTTGGAGTCTGACATGGCTCCAGCAATTCTAACCATGTGGGTTCTGTCCTTGAGCCAGTTTGTAACCCATCTAGTGACATAGGGGTTTATATTTAAGCTGGTGAGCTTATCTATAATGCTCGAGTGGGGTATTGTATCGAAGGCTTTTGTGAGGTCCAGGTAGGCTGTGTGGACCACCTTCCCCTTGTCAATGGCCGTGGTGACTGTTTCAAAGAAATTGACCAGGTTTAAGAGGCAGGATCTGCCCTTAACAAAGTTGAACTGGGTAGGATCCAGTGTCTGTAGGTCCCCAATATCTTTATTTATGAGGTCCATGATGATCCTTTCCATAGCTTTGCAGACCAAGCTAGTCAGGCTTATGGGGCGATAGTTTCCAGGATCCGTTGAGGCACCACCTTTGTGGAGAGGGACCACTGTTGCTGTACGCCACTCTTTGGGTACATATTCGGTAGTAAGGCTGAGATTGAACAGTAGTTTTATCTTTGGGTTTAGCTCTTCTTGGAGTTCATGTAGGACGCAGCCCGGGACGCCGTCTGGTCCCATTGATACTGTGTTTTTTGGTTTGGAGAGGGCAGCTCTTACCTGAGCATCTGAGATGTCAGGGGGGGGGGCACTCTGCTGGGATAGATATTTGCCCTTTTGGTGGGGAGGGGGGGAGAAGTTTGCGCTGTACCTGTCAGCTAGGATGTTGGCAATGTCTGTGGGTTTGGTGTATTTTTTGTCATTTTGGACTAATTCTGAGCATATCTGGGAATTCCCACCCAGGTTCCTAACGTAACTGAAGAAAGCCTTGTGATTATCCTTAGTGTCCTGTGCAATTTTTCTCTCGAAGCTGGCCTTAGACGATTTTATGAGTGCTCGTAGTTTTTTGCTAATACTGATCAGAGATGCCTTCCCTTTTTGGGATTTTGCTCCATCATGTAGTAGCTTCCTTCTTCTATTGTATAGTTTGTTTATGGCTGGGGTCCACCAGACAGGACGCCTGCCTTTGGAGGATTGGGTCTTGGTTTTATTTGGGATTGCATGATCCATGCATTCCTGAAGGTGTTCATAGAATGCGTTTATAAAGGATTCTGCGGTCTGGGCCGTATTTTCCACAGGCCCGGGGGCTTTGAAGGATTCCACCTCTGTTTTGAGGAGTGTGAAATTTGCTTTAGAGAAGTTTTTCACTGTGATTTTCTGGGCAGGGGGTGGGGTCGGGATGTGAATATCCAGTGAGATTAGTTTATGGTCTGATCTTACCAGTGATGGATACACTTCCGGTCTGCAGCATAGAGCCCCCATGTTGGTGATGATCAGGTCCAGTATGTTTTCCCCTCTTGTGGGAGTGGTAACAAGTTATTCCATAGCATTTGAGTTTATAAATTCTAGGAACCTTTGGGCTAGGGTGTTGGAGCTAGAGTAATGCTCCCAGTCTATGTTTGGGTAGTTGAAGTTGCCCAATATAATGGTGTTTGTAGAGACCTTCATATTTTCCAGTGTTCTCAGGAAGGCCGAGTGGGGTTCCTGGATTTGGGAGGGTGGTCTGTAGCAGGCTATAAACTGGAAGGCAGTTTTACCCACTGTTAGTTGCACATGGATAGTCTCTGATGCTTCGTGCTGTGCCACCAACCTGGAGGTGTGGGTATCTTTGACGAATATTGATACTCCCCCTCCTTTTGTGGTTTGGTCCAAGTTTTGGGGCCGAAAAGCATGGTATGAGGTATAACCTGGTAGTGCTGGGGTGCTCTCGGGAGCCTTGAACCAGGTTTCTGTTACTGCACAGATATCGATGTTCTCCATGCTAAGGAGAGTTTCGAGTGCGTGCATCTTGAGGTTTAGACTTCTGGCGTTGAGTAGCATTACTCTTAGTTTCTTATCCCTTGTGATACCTATGGAGGTGGGTTTATCTTTTGAGCCTTGCCTAAAAAAGGCACTATGGGGGTGGCAAGAGCCTTTGCCAATATCCAAAAGCCCAGGGGTGACAGGTGCAAGCCGTCCCTAGCGAAGCATCGTGGCTTGTCGAGCATGTCATCCCAAGCTGACAGGCACTGGATCCCCTTTGAATGACACCAGTGTTTATGTGTTTGGTTTGCTGTTGTGGTAGGTCTATGTGAGACTGGAATTGTAGTGAGTGTGGTTTCCTTCTCCTCCTGACTGGTTACGCCAGTACTGAGTTGAGAGAGCTTAGCCTCCAGTTTGGCTATATGGTTGCATCTCTCACATGTGTTGGAATTTGTTGGGAGGAGGAGAGGGTTGTCTGTTTACATGAGGCAGTTGTAACATTGCCTCAAGATTCCCAGATTCACCAGCTGGACCAGAGAGGAGATTGACAACTGACCTTTGGACATGCTAGAATAGTATTGGGAATTCCTTTATAATTGAAAAAAAGGGCCAATGGGGAATAAGGTACTCAAGGGGAGTTTGTGAGGGTGTAGTGCTTTTAATTTTTTAGTGCTGACTTATATAATTGCTTTAGTGAGCAAGTGCCAGGCTTTAGAGTAGGAATAGGGTGTTTATTATGAGAACTAGAATAGTTCTAAGGGAAAAAGTGAAGAGCAGAATTTGTGGAGCCAAGAATGGTTTAAACAAAATTAAGTGGAGCTGCCCAATGCTGCGCTATGCGCAAAATCGCACAAAGCCGCGCCAAAGCGGGTTTTATACAGGGGGACTTGAAAGAGCTAGAAACTGGCCCAAAATGGCCAATAGACTACCAGATTCTTGTGCTGGGAACACTCCTCCAGGGATAGATAGGCTGCTGTAAGCTCCCCACTGCCACTGGTGAACAAAGAAGCCTCCCTTTATCCAAGAAAGGAAATGGGCAACACAGGAACTTTCCAAAAGTCCAGAATACAGCAAAGCCTGTATATGGACTACTCTAGGTCAGGAAAGATGGGAAACCAGGATAATTTTTTTGTTTTTTTTTCTTTTTTGCAACAAACAGCAGGAAAATGCAATAAATATATAACACAGGCTAGTGCACTTGAGTGTGTAGCCTCAACAGGTAAATGCAACAAACAGAACAAACGTTAAAAGTGCAGGTGCAAAAACAACTTTAAACAGTTTAAAACAGTTCAAGAAGCAGAAATACTTGCAGTTTAGCTAGATCGGACAGTCGCCCAGGTAGTAGCAGGAAAAAACCACTTTTATTAGGTTAGGAGTCGCTCTTTTAGCCTCTCTGCTGCTAGCACCATTCTGCAGGACCACGAGGAGCTTGGCTGAGTAGTAACAAGCGCAAAAACCTCGCCAAAGTGGGTTTTATACAGGGGGACTTGAAAGAGCTAGAAATTGGCCCAAAACGGCCAATAGACTATCAGATTCTTGTGCTGGGAACACTCCTCCAGGGATAGATAGGCTGCTCTAAGCTCCCCACTGCCACTGGTGACCAAAGAAGCCTCCCTTTATCCAAGAAAGGAAATGGGCAACACAGGAACTTTCCAAAAGTCCAGAATACAGCAAAGCGTGTTTTTGGACTACTCTAGGTCAGGAGAGATGGGAAACAAGGATAATTTTTTTTTTGTTTTTTTTTTCTTTTTTGCAACATAGTTTCCTTAGTTAATCATTTGCTCACCCAATATACCTGACACATTACTCTGTAGAGAATTTTTAAAGTCTGTCAGTTCATTACAATCTGAAAACATATGCCTCTAGGTACCTCTTTCAACCCTATTACACATCCATCATTTGATGTCTACCTAAGAAACAAAATTCTGTCTTTTTGGGGTATAAAAGTACCTATGCAAACACTTCCAGGCAAAAATCCTAAATATTCTAGACTTTGTTGAATATTTGGGACTCAATTATAGGAGGCCAGAAAAGATTATTAATTGCTTATCTAATCTCTTCCCAATATTTTCTGACCTCCTCTGATTGTGTCCTATAGTTATTATACAGTGTTTTATATGCCCTAATAACTGTCCCTTTTTAAAAAAAAACAGATTCTGTTTTGCATTCAACTGAAAACCTCAACTAGTGCAGGTGTTTCATTTAGGATTCCACTATCCCTTTCTCTCTGCCTATACTCTAATATCAATCTCTTATAGGGAAAGCAATCTCTAGCCTGCAGTCCAAATGTCCTCTTGGCCTATTCCCATTCTGTTACCTTTACCTTTCCCTCTCCCTGTCTGATTATTTGTTCCCAATACATTGTTTCCTTTGCCATCTTCTTCCAGTAAATTCCAACCCCCTCTTGTTTGATCTGTGTATCCCTAATTGCAGTCGTCCCTATTGACAGAACCTCCTTTCTCCATTCCTGTGTTGGCATGGCATAGTTGTTAGTATGCTTTCTTCTACTTTATGAATATAATATTCTGTATGACTTGTTAGTCTCCTTAAAGATCTCCATCCATAAAGCCACTCTTTCCTGATTTTTTGAATGTCCTTCCTACTTCTGCATAATCCCTTTCCACTTTGAATTTTAGTTTTCTGCTTGTGTTACGTTTAACAGCCTTAACTGTGTAGTTTCTACAATATCCTTTCAAATCAGGTAATCCTAAACCTCCTTTTTCTATTCAAAGGATCAATTTATCACACTTGACTACTAACCTCTTCCCTTCCAAGATAAAGTCCTTCAAGTCTTTATTAATTACTATCCACAACTTCTCCTCTTGTTGATAAAAATATTCCTGACCTATGTATAAAATGAAATAGACTAGAAACATTTTTACTGTTTGTATCTTGCTATCCATATCCATAGATAAGAGCTTCTAGTTTCTCTATTATCTTTTGTTTAGTCTCTTCCCACACGTCCTTAGCTGCCATAACTGCATGCTTTTCTACTAAATACTTCATTTTATCATGTCCCCATAAATGTGGGTATTGCTGAACAAATTTATGTATATGCACATAGTTTACAGCTATAGCCTTTGCTTTATTTTCATTGATGCTATGTCTCAAAAAAAAAAAAAAAAACAAGCTGTCTATTCCACAACAGTGAGGAGTTTAAAAAAAAAAAAAAAAAACAACTATCAGAATATTCCACAACAGTGAGGTGTTTTTTTTTTTTTTAATCAGGTACAAAATATTGTCATCTGCAGATGAAGCCAACTTTTCTTGAATACCATACCAATTATATGCTTACATTTCTGAGTCCCTTATTTTCTTTGCCAGTAGTTCTAAATGTAATGCAAATAACAAAAGGAAAAGAGCACAGCCCTGCCTGGTTCCTCTGTTCAGACAACTTATCAGAGAGGAATCCTCTCTCATTAATTTTTGCCTCCGATCTCTCATATATCCTCATAATTAACCTTATTATTATATCAGGAAATGCAAATGCTTTCATTGTCCTGTTCATAAAATCCCATCTTACTCTGTTGAATGCTTTCTCTAAATCAAGACCCACTAACAGCGGCACTGTTTTCTTACATTTTGCTTCCATCTGGATCATCACTATTCCGTTAATGTTGCCAAATGTTTGCCTCGCTACCACAAAACCACATTGATACATATCTATCAACTTTTACAACAGCTTTGCCATTCATTTAGCCATTATAGACATAAACACTTTATAATAATGGTTTAGAATTGAAATGGGCTGGTGTGACATTGGATGTGACAGTTCTTTATTGTCTTTAGGTGTTAAAGCCATCACAGATTTTTTTCCCAAGATGTTGGTGCTTCCCCTTCTTTTAAAATACTGTTACATAAAACCTTCCAGATCTTTCACTTTTTTCCCCTCATAGCTTCAAAAGTTCCACTGGAGTATCATCTATTCTCGGAGAATTTCCCACAGATTGGTTATTCATCACCTTATCTAACTCTAGCCTTGGCATATTTAATTCTTCCATAAATATTTCCATGTGTGCTTTTTCTTTACTCCCCACTTCTCTGTTTTATACAAATTTTCATAACATTTCTGAAATATCTCTCTATAGGATATCTGGTTATTTTTCTTGTTATATGCTCCCTAAGTTTGGCAACAACCCTTTCTACTTTTTGTTACTTAAGTCATTATGCCAAACATTTTTTTGCTCTTGAATTATCTGAAAACAGTTGCTTAACAGCAATCTTTCTTAACTCATGCATATTATCCAGGTACTCCCTTGTCTTCTCTTTGACCTACTGCAGTTGTACATTTTCTTATTCTGTGAGCTTCCCCTTATTCTGCGCTACTTTTGTCAACCCTGTAAATAGTTATTGTTGCGTCTTAACCATATATCTTTTATTTGTACCCTATTTTTAAACTCCAGTTTCATTTTATTCCACTCACTAGGTATAACTTCTGGAGTACTTTCTTTCTACCCAAATAACTCCTGAATAATTTCCACTACCCATTCCTTATAATTCCACTCTTTTTAACAGGTAAGTGGGGAAGTGCTAGTCTCATTTTTACTTCATTACCATGCATTTTGAGCTTGGTAATTACCGGTGCATGATCTGAAGTAGTTATTGATTATATGTCAAAATTCTCAATTAAATGTACATTTTCCTGCGAAATATAATTTCTGTCTAGTCTAGCCCAGTTACTGTGCCATGAGGAATAATATGTAAATTCTCTCTGAGTTCCTACTACTGAATTCATGTTTTACATACCAAATAGTTTCAGAAATTTCTTTAGAAATGTACCTTCTTTTGTTGTATTTTCCCTTTTAGGTCCTCCAGATGTATCTTCATTTTTGCAAATCAAATTCCAGTCCCCACATGTAAACAATAGTCCTTGCAGAAAGATGTTTATTTCACCCAGAATTATTTAATGCTCCATAATAGGAGTTTTAGGTGGAATATAAATACATACCTCCATAATCCTTATCCCTTGCCAGTAGCCCCTTATTACCACAAATCTTCCATTATTGTCTTTTTTCTTCTTATAGTTCTGTTGGAGCTCCTCTAGCAGTTAGTATAAGCACTCCTGTTTTCCTTTGTCCCTGATGCTCTGCTGAATATCCATCCTGAAATCCTTTCTTTATCAAATTCACATGTTCCATTCTTTAGAAATGTGTCCCCCGTAGCATTGCAATGTGCATTCTGCATTTTTTAATATAGTTAAATATACTTTACTTTTTGTCTGTACCCAGGAGACCATTCACATTCCAATATGGAAAGTGTCAACATTGTGATAAGTAGTCATTATTTCTGCCTATTACATATGACAGCTTTTTTAAATGTCTGTTTCCAGCTTTTGTGATACATGCACCCACTAATGTCTGGCAGGTTGATCCTTTAGTTTTCTTAACATTGGAACCTATGTCTCATTTTAAAAGACTTCTTTTTTAATGAAAACCCTTAAACAGCCCATAATACTTTGCCTTTTGGCACAATTTTGTCAGGATCAACTTTTTCTCCTGGTAGGTTTGCATCTAATACAGGTATTGGCTGCTTTCTCATGGCCAGATTTGGAGCATACACATGGTGTGACCTTTCTGTTAATAGTTCCTGCTGTGGAATATCAGTCCAGTTGCTTGTTTGTGCTTTCATGAAATTAATACAGTCTGTGCCTTCTAGTTTCTCTGGTACAGGAGAAAATCTCAGATTTTCCTTATATGTGCTCTAATTCCACCATTTTTTGAAACATTTCTTTAGCAGTCTCATACTCAGCAACCTTTTCTTCATTTCCAACTCTGATTTTTGCAGTTTTATCAGCTTATGTGAATATCTGTTTAATGCTTCCTCCATTTTTCCAGCCTTTTGTTAGAGTTTATATACTCCTTCAGTGTTTTCTTATTTTAATCAGCTTTGAGCGCATTTGACTTATTTTTCTTGTAGATTACTGTTTTAGTTTCTTCTTTGCTGGCATCCAGTAAGTGTACTTACTAGCCAGTAACTGAGTTTACAAAAAGTGACAAGAGTTCCTAGCCCTTGTCTTTCAGTTTTTTTTTCACAGTAGAAGAGCTGAAGTTAAGTTGTTGATCAGTGTGCAGCCATCTTGGAAAGTCTAGAAGAGTGCACTACTTGGTACTTTCCCATGTATAGAATTGTATTCTGCAGCAGTGACCCTCATGTTGAATATAGTACAGTAATGCAACTGTAGTCACCATAAGACTAGATCGTTGAGGAGGTGAGTCATTATTGCAGCATGGATTTCCACCCTTGCTCTTCTTGTACTCTGCACACGTGTGGTAGATGTTCTGGAATATATAGTGTTTTCTGTTTAGGTGGATTAATTATTATTATTAGTAGTAGTAGTAGTAGTATAGTATTAGATTGATAATTTTCTTGGAGTATTTATGATGTACAGTTTACTGTAAGTTTTACTAAGTGTGTGTGTATACTTGTATCTTACCTGTCTTTGAGTTAGCCACCACTGTTCTATTTGACCCGCTTCCCAGTTCAGAACCCTTTTCGAACCTCTGTACATGGGCTCCATACCTGGGAAACTCATCTGCTTTCAGGTGGCTGCAGCACAGTCTATGCATGATTTTAAAACTGAACGGTTACAAGGCCAGTTCCCACTAAAATAACTTTTTTTTTTTTTTGTGAAGTGGGGTGTGATTTTTCAAAAATGTGAACTCTCTCTGTCCAAGCTGATAGTATTTAAGGGAGTGAGGGCCCTCTTAATAGCTAAGCATACTCTTTCAATATTCATTCAGTGCATTTTAGCATTACTCTGCTTTCTGCTAATATTGCACACATGGTGTTCTTCCCTATCTCTGACTTCTAATAAAACTGCATGTATACCCACCTCAGATGCCTTTGAATTTAGTAAGATTTTTTTCCAGAGGCCATGGCTTCCTAACAAAGCAGTTTCTTTAGTCACCTAAAGGCTTTTTCATTTCATTTCACCTCCAGTGGAGCCTTACATTTACTCAGGGGGAAGCTATAGTTGCAAAATTGGGAGCAACTTCTTTTTTTTATGTAGATCTGGACTAGTTTGGCACTGCTTCCACTTTTTCCAGCCTGAAGTTTCACTTGCTCTCTGCCATACCTAACTTGCACTTACCTGGGTTAGCTGTTATTAATTCTTGATGCAGAGAATTTAAAAAGGTATATACTATGGGCGGATGGCTCCTGCAGAACTTTTATGTGGTAAAGCTGTTCTGGATCCCCCTCATTAGTTTCACATTACAGTTCCCTTTACTTTTTTCTTTGTTACATGAAAAGGGCCTTACCTCTTAGCAGCGAACTTGATTTTAGTCGTTTGCAGTAAGACAGTGTTATTTTGTGGTTTGAACTCTCTGACAGCCATTTATGTTATATGTTCTCTATTATGCCTGCTGCAAGCATCATAGTTCTTAACCTGTACTACAGCTCTGTAAAATGGTCTGTCATATTTTTAAGGGGGGGAGAACTGTTCTTCCACCCATGTGCCTTTTTCTTTTAGATGCCTGCCATTTAATAGATCAGATGGTGTGAGTCAGTTTGAGGCTTAGGATACTTCTTTTACAACAAAGAGAGGATATAGCAACAGAGTCACAAAGTATAGGTTTTAAAGTTTTATTAAAATTTTCAGCAAACCCATCTATTTGAGGGTGGGATACAGCTCTCCTTAGTAGTTTCACTTTAAAGCATTTGGAATGCTTATGCACCACTCTGGACACCAGCTGTGATGCTGTGGTCACTAAAACTTTCTTGGGATAATTCCTAAGTATTACTGATTAGTATGTGGTAGACTTTGCAATGACTCTGCAGTTGTACTACCTCAGGAAATTTTTGTATTGCATTATCAGTAATATATCAGTAATATATAGGCTATACTAATGGCCATTGTTCATTTTTACAAGTGATCCCACAATAGCTGCTGCTGTGTTCAGAAAATATCAGAGTACTCTTAAACCCCAGGTTGGGTCTGTCCTTTAGCATTCTGGGCAGGCTGCTTAAAAGTTCTTTATATCCTTCATAGTACCAGGCCAATAGAATCTAGCCACAACTATAGGCTTTGCCTAATTCCTTTCTAAATGACTACCAGAGTGTGTGGCTGTGTTAATTATTACTAAAAGTGTTCTGAAAGGTTTTAAAATGAATAATTCCCTCATCACCTGTTTTCTCTCATTGGTTACACCACACAACATGCCATTTCTTTGCTCAGAGTAGGGGGACATAGTGGGTCTTTTGTGTTATTTTGGTTCTCAGTCTACGTTGTTCTGTCTGGCTCTGCTTATGTTGTAATTTTCCTACTGATCTTTCTTGAAATTGACATGGCTTTATCTGTAGGTCAGCAAAGTTCATATTTTCTTTAATATTCTGACAAGAAGTACTGCCACAGGCTTTTTTTCCTTTTCAGCTAGTTCGCCTCATATAAAGGGCAACCCATGACAATAATTTTTTTTCTGCCAGAGGTTCTGTATGTTTTCCTTTCTCATTCTCAGGATTAAAACTCGCCCTTGTCAATTTCTACACTGACTTCCTTCAATATTTAAACAGGACTCGTGGCTAGTCTGCTATATTTATTTAAACCTTCTACACAGAGGCAAATCTTAACTTGATGTATTCTAGCCCTGCATGTTTCTCTTTATTAATTCTATATGCACATGGATTACTAAGTCTATCTACTTCTTTAAACTGGATAAAGTTTGACCAGTGATTCCATCATAAAACAAACAAGGTACCAGAGCTTCAGGATGTAATTTTTTCAAGAGAAAGCTACGTATTTACTTGTGTTAGAGCCTATGCAGTCTTGTCTCCATATTATAGGTTCATAGGTTCATAGGTTCATACTAGGCTATCTGCCCGAGGGCATTTATAAGCCTAGCCCATAGTTATGTGGCTTTCGCCACCCCTTTAGTTTGAATAAAAACTATGCCTATCATTTTGCTGTGCCTCTGTCAAGCAGTGACACTGAAGTAATCCCTGGGGTATATCTGCAATCTCCCATCCATTGGTCAAGATTCCTCTTGAACAAGGCCAGAGAGGTGCTCTGCCTCACATGTACCGGGATTTTGTTCCACAGCATAGGGAGTCTCTGGGTGATGAATCTGTCCCTCCAGCACGTTCTATTTATAACCATGTCAAGGTTTAAGTCTCCCGCCCTTGTGGTTCTGAGGGATCTAGATTTGTTGAGGTGAAGCATATTCATCAAATCTGGGTTTGACATGGCCTTATATGTCAGGCACAGGTCACCTCTGAGCAAGCGGTATGAGACTGAATAGAGCTGGAGTTCTTTCAGTCGGGCAGCATAAGACATATTTTTGAGACCCTTTATCCTTTTGGTGAGGAACTTTTGGGGCCTTTCAAGCTGCAGCAGGTGTCTGGTCAGATACATTCGAACGGGCATTGTACTCAATCATAGGTCTAATGAGTGATGAGTACAGGGGATGATGACCTCCCTTGATCTAGATGTGAATCCCTTCATGATCAGGTGGGTGATATAGAAGGTTTTCCTAACTACTTTAGCAACATGAGTGTCAAGCGAAGGCTACTGTCAACCTGGGTCCCCAGATCTCTGATGACTTTTCTGTGCTCAGTGGATTGCCACCTATATGGTAGCTAGGGGTAACCTTGTTTTTCCCGAAGGGTATGACTATGCATTTTTGGCGTTTAACTTCAGGCCATGGCTCTGGCACCAGTTATCCGTTTCTGTGAGGCCCTTCTGGAGGATATCTGTGTCAGATGTGTTTTCGACACGGCGCCAGTTTGCAGTCATCTGCAAACTTTGTCAGCCATAACCCTCCTGTGTTTGCTTGTACTTCAGAAAAGTAGATGCCGAACAAGAGTGGACCCAGGACTGAGCCCTGTGGGACACCACTTGTGACAGGCTTTGAGTCTGACATGGCTCCAGCAACTCTGACCCTGTGGGTTCTGTCACTTAGCCAGTTTGCAACCCATCTTGTGATGTATGGGTTTACATTCAAGCTGATGAGTTTTTCGATGATACCTGAGTGGGGTATTGTGTCGAAGGCCTTTGCCAGGTCGAGGTAGGCTGTATGGACTGCCTTTCCCTCATCAATGGCCTTGGTGACTGTCTCGAAAAAGTCAACCATGTTTAAGAGGCAGGATCTGCCTTTGACAAAGCCAAACTGGGTTGGATCCAAAGTCTGCAAGTTCCCTATGTCTTTATTTATGAGTTCCATTATGATCCTCTCCATGGCTTTGCAGATAAGGCTTGTCAAGCTAATGGGGCGGTAATTTCCAGGGTCTGTGGAGGCACCGCCCTTATGAAGTGGGACCACAGTCGCCGTGCGCCACTCCTTGGGTACGTATCCTGAGGTTAGGCTAAGATTAAACAGCTGTCCTAACTGTGGGTTTAATTCCTCGTTGAGTTCATGAAGCACATGATATTCAAATATCATTTCAGTTTTCTGATTGCTAGTTTTGTGCTTGCAAGCGTATTATATTTGAGCCAATGTAATAAATGCTTCCTAAACCAATCACCGTAATTCTTTCTGCTACAATAGTAAAGTTCACAAGTTTGATGGCAGCACATTGACAAAGCACAGGTTCTCCACTTTTAACACTTTAACATTCAACTTTATCACATACCATAGGTAATAATTTTCAGGCACCTTTTTTAAAAGACCCTTAACACTGATCAGCAGTCTATTATAAGCATTCTGTTGCTGTCATCAGTTGTGTACTTCTTGACTATATATCCTTTTCTAGAGCATCTAAAAGAAATAACTTCAAATAATGACATTTTTGTCTATGGTTACGGGGCAGGAAGCTTATTTAAATGAAAGCTCGTTACTAGACCTTTGCATAAGCCAGTTCACTTAGTAACAAATGCTGTACTGCAAATATCAGCTGTTCTGAAGGTTTAGGTCACAATCAGCTACCCAGGTTCGGATATTACTAGGGTGTGTTCTTATAAATGTATCTACAGATAGAATTTCCAAAATTTTTATTACATTATTTATATGAAGTACTAGCCACAGTTTCAGAATCACTTTAAATAAGTGGTATGTATGTGACATACTAGTCTGTGTGAAATGTCAGTTCAGAAAACTTAGTCAGTGGTATGTGATTTTTTGGTGTGTCTATGCAAATGCCCAGTTAGAAAACTAAGACTGTGCGTCAGGTGAAGCTTCAGTCTTTGCAAAAGATCCCTTCTTTCAGTTTGATAGTCGTGTGCATCAGAGTCTTTCAGATTCATGTACATTTTTACTTTCTTTACAGTTAGGTGGGACAGTAGAATTCTGGCCCATTCTGTCTAGGGTTCATTCTCCCTAGCAAGCATATCTTGCAAAAATCCACTTAAGCCACCTTGCTTCCTGTGGTCCAGTCTTTGTCAGGGTTGAACTGTGGATAAACAGATTGGCAGTTAGGTGGAAGGTTGATTTACCAGGGAAGAACTCGCCTGCTGCAGGTTTTTCGGGTGTTGATTTGTGACAGCACATCTGTACTGCAAGGTGATGGTGGAAACTACCAGAGCCTTAGTCAGTTTCTCCTTTTTCTACCAGGGCTTAATATTCTTAGTCAATAAGTACAAGAATTGGTCTCTCTCTCCCAAGCCAGCTACACCCAGAATAATTAACAAACTTCTCACACAACTCAGGTTCTTTTTGTAAACGTGTTATTTGCTACTCTAAAGACTGTCTCTAGTGGAACTGCGGTGGTGGTGCTGCGGTAGCGTTGTTGCCTCACAATTAGATGCTGTCCTGTTCGATTCTCAGCTAGAGCGTCTTCTGTGTGGAGACATGCGTGAATGGGTGTACCTTCGCTGAAGGTTGTGCGTCAGGGCTGGCAACTCGGCATGTAAAAATCTACTGCCAATCATTAGCGGACTGGAGTTCCGCTGTGGCGACCCCTAACCGGGAAAAAGCCGAAAGACACAACAACAACACAACAAGACTTGTCTCTAGTGGGAATAATACTTGTATAAAGCAGGCAGCTTTGGGACAATTGCAATACAAGAAAAGACAGGAGTCTGCCTGCTGGGAACACCAGTGTAGTAAACATTTTTACTTTTAACAATTAAATTAGTCACAGGAACCAGCTTTCCAGTCTGAAGTCCATATTTATTTACAAAAAAGGTTGTCAAAAAGGAAAAGTGCAGTTTACTCAGGCTGTTCAGTCAGTTGTAGTTGCAAATAAACTCTGATAAATGTCCATACTCAGCATGCTTTATACAATTCAAGGCACGTATATTATTTCTTTATGGACAGGTACAATATCCCCTTTCCCACACAGGAGTTTGGTAAAATACCTGGATAGAATAAATGAGCAGTACTTACATAAACCTCACTTGACAGACTTAGGCTCCAAGTATGTTTCTCTTTATATGTTCTCACAGGTAAGGATAACCTGAAATCCCTTCTCCTTGCAGTTACAGTCAGACATGCATCCAAGTGGCCTGTCCTTTAAAAGGTATCAGTTTGCTTCTCTCACAAGAATACCCTGTAGATTTCATTATTTCTGGTACATTTTTCTTATACAGTCCACCCTCCCATTCTGCTTACTAGCAGGGCACTTGTCTTTAATTAGCCCTGTTTGCAGCTGTTACTTTTTAACTCTAACCTGCTTGCCCAATTTGCCACAAGAACATTTGTTAATAACAAATCTGATGGCTGACTTTGTCAGCCATTCCTGGTCATCATAAAAGAGGAGTAAAAGGAATATGGCTTATTCTTTTTGTTGCCAAGCTGCTCTTTAATGACAATGGAGCAAGACAGCATCCATTTGGCAAAAGAGCCAGTCAGCTACTGAAAAGATTTAGTTGATAGACTACTGTCCAGCTATAACCCAGTCATACAGT
The DNA here is from genome assembly GCF_019279795.1 of Protopterus annectens. NCBI lineage: Eukaryota > Metazoa > Chordata > Ceratodontiformes > Protopteridae > Protopterus > Protopterus annectens. The sequence continues at coordinate 109,025,855 of NC_056727.1, read as the reverse complement.
AATTTACTGTAGCATTTACCTAGGATTTAATCATCTGCACTTATAGTGAATGTAGTCACACAGCTGTGCTTTTAATAGGTATTGTATAATTTATCTATGCAAATAGCATAGTGGTCTAGTGGATAACTGTTCATCGTGTGCTTCTTCTGCATCGTTATTCTCTTTATGCAAACGCATGTTCTTTAGTTATTTCCACTTTATTAATTACTAGTTATTCTTTTTCCTCTGTGTGCTGCTTATAGTATTCATTAAAAGTTTCTACCATTTTCAATGTCATAGCATTTTGCTTGCTTGCCTTGATTTATATAATTATATGCACCATTATCATTACACACTGTGTGTGGGGGATGGTAGTGCACATTTGGTTGACTAGACATAATTTGTAAACACTATTTCAAACTTCTCCATTGCATGTTATGTTGGCTGAAAAATGGTGTCCTCTTGCTTGCAGAGAGATTTGCTTAGTCAGCTGACAGTGACATTTTGCTTTGTAAGTGTAGCTTGTTGCATTTCTGAACGTGTCATTGGTATTCCATGGGTCAGAGTGAAGCATCTATGCCAGAGAAATTTGCCTTGATACAAAAGGGAACAGCTTAGGCAAACATTACAATTGTGGGGTACAAAAAATAAAAGATGGGTAGTCTGTGTATTTTTTAGAGGTGTTGTAAAGTAATAGGAATAAAAGAGAAAGTAACCATATTCAAGTTCATGAATAAAGAAAAAAGTGGAACAGTCAAGATTGCTTAGAGTTGGCTGCATGGCAGATAACCCAGGTTCAGTTTGAGGCCTTGGGTGCTAGAGGAGCCAGTAAGGTAGGAATGGGCATGACTGACACCAGCTGGGGTAAAGAAGAGTCTCCCTTCAAGAGTGCCACTAAGGGAAGGACTGTGATTTTAGCCCTCAAACTAGGGATAGTGGGTGCCAACCTGCCAAGAAATGCATTCAGAATCACGCACTGAAAATCCTTCTGTAGTCTGCATTGATTGCATTGTCTTTCTGATGAACAGAAGGAATATTAGAAGCATTCAGAAATTCTGATAAATCCTGCTTAGATGATGGTCACTGTTCTCAGCTGTCACCTCCCTCTCCTGTTTGTCCTGGGATACGAAGTGTCAGGGAAATGCATTGACAAATGAGTGATAGAGGCTTGATTGTTGGGGGGAGGAGAGGAACAAGGTTCACTGAAAAGATTGATAGGATGCTAAGCAGTTGAAGTTGAAAAGAAAATGCTGCTATCAACAACGGAGAGACTAAATTCTCCTTCTCCTTTTTTAAAAAGACTGCTTTTAGTCCATTTAGGGCCCTTCTGTATACATGGAAGTTTTGGTTCGTGTTTATCTACAACTTCCCCATTATAATCTGTGTTTTGAGGCTTAACAATATAGCGTCTATAAAGTAATGGCACCTGATTGATCATAATTTATTCAGCTTTTCTTGTTCTTATTTCATTTTATGACATTTTGGAACTGGTAGACTTCAGGAGAAAGGTTGTGAAGAAATTTGGAAATTGAACACTATATTCCATAATATCTGGTGCTCAAGACATGGATGCCAAGAAATTAATCTCGAGAATGAGACCCAGTCGTAACTCTTTATAGTACATAGAGTTTTATCTATGCCATATACTCCCTGTTACACACAAAAAAAGCAGCAAAGTGTTCTACCAGCTTTGAAACCCAGTAAATATCGAGTACCATCACATATAGATAGAAAGGAAGAAGAAAATAATCAGCCCTAATGTAGATAAGGTATTTACTGACTGATATCTGTACAATTGTGTGGATATAGGAGGAAAGTTATTCAGGGACTGTCAAATAAGGTATTTACTGACTGAAATCTGTACAATTGTGTGGATATAGGAGGAAAGTTATTCAGGGACTGTCAAATAAGGTATTTACTGACTGATATCTGTACAATTGTGTGGATATAGGAGGAAAGTTATTCAGGGACTGTCAAATAAGGTATTTACTGACTGATATCTGTACAATTGTGTGGATATAGGAGGAAAGTTATTCAGGACTGTCAGATAAGGTATTTACTGACTGATATCTGTACAATTGTGTGGATATAGGAGGAAAGTTATTCAGGGACTGTCAAATAAGGTATTTACTGACTGATATCTGTACAATTGTGTGGATATAGGAGGAAAGTTATTCAGGGACTGTCAAATAAGGTATTTACTGACTGATATCTGTACAATTGTGTGGATATAGGAGGAAAGTTATTCAGGGACTGTCAAATAAGGTATTTACTGACTGATATCTGTACAATTGTGTGGATATAGGAGGAACGTTATTCAGGGACTGTCAAGCTTGAAGGAAAGGCTCTTCTCTTATACCTGACAGTAATAACACTTAAGTAGTGTGTAACATTTGTTACACACCTTTGAAAGTGCTGCCACACTCTGGTCTCGTGCTGCAGAAGTGTGTAACAGTTTTATCTTTTTTCTGATTTTGGACTGTAATTGTACTCTAGTCACTAAAATAATAATTTAGGATATGTTATATCATTCTTTGAAGTTTTGTGATGGTAACTTCCGGGGTTAATGGATCACATTAGTCTATAACTGTAATGCATCTTCTTATTTTTATCATACATTGGTCTTTCTGTAGTAATGTTTTTCTGTGGCTTATTTACTTGGCATTTGTTTACCGGGAAAGTCCAACTGGGCATGAATCCCATTTTCAGAGGAGGCCCCAGCAGAAAAGCTCCACAGATGTAGTTCAATTAACAAACATCATAATATCAACACACAAAGTACAGTATAAAGCAACAGTGGGACATGTACAGTAGAGAAAAGATAGGACAGAAAAAAAAAACTTACAGAAAAAAGGAGACTCTACATACAGGATAAGTGCAGTCAAATCAGAGGAACATTCAATGAATGTTGAACGCCAGTAATATATTAAACACCAAGTAAAATACTATAAATTGATATAACTGATGATATCATGTAAAAAATGGATAGAAAGACTCAGATAAAGGTAAGAGATTTTACGGATGGAAAGAGAAAAGAAAAAGGAACTATAGTAGGGGATTTGGAAAATTAGAGAAGAGAGCAAGGAAAGAGGAAGAAGTAAGGGAAAGAGAAGGGAGAAAAAAAAGGATACTGTCATCCTAGTGTAAGACATGTACAGTGCAAAGAGTTAAGGAAGAATCTCTCTGAAGATTGTTTGGATATGTGACTGCAAGGCATTGCTTTAATATCTGTGGGAATACTGTTCCACACTTGGCCACTGAGTAGAAGTCAATACCTTTCAACCTCTTAGAAAATATGGACAAAGCCATAAATAATGTGTGGGGCAAAGCACCAAAAATAGGGACGATTTTTAAATATTGCTCTTACAAACATAGAAAGTAGATACAATAACAGGTTTTGCATTAGCATAAATTGTCTGAAGGATAGGAATTCTGAAACTCAATGTCTCTCATTATTTTATGATTTAAATCCTCAGTAATTTACCAATGATTTGCTAGAAAACCACAGTTTTATGAAAAATGGACCAAAAATATGAGGTAAAAAATCTGGACATTCTGCAAAAATCTATACAGTTGAGAGGTATGATAGGAGTATAGGCAGCGACCTATACTTTTTTTTGGTTTATAGATATCAAGAAGATGTTTCTCAGATGAACAAAGAGGGTGATTTGAGTTAATGCTTAAGAATGGTGCTGGTTGCTAGGTGGTGTGAAGATTTGTATACCATTTTATGAGCAAGGAGGAGTTAAGTAAACTTGATATAGTGAGGTAATTTGGGACAGTTTAAATATTTGAGGGCAGAGCAGTGATGAGAGTTGTATGTCTGATTGGCTGCAAATTTGAAGATACAGATGTCTCAGAGCAAGTTATCACTGTATGTGTGATCAGTAGTCATTCAGTCTTTTTTATAATCTTCATACCCATTGTATTTGTAATAGCCATGATGTAGTATATTACATTGTTTGATTTAAAAAAATGTTACTTAAAGCAGTCTAACAAAGATTAAGTCAAATTTTTAAAAGCCAGTTGTCTTTGAATTCTCACTGCAACTGTTTTGATCCTTTAGCTGTCAAATTTTTTCTCACTAGTCACTCTAAATGGTGCTGGATATGCAGTAGCATTGCTTGGTTCACCCTTCTAATAACACCAATCTGTGCTCTGTTCTCATGTTACTCCTCTCCATCATTGGGCTGTTATGTTGGATAGAATGATTGATGGATGCTCATAAAATGCTAATTTTTTTTCCAGCCAGGCTTGCTAATTGGAGACCTGAGCTTGTTTATGAAGTGCAAGGGCCAGCGCCATGTAGTATACTTGGGTCTATATTAGGTAATCGAAACTTTAGGTAATCGAATACATAAAGCTCAACACCTAAACAGCGAAAGCTGTAAATATCGAACAGCCACTTCTGCAGTTTTTTTCCTAGGAAAACAGTTTGCTTGGCCATTATCAGGAATCTGCCTTTTTTCCACTGTAGAGCAATCTCAGTTAGGGGGAGTGTGTGTGTGGGGTGGGTGATGCCCCCCACTCAATTAGGGTTTGAAAATTTTTTTTTCTACGGCCAAGCAAATTTTTTCCCTACGAAAAATTTTGTGGAAGTGGCAGTTCGATGTTTACAGCTTTCACTGTTTAGGTGTCGAGCTTTAGATATTCGATTACCTAAAGCTTCGACTATATAATATAGACCCAGTATACTTAACTTCCACACCAGTAGGGCTAGCTGTTTTCAGCTTTTTACTGTACCTTTTTTTCCTTTGAGTTCCCTTACTGTCATATTTAATGTTTGTTTCTTTTTTCTGCTTCTGACTAAATGAACTGTATGTGGAGGGACTGTTGTTTTTATACTGTGTGGTATTCTGACACAACCTGTAGTATCATTTAGTGCTTTGACGTCACAGTGTAGCTGTCCATTAAGTTTACCCCACCACCACCACATTCTTTCATTCAGAGTTTCTTAAATCTTTTGATCTTTCTGGATGAGTATTATCAATAATGAAGCTACACAGGAAAATTGTGTTGGAAGGTGTATGTAACATTTATTTCTTAGCCATTAAAATAATATGTAAGGGCTTATTTGTCAAAGATTCCTTCTTTTTAAAATCTTCATCTGCATTTATCATTTGTGTATGATAAATTATGCATTTTAATACCTAATAAATGTGTTTTTTCCTCAAATAAAGTTTGATAAGCTAGTGCCAGAGTCATGTTATCAGGCTTATTCTAGTACAGTTTAACCATATATTGTAACCTCTGCCTGTGACTGAAAAACATTTTTTCCTCATTCAAGGCCTTGGAAGTTTGAACATCTAGCAATTGGATTCCTTTCTCTACTTTTGAGGGATGATTTACAGTTGCCTAATCGAGCCATCACTTTCTTCATCCAGTGTCTTGTCCATGATGCTCTTGTTGTTCGTAAGGTAAAACTGGCTTGTAATGTTTATTTTCATTTTAGAATTAAGGGATCAAATTACCTCATTGATCTTTTTATTGCCTGTTTCTTGAGATGTTAAACAAGGACTTAAAACTAGAATACATTAAAGAAATCAGAGCACATTTACAGCTAATTAAAATGTAATTAAGTTATTTTCATTATAGAAAATAACTTGTGATGACTAAAAGTAGGTGTGCGCTTATATGCAAACTTATTATGCAATCCCCAAGAAGCCTGGATAACATAAATAGAGAATATACAGTTGTGTTTCCCTTAAATAATTCATGTTGCAGTAGAAAGGAGTTTTTTCTTTTGTTACTGAAGATTTATTCAAGTCAAACTGACTCTTTTGAGTGTGTGTTAACTGGGATCACTGAACATTGGTTGAAGAAGTTTTCTCTTGCTTGCTACGTTAAACTTTTTGTTTCATTATTTAGGATTGTTTTGAAGTAACACTGAAACTGTTGTGTGCTTGAAATAGAACTATTTAAATATATAATGAAAGTTTTTAGCAATATGGATGGTCTTTGTGTGTCCCATTGTTAATTTTTCATAGAAATTACAGGTAAATGCTCATTATGTTTGAGAGTCCTTGATGGAGAACTGTAACTGGATTCAGTATTAATCACTGGTGGATTTGAGAGAGCTATAAAAATGAAATTTGATACACTTTTAAAAATCCACATAATAGAACAGAAGGGAAAGTTTTCTTAATCTAGTTTATTAAGGTAGTCTTTTTAGCTTGTGGTGTGGTGTTTCAGAGTATGTTCAAAGTGACGTAAGTGATGGATATTGCATATCTAACATTTGGAGTCCTTCTTTATGGATCAGCAATTAGGTTAGTCCTCTCAGCCAGTCGCACCCTGGGATTTTGTCTTGGAAACTGTTGCTCTCTGGGGGGTGGGGGTATTGTACATGTGGTGTCCACACACAACAGTAGCATTGCAAACCAAATGCACACGTGTTTCTAGCCATTGCGTGCCCCTGGTCTTTTCTACCAGTTGTATAGTGCAGATAACTTTCCTTGCTCACATTGGCAAAACATTCCCATATTCAGTACCTGGAAGCAAATCTGTAAAGTGCCATCAAATTACAAGTCAAGGTCTACACCAGCCTGAATTGCTTCAGGACGGAACACAGCATAAAACACTGCAGTGATCACAAGCAAGTTAAGTACCCCTAATTCCAGTGGAATCAACTCCTGAAATCTGTCACTAATAAAACAATTGTTGTGGATGCAAGTTCATTACCCATCTCTACAGGGTCCTCTCTACAGTTTCCAGTCCAATTTGGAGCATCATTAATATGGACATAGATTTGGAGTGCAGGCCATGGACTTCTCCTCCAAGAGATAAGGTCAGTTGTTAAAGTAGCCTTCTGGTCTCCATAGCTAGTAAAGGTTCAATGATGTGCCCATCTTTTGTTTCAGCAGATGACTGGGGACCTTGAAGTGGCTCACCTCAACTCTCATTTTATGGGAGTGTTTCAGATTGCAGTAAGACAGAGCATAATGTCTGCTGGTGTGGTATTGGAAAGAAGACTGTTTTGTCACTTTGCTATAGGCAAGGAGGACCCAAGACTGAGGACTCTCCATCAAGTGTCTTCATAGTCCAATAGGATGTACTGGGAAGGATCAAGTTTCCCTTGGACATCCTGTTGTATGGCTCATGTGTGAAGTCCTAGACAAAAAGCAAGTGTTAGTATTTGATGGAACTTAGTGCTGTTACTGATCTGGTGCAGACCTCACATCTCAATGTGCAACCTTTAAGGGCAGACACATTCCATTGTACTGAACCCATGTTTCCCAACTGCTGGCATCCACCTCTAAGTTCAAGAGAAGGGAAAATACTATTGTGTACCAGTTACTTATGTCATTTTTATCCCTGCACAGCAACATGCATGAGCTTGCTTCTGGAGTTTGTGACAGCCGGGGTACTTCCTTTTATTTACGTTCTTGTGAAAGCGTGTGAAGATGTTCTGACTGAAATCAGTGTTGCAATATTCATAATGAATGGGTTATCATCGCTGATTTCTGGCTAGGGTACCAATGCTATACCTCCCCAGGTTTGCACATCTGATGTGTGACCTTAACTTGCAAGATGAGGTTTATATAGGCGGATGTATGAATGTAATGCCCCAGACTGTCTCGCTGCCAGCCTGAATGCAGGTCAGGTATCCATCAGTCTGATTGTCATTTGGTCTTTGGTACTGTTGCTTTGAGTAAATCTGCAAATGCACCATTGGGGAATCTTACTTTGCTTTTCTAATGTGTTTTGGTTACTGGTGTTAGATGAGAGGCAAGTGCTAGTGTAGTAGGCAAACTCTGTACAAAGACTTGCATACCCAGTGCCTTTTCTGCTTAGGAGCAGAACACAACTACAAGGCCTGTTCAGGTTACTAATTATTTGCATCTAAAATGTTGCGATATGGTTTGTCCTCGCTAAAGGAGACTCAGTGTTTTAAACACTTTGCCCACTCTGAGATGGCGAAGATGGTATGTCTTGGGAAGCCTATCATTTTTGCATAAGAAGAAGGTTAAAAGAATTAATCCACAAAATCAGTCAGCTCTTTCTAATTCCAATGTACTTGCTGAGGTTTCATAATCCACTGTATGTCCATTTCCATTTCAGATGCCCTCTACCAAGACCCTGTGGGAGTCTGTTATGACTGAGAAAACTGCAGATAAAGCTGGAACCATGTATCATCATCTCAGAGAACATTATGCAAATACTAGTTAGGGAGGTTGTCCCAGATAAGCTTATTGAGGTATGTCAGGGATCTGAAACACCACACTTGGTTCAGACTGATGTCACACCAAGGAAGAAATGCCAAAAAACTGAGCATGTAACTTCTCCTCTGCCTTATAGGGAGAAGGAATGGGTAGACTATACAAAGCCATTATGGCCCTGAAGCCACTATCCCTTTCTTCCCAGTACTCCACCCCCTCAAAATATTATTGCGAAATTCATCTCCTTCTGAAGATGAGTATGGGTCTGATTCATATCATTCCCTGGCTATTCATCTCAAATCCACTCCCTGTGACCAAGTCCACTCAGATGATGAAGATTCCCTTTCTCCTGATTCTCCTGTGGAAGAAGCTTCTTTTGGAGAGACAATATTAAACATGATGAAACATTTTGAGTGGAATCTAGGCAGATTACAGAGGTTCAGAAAGGAATCTACAACCTCTTAGAAATGGCCACTCCTGCCCATTTGTCAGTTCCCTCTGTTCTTGAGGCCTTCTTGGATGCCCTTCATTCTACCTCTGTTTCCCCTGACTTGCAGCCTTCTGCCCCCAGAAGGCCAAGCAGATTTTATCAAGTCCTGATGATCTTAAATTCTTGTTTAAAAATTCCATGCCAGACCTCTCTGCAACATCTCTTTCTCCTGATAAACATTCTAAGCTCCTCCCTAATACCAATGCCCTCCCTTAAGTGAAGGTTAATAGGGCTATGGTTACATTGTATTAAAAGGTTTATAACTCCTGTACTTTGGCATTCAGGACTATAAATTACCAACCCAAATAACAAGTATTTGATATCCATTCTCAGTTCCTTAAACAAGGTAGTGGTAGATTCACAAGGGACTGATTCTAAGCAAGAAATGTCCTTTAATCAGGCTATACAAGTAGTTAGAGACAGCATTAAATGTAGTTATACTGTAGATGCCTTATCCAGAGCAGCTGTCACTGGTTCTGTCTTCCCCATGTGTCCGTATTTGCACAGTCAACTTGTAACTGAAGACTTGAAAGCTAAAATTATAGATTCCCCATTAGACAAAAATCTCTTTTGGATGCCATGCAACCAGTCTTTTCAAAACAATCCAAGAACAGGGAAAAAAATGAAAGACTGCAGACAGCTTCTTTTAACCTTCACACCTAGTTACCAGAGGAATTACCCAACAAAAGCAATCTCTTTTGTTAGAAGAGATCCTAGTCCCAGTCAGAAACACAATAAATCCCTCAGAAACCGATTCTCAGAATGATCGTGGAAAGATTCTTCTTCTGGGATGCCTTCCTTATATACAGACCTCTGCGACTATGTACAAAGTCCCCACCCCCATCCCAAACTTTCCAGTCTAAGGAAGGCTTACCCAGTTAATCTCCATCTGGAAAAAGATTACCACAGACCAATGGGCACTTCCTGTAATAAAAAATGGCTATGCCAGGTCTTGGATGGAAATCCTTCCTCTAAATGGCATGCTACCTCCTCCCCACAACCAGATCCACCTATTTCTATCCATCCTATGGGAATTTCTGGTACAAGGCACAAATAGAACCAGTCCCCAAGAGTTTTTGGGAAAGGGCTTTTATGCCAAAAATTTCCTATTACCAATGAAAGAAGGGGAATGGGGACCCATACTAGATCTTTCTCTACAAAAGGGAAAGGGCTTTTATGCCAGAAATTTCCTATTACCAATGAAAGAAGGGGAATGGGGACCCATACTAGATCTTTCTCTACAAACATTTTTGAAAGTGTGTGTCAACTTTCAAAATGCTTTCCCTGCACACTCTGTTTCCGTTCATTCTGCCTCAGGCTTTTCTAGCACCTCTAGCTCTAAAAGATGCCTACCTCCATATTCCAATTCACTCCCCCACAAGAAATTCCTCATGTTTTGTGCTGGGTCATCTCACTTTCAGTTTGCTGCTTTGCCTTTTGTGCTTTCCACAGCCCCAAGAGTAATTGCTTTATGTCAAACACAGGGAATCCAGATTTTTCCCTATTTAGATTACTTCCTAATCCAAGTTTTCTCTCCTCCATTACTCCTGCAACACCTCCAACCAACTCTCACAGTTGGGGTTTGCTGTCAGCTACAAGACATCCTCCTTGCACCCAGCTCAGAACATAGTTTTCTTGGGCTGTAAACCGGACACCATAAGGATGCAGACCTACTTGCCTCAGGAAAAAGTGCAGAGCCTTGCAGATTACTTTCCCAGCTTGACCTCCCTCAGCCAGTACTCAGCAAGAGAGATACTAAGGGCCATGGGATTCATGTTAGCATCTGTCCCAATGCTCTCCCTAGCCAGACTACAATTGACAAAATCCAGTGGTACCTGAAAACAGTATAATTGAAGCACTCTCATTATCTCGGCACCATAATCCCTCTATTACCTTGTTTTAGGAGAGAGTTCTTAAGTTGGAGGACCATGTGATAGTACAGGACTTCCCTTTAATCCCACCTCTTCCATTTCAGGAAATGTACACACGTGACTTGAACAAGGCCAGGGACACACCAGTTCCAGAGCAGTTAGCAACCAAAACTACTAAAGGAAGACATCAACATAAAGTAGATGAGAGACGTCATCCAGGCTCTTGAAGTCTTTTCCCATGTATGGAGGCCAGGTCCCCTAAGCATATTCACAGACAGCACCATAGTCAGCTTTCAGTGACAAAGAAATTCCACTACACCTTTCCTCCTTTACCTCTCATCCCAAGGGTTCTTCCAAAGGCCCATCTATCTATCTGTGTGTGTGTGTGTGTGTGTATATATATATATATATATATATATATATATATATATATATATATATAAACTTCTTTCTCTAGTGGCGTGCTTAGTATTTAAAGTCAATTGCTTGTTGTTTTTGTTGTAACAGCATGGCCAGTTCTAAACCTGCTGGGTTTAAAAAGTGCAGTACCTGTGGACACAAAATCCCACTTTCTGATGCACATGCTGAGTGTGTTGTTTGCTTAGGGGTGACTCATCTTGACTCTGCATGTTCTGTCTGTGCTGGGTTCAAGCAGCGGGCACTCATTGACCGCCGGAACAAACTCATTCTGAAGGGGCTCCTTCCAACTTCCTCCTCTTCACCCACCCCTTCAACTTCAGGGGCTCAATCCTCCACTAAGAAGCATAAAGATAGTAGGAGATCCCCCAGCAGATCTTGCCACTCTGGTAATCCTCCCACCAAAATTCCAAGGCTCTCGGAGCAGACTGCTTCAGCTCCAATAGTCATTCAAGCCTCCTCTCCTCATTGGAACCATAGTGTCTCCAGAGTCTGTGTGTTTGAGACCAAAGTCCTCTCTCTTGCAGCAACCAAGGCCCTCTTCCAGACCCGCTTTGGTGGCCTCCTCTAGGTCTTCCCATAGCCTCTCTGAAGTCAAGGTGGATAGCATGATGGTAAAATTCCTCAAGACACAGATCCCATTTGGGAATCTTGCCTGCTCTCTCCCCTGTTGTATCTGTGAGCAACATTCCCTGTCTTCACTCCTCTTGCTTCTCCTCCAGTCCAACACCAGATTTTGGAGTTATCAGGTCTGAGCCTCGTTGGAGCCAACAGGTATGGTTACCTCTACTCCAACTATCTCCCTGTCTCACCTGAATCTGATGGTTTCAGAGCCTAGCAGTTCTTGGAGCCGTAATTTTGGCACTGGTTCTGAGGGGTTGACATTGGCTACAAAATTTACAAAGCTGTCTCTTCATCTCAGAGGTTTGGCATTTAACAGCTCAGCTCCAACTCCCAACTTGGATCTGGGGGAGGTTGGGGCTCGCAGAGCTTCCCTGTTGACAGCTTCGGCTCTGGCGGGGGTGCCTGGGGTGTGCTGATCTCCCTTGGCTTACAAGATGGAAAGGGTTTGCTGCACCCAGAAGAGCCTCAATTCTGCCTGCTTCAGACTCTGCCCCCCCCCCAGCTGTATCTGTGCCTGACATCTACTCTATCCCTTTAAGACAGCCTGCCCAGAACGACTTCCAGCCTGCTTCCCATTTGAAATCCCCAGAGTCTTCCGATACCTCTCTGGAACACCCCACTGAAGATATTCCTCAGAAGTATGCATGTAAAATGAGACACCTGGATTTCCCTTTGGAATCCCCTCACTGAGGGCACCAATCTCATTGAAGGAGAAGGGTCCCCCAGATCTCCACCCATGTATGTCTCATTTGAGACCTCATGGAAGTTCTTCACAAAAGGGTGGTTGGTCTTCCAAAAGCCCTAATCCAGAGGAATCAGTGTTTCTGGAAGCCTTTGGATCAGGCCCCATCTACCTCTTGGTTGTCCCACCTTGTGTGACCCCCTTATCGACCTTGTGTCTTGCAGGGCATGGAAAGAACTGGATACAATGGAACCTAACCTTAAGCAGCCCAATAAGATCCTTAGTGCCCCTTCTGATCGACCACATTGAATTAAAGGGATTCCAGTCGATGCCATGGTGGTTACAGCTGCCCAGCAAAGCTCCACTGTCCTTCCCCCTAATAGGGAGTCTGAGGCTTTTACAGGTTTGGAAAGCAGATTTATCCTTCAACAACCTTCACATTGCAGGCATTGAACTACCTGGCACACATAACCAGGCTACAGAGGGACTTGGTTAAGAAACTCTCTAGCTCATTCCTAGGGTCCATGTCTGCCGAGGAACAGAAATCCTATTCCTCAAAAATGGCAACCCTCCAGTCTGTTTCCAACACGTCCGTGAGGTTAATCTCTCATGTGGCAGAGGGTGCCTCACAGGTGGCCGGATCAGGCGTTGTGGTTAGACCCCACTCCTGGATGCAGCTGTGTGATTTTTCTGAACCCTATAAGGCATCTTTTGTCAGCACTCCCTTCGATGGATCGATTCATTTTGATCCGATGGTTAAAGATGCTCTCCCAAAGTGAAATGGACGGAAAGACCTTGTCTGCCTTCAGGATACGCTTCTCTACCCCACAATGGTCCTTTTTCAGAAACTAGCGTGGAGGTAAGAAGTTGTGGTTCCATAAATCATAAGGTCCTTTTCAGGATTCACAAGGAGACCTTTCTCCTAGAGGCAAAGGGAGAAACGGTTATAACAACAGACACCACCCTCGCAGCAGAGGGGCTCTGATGAATCTGGGATCTCGAGATTCTTTCTCAGACAGGCCCAGTTAGTGGTCTTGAAGCATTGCCTGGCTGCTGTACTCTGAAAGCAGTCGGGGGACGTTTGTCTCTACACCTAACAGCCTGAGAAGCCATCAGAAAAGATTATTGGGTGTTAAAGATTATATCCAGAGGCAATTCTATACCCTTTTCCCAAAAACCTCCTCCAGGAAGATCCTCCCTATGTCCTACCCAATCAGCGGGGGCTACAGAATTAGAGATTGCAAAGCTGCTCTCAAAAAGAGTCATCCAGAGTGTCCCCCCAGACCTGCTCGGATCCGGCTTTTACTCCAAATTCGTTTCAGTGCCCAAAAAGATAGGGGAACTTAGACCCAGTCTGGATCTTACTTCCTAAACAAGTCATTTGCCAACTCAAAGTTCCAAATGGTCATGCTACAGTCCATTCTACCATTCCTGCAGAAGGACGACTGGATGTACTGTATAGATTTTCAGGACATGTGCTATCACATCAAGATGAACAGGCACTCCAGAAGTTATCTCCACTTCAGGCTGGGAGCCAATCACTACCAGTTCTGTGCACTTCCCTTGCCCTTTGGTCTCACCACAGCCCCCAGGGTATTCAAATGAATGGCAGTGGTAGCAGCTCATCTGAGACTGCAAGGATTCTAGGTGTTTCCCTACCTAGACTATTGGCTCCTACCTGTTCCCACCAGACATCGACTTTTTCAAGCCAGAGAATACTTATTTCAGCTAGCCTTGACCTTGGGCATATATATCAATCTAAACAAATCTCATCTTGTTTCAGTTCAGGTCATGAACTTACTTCTGACAGGATCTTCAGTTTGAAATCTCATGTCGGACAGATTATTGACACTCCTTCTCCCAAGCCAGTCTTGTTCTTCAGGCTTTGGGGTCCATGGCAGCAACAATCACTCTGGTACCCTTGGCCCACCTTCACATGAGTGTTTCAGTGAAACTTAGGTGTGCAAGGTCACTTCTGCGTTACCCTCTTAACTACCATATCAGGATCTCTTTTGCATGCAGGCAGTCTCCCATCTTGTGGATACAAGCAGGCGATCTTCTCCAGGGCCGGCCTTTTGTCCCCCCCCGGCCACTGTGACCATGGATGCTTCCCTACTCAGGTGTGGGGGTCATTATCTGGGCAGACAATTCATGGCATGTTGTCCCCCTTTGAGACCAATTTGCATATAAATGTTCTGGAGATGAGAGCAGTGCTTCTCACGTTGCAAGCCCTCCACTTCTCTCTTCCCACCGGAGCTGTTGCTGTTCAGACAGATAACATGTTGGTGGCCTGGTACATCAACAAGCAAGGAGGAACCAGATCTTTTCTCTTGTGTTGAGAGGCCTTGAGGTTGTGGCACTGAGAGATCTCTTCAGACTGCTTTCTCATAGCAACGCACATTCTGAGGAAGTAGAACATCCTACCGGACAAGCTCAGCAGGACCATCCTGATGCTTCATGAATGGCCTGTTAAGTCCTGCAGTAGCAAATATGATCTTTCAGAGAAGGGGTCAACCTTGCTTTGACCCATTTGCTTCTCCTTCCAACATCAAGTGCAGCAAGTGTTTTGCCCTGATCCCTCTGCAGGAACAGCCACCGAGAGATATCTAGTCTGTGCTTGCCCCCCCAGTCTACTCTGTGCCTTCCCTTCTTTTCCACTCATTCCCAAATTTCTACAGAAAGCACAGAGGTTGAAGTGCCAAGTCATCCTCATTGCCCCTTTTTGGCCCCATCAGGTGTGGTTTACCCTTCCTTTGGTCTCTCCTGCTTTGCCCACCTTGGACTCTACAGGCCTTTCCAGATCTCTTGTCCCATCTCTGGGGACACTCCTATCCATTTCTCCTGAACTTGAAACTAACCGCATGGATGTTCTTCGTTCCCCATTGCTGCAGTCCTTACTATTGGGTGTAGTCCGCTGTCCAGTCGGCCCGAATACCAGAGTATATGGCTGACGTCGGTCAGGGCGCATTAGACTGACGTCAGTACGTCAGGGTACTAATGCGCATGACCGACGTCATATCCTCAGTCTTTTTTGCCGCATGGTCCGATGCAGAAGCAGTTTTGCGAGTGCAGGTTGGCGTTCTGAAATATTTCCGAAACGGAGTTTCAGACCGAAGCAGAGTTGGCTAAGTACCCCGTTGGGGAACATTTTGGTTTTTTCTTGCCTCAGTATTTAACCGGATGTCAGAAAAAGTGAATAACTGTATTTCTTGTGGGAAACAGATACCTCATAGGGATTACCATACCTTGTGTATACCTTGTTTAGGGCCTGAGCACGACGTTGTTGGTTGCCGCTCTTGTGCTAGGTTTAACAAACGCACTATTAAGAGGAGGTTAGACTGTGCCAGGTTAGTGTTTGGGAAGCGTTGCAATTATAAAATGCCGCCGGATGCTCCGGCGCCGCTTCGTCCAAGAAGCGCAAGGACAAAACAGCGAAGCCTAGGGTTGATGAACCGGCAGTCCCGGACGTCGGTTCTTTAGAAGGCTCAGTGGAGCCAGAGGTTTTGCCAGGAGTTTCCATGGAGTCTCAGGCAGAAACTTTACTGTTACAGGATGTGCCTTCTCAGGAGGTAGGCCAGGCTGAGGGGGCTTCTCAGGTAATTGTTCTTCCCTCTCTTCCCAAGGTAGTTAGAGCCTCTCCTTCTGTTGCCAAAACTTCTTTGAGAGGTAGGCCAAGTTCAGCTTCAGTGGGGGCTTCTCCTAGCATTTCGGGTTCTGTACCTAAGAAACATATGCTTAAAATGGCAGAAGATTTGATTACTATGATTAGAGGTTCTATGCCCCTCCTGATAAGAGGCCTAGGGTGGAACCGGAGTTTGATAGTTTTGAACAGTGTTCAGAGGCTTCTGAGTCTTCTGGAAGATTTGCAGGAGTATCCTCCTTATTCTGATTCTGATGTGGATGATTCCACTCCTACAGCTTCTCCTCCTGAGGATTTCTCATTTTCAGAGACTCTGCATTCCATGAGGGAGCACTTTAAATGGGAAGGCCAGGATTACTCTGATTCAGGAAAAGGCTTAGGGAATTCTTGTTTTTACCCCAGCATAGGCCCTTAGCTATACCTCCTGTGTTGAATGTGGTGGAAGATGTTTTGCAGAGGCTTCCCTGAACCCTGACTCTTTGCCTCCTGCTCCTGTTAAACCTGATAGGTATTATAGGGTGCCGAAGCTCATAAGTATTTGTTTAAGAGTCCTAGGGCGGACCCAGAAACTGTTTCTCAGGGGCCTAAAGGTGTTAAGGCCTCTGTGGTTAAAAATCCTGTTCCCACTGATAAAGAGGCAAGGGCTTTGGATAGGTGGGGAAAGAAAGTGTATACTTCTTCCACCCTAGCCATGAGGCGTTGAATTGTCAGTTTCACATGCTAAAATATCAAAATTATCTCCTTTCACAATTGAAATCTAAGGTGGATGCTTTGGCGGAAGGTATTGAGTGTAAAGAGTTGCTGGATTTGGTTCATGTGTCTGAACAAGTGGGTAAGCATTCTTTGCAATGTGGTTTTGATGCTGTACAGGCCTCCTCGAGGGTGGCTGCCACTAGTTCTGTTCTTCGCAGGCATGCCTGGTTGAGGGATCAGAATTTAGCTGAGCATGTTAAGACAAGGATTTTGGATGCTCCTTTACAGTCTGATGTGTTGTTTGGTTCGCCTGTGGAAGCAGTTTTAAAGAAAATGGAGGACAAAGCTAAGTCTATGCAAACTGTTAAAGATTTTTTGCAGGTGCAGCCACCGAAGTTTAGTAGAAATTGGCCTGCTAAGGGGTGGACATATCCTGCTTATGATTCCCAGTCTAGGGGTAGGTCTAGACGTGGTAGGGGCAGGGCTCAAGGTTCTTTTAGGCCTAGAACAGGGAGTTCACCTGCTCAGACTTCTGGTGAGGGCAGGGGTCAGTCCTTTCGTAAACAGATCCAATGACCTGCCTTTTCGGCTGCCAGTAGATTCTCGTCTGGCAGCTTCTTTGGGAGGAAGACTGTCTCTTTTCAAAGAAAATTGGGATTTAATCACTCAAGACAGATGGGTGTTGGATATCATTCACCACGGTTACAGGTTTTATTTCCATACAATGCCCCCTTTCAAAGGCATGCCAGACGTTCCTCCTCCACAAGGAAAAGAGGCTCACAAGCAAGTTTCTCAGTTACTCCAGATGGGGGCCATTCAGCCAGTCCCTGTGTCAGAAAGGGGCCTAGGATTTTATTCTCGCCTGTTCCTAGTACCAAAGAAGGGGAACACGTGGAGACCAATTTTGGATTTATCTCTCCTCAACACTTATCTGGACATTCCCAAGTTCAAGATGTTGACGTTACAACAGCTTTTACCTCTGCTGGGCAAAGATCACTGGATGGTAACTTTAGATCTCAAGGAAGCTTACCTTCATGTGCCTATAAGGCTAAGTTGCAGGAAGTATCTGCGGTTTCGAGCTGGAAATTCTCATTATCAGTTCTCTGCATTGCCCTTTGGCTTATCTACTGCGCCCAGAGTATTCACAAAGGTTCTGGCTCCAGTGATAGCTTACTTCAGGCTACAAGGCATTCAAATCTATCCTTACTTGGACGACTGCCTGATTCTGGCTCAAGAAAAGGAAGACCTTCTACAGCATCTGGAATATGTTATAGCAGTGCTAAGATGCCTAGGGTATTCTGTGAACGAAATAAAGTCCAGTCTAGTACCCTCTCAAGACATGTGCTTTCTGGGTGTGAGACTGAATACAGCAGCCCAGATGGCCTTTTAACCCCGGACAAACAAAAGAATCTATCACTTTACTTCCATCAACTATCTCATCAGTCCGTGCTGACTGCAAGGACAGTCCTTCAAGCATTAGGGTTCATGGCATCTTGTATTCTGGTGCTTCCCAATGCCAAACTGCATATGAGGAAGCTACAATGGTATCTCAAAATGTATGGACACAGCACTGCCAGGATTTGGACACTGTCATTCAAATAATACCTTGCCTTCAAAAGGAATTTTTGTGGTGGGCTCAGGAATGTCACCTAAACAAGGGACTCTCTGTGACCCGGCCAGAGGCGAGTCAGATTTTAACGACAGATGCCTCGGACATTGCTTGGGGAGCTCATCTAAATGGAAAGTGGATACAAGACAAGTGGCCTGCCAGACTACAGCATCTACATATCAACATGAAGGAGATGTTAGCAGTCCAGTTTGCATTAATGGCTTTCAAGGAGTTACTTCTTCCAGGGCAGGTGTTGATTCTAACAGACAACACAACTGTCATGTGGTACATCAACAAGCAAGGGGAACACATTCTTATCCTCTATGCAGGCAAGCAATGATTTTATGGGAGACTGCTAAGCTTGCAACTAACTCTTCAGGCAAGGTTTCTGCCAGGAGCACAGAACTCCTTAGCAGATGTGTTAAGCAGACAAATCATGGATCCCCACGATCTTCATGTATTTCAGAAATTGACAGTGTCATGGGGAACTCCAGACATAGATCTGTTCGCTTCTCCACTAAACCACCAGCTGCCAAAGTATTGCACAAAGGGGTTTCATCACACAGCTTGGAAAGTGGATGCTCTGTCTTTCAGTTGGAAAAACCTTCATGTGTATGCCTTTCCACCTCTGCCTCTTCTTCCAAAGGTACTATTAAAGGTCAGACAAGACAGGCCAAGGATGATTTTGATAGCTCCAGATTGGCCTCGGCAACACTGGTACCCACTACTATGGAGTCTGGTAAAGAAGCCTCCATGGCCTTTACCTCTGATTCCTCATCTGTTATCTCAGAAGGACGGTCATCTGCTCAATGTCAAGCTTCACTCTCTTCATCTAACAGCCTGGCATATTCTGTGTTGAAGCAGCAGGTCTCAACTTCCTCAACAAGTTTTAAATGTGATTATGGAAGCTAGAAGACCTAGTACAAGGAAAGTGTGCAGAAAAATGGAAGAGATTTTTATTTTGGAGTACAGCAAAGAATTTGGAGATTTCTGAGCCTAATTTGAGTGTGGCTCTTCAATATCTTACTGAGTTATTGGACAAAGGTTTGTCCTTCTCTTCCATTAAGATTCATGCTGCAGCAATTTCAGCTCACTATGATTGTGACCCACCATTGTTTTCGCATCCTTTGTTCAAGCAGTTTCTTAGAGGGCAAAGAATATAAGACCCCACGTAGAGCTCCTACTCCTGCTTGGGATCTCAATTTTGTGTTGGAAAAACTTACTCTACAACCTTTTGAGCCTGCGGCTACTGCTGAATTGAAATACTTGTCATGGAAGACTGCTTTTCTGTTGGCTATTACTTCTGCAAGAAGGGTGTCTGAGTTGCAGGCCCTTATGGCAGTAGAGCCCTTTTGATTTTCCATAAGGATAGGGTATCATTACGTACTAATCCTTCCTTTATGCCTAAGGTGGTTTCTAGTGTGGCTTTAAACCAAACTATTCATTTGCCTACTTTTATGCAGACCCCCAAAATAAAGGGGAAAAGATTTTGCACACTTTGGATGTACACAGGCAATTCGTTATTATTTAAGCAGGACTAAGGATTTTAGGCAGTCTCAGCAGTTGTTTGTTTCTTTTGCTTTGAGTTCGCAGGGCAAGCCTGTGTCAAAACAAACTATTTCTAGGTGGATTGGCTTTTGCATTGCATTTTGTTATTCCCATCATGGCAAGGAGATTCCAGCTGGGATTAGGCCTCATTCCACTAGGGCTACTGCCACTTCAACAGCATTTCTAAGGGGGGTGGCAACTAAGGATATTTTGGAAGCAGCTACTTGGAGTTCAGTGCATACTTTCTCTAAGCATTACCATCTTCCTATCTACTCTAAGTCTAGGGCTGGTTTTGCCACAGCTGTTTTGCAAGGCATGTTGTCAGCTCCTGCTTCTTTATGATTTGCCAGCCTCCCTTACCTCTGCTTTGGGATTCTACCCAATAGTAAGGACTGCAGCAATGGGGAACGAAGAACATAGTACAGTTTTGTACCTACCATAAATGTAGATGTTCGAGGATCCCCATTGCTGCAGTCCAATTTACCCTCCCTCCTTCCCCTCTGTGTTTAGGGGTGGTTGTGTAGGTGAGGTTACATGCTGATATTTTTGTATATATTCTTGTATATTTTGTACATATTTTTGGTGCAGGTATTTTGGGCCTTGTCTTTTTAGGGTCTTCTGACATCTGGGGCAAGAAAAGACTGAGGATATGACGTCGGTCATGCGCATTAGTACCCTGACGTACTGACGTCAGTCTAATGCGCCCTGACCGACGTTAGCCATATACTCTGGTATTCGGGCCGACTGGACAGCGGACTACACCCAATAGTAAGGACTGCAGCAATGGGGATCCTCGAACATCTACATTTATGGTAGGTACAAAACTGTACTTTTCTTCACTTCCAATGATGGCTAGAACTCCTGGGCTTTCCTCCCCAGTCAGAAAATTTTGATTGCGACTCTCAAACCATCCCCTAGTAAGCTTTATGACAGTAAGTGGAAGAGGTTCTCTATCTGGGTTCATCAGAACAATTTAGACCCCTTTTCTGCACCAGTATTGGCAGTTTTGGACTTTCTGGCTCACCTTTTTAATAACAGTGCAAGTTTTTCCTACTGTTAAGGTACAACTTGCTGCCATTTCCAATTTTCATGTAGGGGAGCACTTTTTCTCCCTAGATTCATCTAAGCTATGCAAGGTCTTTCTGAAGGTACCTTTCTTCTACGTCCCCTTATTAAGGATCCTGCCCTTCCTTGGGACCTCACCTTAGCTCTTCAGGCTTTAGTCTCACCCCCTTTTAAACCTGCAGTGAAAGTAAGCTTGAAGTTCCTTTCCTGGAAAGCATTTTTTGGTGGCTGTTAGTTCCTCTAAGAGGGTTTCTGAGCTACAGGCTTTGTCATGCAAACCTCCATATCTGATCTTTCACAAAGACAGAGTTACCTTACGTGCTATTGCTTTCTTTTTGCCCAAGGTCGCTTCTGAGGCTAACTTAAACCAAATCATCAATCTTCCAATTTTCTTTCCGAACTTTCAAACCAAGGGAGAGTACCTTCTCCATGCGTTGGATGTGCATAGACAACTGCATTTCTGTTTGATTAGAACCAAAACATTCAGGAAATCTGACCAGCTTTTCATATCTTTTTCTAAGTCCAGATTAGGTAAACCAGTTTTCAGTGTAGCCCATTGGATTACCAGTTGTAATAAACTTGCTTATTCCTCCAAGGGCATTTCCTTACCTAGTCATATTAAAGCCCATTCTACCAGATCTGTTTCTACTTTTTCAGCCTTTTGATCTAAGCTTCCCATAGATGAACTTTGTGCAGCTGCCACATGGTCTAACCATCATACCTGTATTTCCCATTACAAGCCGGACATTATTTCCAGGTCCACGGCGTCTTTTGGTTCCCCTGTGCTCCAGAATATCCTTCCGTGAGGGCCTCCCAAGTTCTTTTAGTAGCTGGGGACTCTGTACTATAGGTTGAACAACAAATGTCGGCAACAACATCAGATAAAGAGGTTATCTATTCACCATAAAATTACATTGCTGGTGTTGCCTCTCATTTGTTCTTCAACCTTGCCTCCCTCCATCTTCCAACCTTTTCTAGGACCAACAGATATTGTTTAGACAGATACTTCTCTTTCCCTTTTGAGCTCTTGAAGTATCCTAGCTTGGCTGATTCCTTTATCCTAAGTAATTTATTTTGCTTTTTGGTCTTATGATTGTGATGTACTAGGTTGCAGCAAACCCGATCTGAGGGTTTTGGAGGAGAGGAATATCATGCGTAGGGGAGGAGCTCAGTTGTTGGAGCCTACAGCTTTGGTATACGGTCGAGTCGGATCTAGTACTCTGATCCAAAACCCATAGGTTGAAGAGCAAATGAGAAGGCAATAACACAGATGGAATGTTTTGGTGAGTACATAACTTCTTTTCCATTCATGCCCAAAGTAGTTAACAGATTGTCACTTAAACAGGCTATAAATCTCCCGACTTTCTTTCCCAACCTACAGAATGGGGGGCGGGGGGGGTTGCTACATTCTTGAGACAGTCACAAACAGTTAAGATTCTATTTGGACAAAGCTAAATTCATTAAAAAATCTAACCAACTGTTTTTCCCCTTTATGCACTCAAAACTGGGCCAACTAGTGTTTAAACAATTGCAAGCTGGATCTCTAAGGCCATCTCCTGTTGTTATTCTCTACATGATAAGTCCTTGCCCTCATGCCCTCAAACTCATTCTACCAGGACAGTTGCATCATTTGGGGCTTTCTACAAAGGGGTGTATGCCAGGAACTTACTAGGAGCTGCCACCTGATGTTCTGCACACACCTTCATTAAACACTACAAGATTGATGGCTTCTGAATGTCTAGGGTTGCCTTCACTAGGTCAGTCCTTTTGGGCCTCTTGAACTGTACTGCAGCTCACTAACCAGCCAACCTTACAATCCCCTTGGGCTTCCAAAATGGCTGTACACTGAGTAACAGCTTGTGTCTAGCTTTCCCAGTGTGAAAACAGAAACTCAGCAAAGAAGACCAGTAGACTTGTGTTTATGGGTAAATTTCAGTAACTGGCTAGTAGGCGCACTGCCTGAATGTCAGGAATAAAGAAATACAGAAGACCTGGAAAAAAATCAGATACAAAAAGTGAGGAAGAAACACTGACTGGGGAAAGTTCTGCAGCTGTTCAGCAAAAAGCAATGCAGCTTTCAGACATGACTTCCAGTAACTTGCAGGAAGACACAAGACAACTGCATACAGCCCTGGTTAAACTAAACAAAACACTGATGGGTAGTATATCAGCAGAAACTACAAAAGGCTGGAAAAAAAATGGAAGAAGCTTTAAACAGATAATGTTAGGTAGTCCAAACTCACCTTCATTTTTACATATGGGTTCGGAGCCGATCCTTGGCACCGACTCGGCCGATTTTCAAGCTCAAAAACTTCTGGTTGACTCATGGCTAAGCAGGTATCCCATGGTGCACCAGTGCAACCCCAGATCTTGTTTGCCGCATCGATGAGTTTGGATGTGCTTCTCTTGGCTCTGGCTAAGTCTCTTTCAATTCTTTCATTCATAAGTGTGTTTTGCATATTTACTGTTATTTAGTGGTATTATATATATATATATATATATATATATATATATATATATATATATATATAAATATATATAGGCCTTTACCTAAATTGTCCTGTGGTCTTGTTTGACCTTAGTAGTTAGTATCCTGTGTACCACAGGATAGGCGCCGTTGTGCTTTTTTGCCTAGATCATTAGTTTTGGCAGTTTTTCACCGCTCTTAATCAACAGAGGCTCCTGTTGATTTATTTGTACTGTTAACTTGTTGATTGTTAACTTGCTGTCTTTGGCGGGGATCCGCTAAAGTCCTATTTTAGGATTGCTGTTGCAAATATTTTTCCTGTGTGATTGAACCTGTGTGTGTGTCTATGTTATATACTTGGTCTGTTTGAGTTAGAAGACCTAGTTTTCTATTACACCGGGCTAGGCCTGTTTAACTTAGGTCCTCTACCTAGTCCTCATGTAACTCTGCTGTTTGTATTTTTCACATCTAAAAATTTTCCTGTGTGACTGAATCTCTGTGTGTATGTGTTAAAATAACTTGGTCTGTTTTAGTTGGAATACCTAGTTTTCTCTTACACCGGGCTAGGCCCGTTTAACTTAGAGGACCTAGTCCTCTTGTAATTCTTCTGCAGGGCTAGGCCTGTTTTAGTTAGAGGACCTAGTCCTCAGTTATTCTCTCTTTACCTATTTTTCCACTAGTTTTGCGTGTGTGTCTGCAATGTCTAAGGATAGCAAGGAGCATAAACCCCCTAGGTTTAAAAATGCATGAAATGCTCCCAGAAAATGTCATTAACGGATGGACATAGTAGCTGGGTCTAGTGCTTGGGAGCCATCCATTTGCAGGAATCATGCTTGTTTTGTCATGCTTTCTCTCCTAGAGTTTTGCAGGAGAGAAAGAACAAGCTGATACTCAGGGGTCTTCTGAATCCAACCTTTGAGGAAGCCTTATCTAGTTTGTCGGCTTCTTCTTCCAAGTCTGAAAAAATCCAGATCTGACTCCAAATCTAAAGATTGAAAAAGGCCTTCTCCGGCACTGGCTGGTGTCTCGGAGCCGCCTTCCAAATTACCAAAATCTGCCTCCTCAACTCCTCAGTCTTCGGAGCTGAAGGAGAGCACCATGGTATCAGAGTCGGTCACAGGTGCTTCGGTGCCGACTTCTGAACCTTTGGAAATAGCAGTTGACTCTACTGCTCGGTCTGTAGAATCCCTACTGGTCTCCTTGCTAATCAAGTCTCCAGTGCCTGCTAGGTCAAGATCCCCTACTTTATCTTCCAGATCTTACAGGAGCCTTTCGGAAGAAGATGTGGAGAGGGTAGTACTGAGACTCCTGAAGTCATCTGCTTTGTCTAAATTTTTGTTGGCTCTGACCCAGTCGGCTCCGGAGCCACTCGAGCCAATTTTGCCCTCATCTGTGATTCCTCCTCCAAACCATGTTGGCCTTTCGGAGCCGGAGTGCTTGTTACCAATGGAGGAACCCTCAGTTCCGGCTCCCCTTGCTGCTGCATTGGGGCAGAGTTCGACTTCGACACGCTCGGCTCCGTCCGTCGTGTTCAGAGACCGAAGCTCTTCTGTCTGTGCCGATGGGGAGGGTTTGAATCGAACTTCGATTCCGAGCCTTCC
This sequence comes from Protopterus annectens, assembly GCF_019279795.1. Taxonomy (NCBI): domain Eukaryota; kingdom Metazoa; phylum Chordata; order Ceratodontiformes; family Protopteridae; genus Protopterus; species Protopterus annectens. Next base: position 109,001,010 of record NC_056727.1, on the reverse strand, counting down.
TCTCGGTGCTTCTGCCAGGGTGAGCTTGGACCCTGCATCTATCTCGGAGCCGATGGCTCTGGCTCCGGCGCCAACCTTTATCTCTTTGGAGCAGGGGAGGTCTTCGGTGATGAGGAGTGTGCTGTCTCAATCTACAGCCCCTGCCAGTGGTACAAGCACTTTTCCCCCCAGGGCTCCCACTTCAGTCTCAGTACCTACTCTCTCCGGAGACAACAGAGACCCGCAGCCTCAGGAGCCATCGGCTGGTGGCCCCCACTCTTCCAAGGCCTCCCCAGAAGGTCCCTTCAAGGAGCTCCACTGTGCTCAGGAGTATTTTCCAATGAGCCACCCAAGAATAAGGCACTAGGGACGCTGTCCCATATGTAAAAATGAAGGTGAGATTGGACTACCTAACATAAAGAAGCTATGTACTCACCATAACGTTCCATTTTGTTAGTCCATCTCACCCTTCATTTTTATCAACCCGCCCTCCTTCCCCCATCCTGGAAGATCTGGAGGTAATAATTTAATTCTCTTGGTTGGTGACCCTTTAGTACTGGTTTGTTGGTTAGGGGTTTTTTCTGTTTCTAGCGAGCAGCAAATAAGATCTGGGGATTGCACTGGTGCATCATGGGATACCTGCTTAGCCATGAGCCAACCAGAAGTCTTCAAGCTTGAAAATCGGCCGAGTCAGAGCCGAGGATCAGCTCTGAACCCATATGTAAAAATGAAGGGTGAGATGGACTACCAACATGGAATGTTATGGTGAGTACATAACTTCTTTTTCAGATAAGATGATAAAGCTGCAAAAATCAGAGGTCAAAATGAAGAAAAGACTGGATGAATATGAGACTGCTCAGGAAGAGATGTTTCAAAAAATAATAGAATTAGAGGACAAGGCATGTAGGGAAAACCTGAGATTTCCAGCTATACCAGAGAAGCTGGAAGGAATAGACTGCATTAATTTTATGAAAGCACAAATACGCTACTGGACTGGTGTTGCACACAGCAGGAGTTGTTAGTTGAAAGGGCACATTGTGTGTATGCTCCAAACCTAGCTATAAGAAAGCAACCTAGACCTTTAATAGTAAAGATGCATTCCTACCACCAGGAGTTGATTCGGACAAAATACTAAAAGTGGAAGACAGCAGATTGTTTATGGCGAATGATTACTCACTGTACACCAGGCAGAAGAGTAAATTCATTCCACTGTTCAGGGAATGTTGAGAAGTGGGTGAGAGATTCAAACTGCTGTATCCAGCCGTCTTTAGTATTCTTCCCTGGATGGACAAAATCCTTTTTTTTTTTTTTATGAAGTACATGCTTGCTAAGGAGGAAATACAAATGTTTGTCCAACAAAAAGTGAGCTGCAAAACAGAAGGAGATTCTGCTTCTTGTTCTTCTGGTAAAAGACCACAGAGAGAATGTATCTGTGAAACCTTTTTCCATTATTTCAATGGAAAATGTTGGAGAGAAGGAAGGGAGCACAAGAGTTGACTAGAAGAATCGAGAATACATTGGAAATGAAACAGAGACAGGATATGAGTGATGGAGAAGAACAGTAATAAAACCAGTAAACTCAGTGTGGGATTACAATGCAGTAATTCTCTTTGTGAAATATGACAGAATAAGAAAATCTGGAAATGTTGGACTTTTTCAAAATTTCTTAGATTTGTGGGGGAGTCAAGTATATTCCCCTACTTCATGTCATTAATGTTTGGAAAAAAATGCTTTGGGGAGGGGAAGAGAGAGGAGAAAGCTAACTGTAAGTACAGAAAACATTTTTATTTTTTTAATAGTATTGTATTTGTGGTATATGGTTTTCTTTGCATGCTGTTTTAAGTGTAATGGGGATTGTAAACAGGTGCTGCTGTTTTTCTTTTTCTCCTCTCTCCTGTCTTCTCTCTTTCTTCTTGTACGGTTTTGAGAAATATAGGCAATGCAATGTAAACAAACAAAAAAAAACACCTGTTTAATAAAAAGGCTTGACAAAGTTAAAATTAATATGCATTTTTCAGTCTTGCATGGGGAAATGACTGTTTAGTGTTAAGAAAAAGAAAGTAAATGAAAAAGATTATTGAATATTATGAGGCTTTTTTTCTAAGAAACTGGAGACAGTCCCGGCAGGTTTGGCTGAGGGAAAAGAAAAAAAAATAAAAAGAAAAGAGAAACTGGCTAGGACATAATGTTTTCTGAAAGCAACCAGGGGTTTTCAATTAAACTTGAAGTAAAGTTTTCTCAGTTTTTTTAAATATAGTGGCGATACTAATATAAACAGGTGCTTTTGTTTTTTTCGTTCTGCTTTCTTTCTTTTTCTTCAGTTTTACGAAATGTAGGCATTGCAGTGTAAAAAAAGGGGGAGTGAAGGAGAGGAAAGGTCTGGTTAAGAGTGTGTGACAAAAGAAAAATCAGTGTGCTTTTCCCCATGCTTGCATAAGGAAATCACTAGGTTATGACTCTAGCCGTTATCCAGTAGCAAGTGTATTACAAAACATGTAAATGAAAAAGAATATTGAATATTATAAGGCTTTTTTTCTGGTAAACAAGGTACGCTTAGCAGTTATGTGTCTGGTTTGCATGTCACTAGCTTGGAGAAAGTGTTTACTGAAAGCATTCAAGTAAGTGTTTTCTCAGCTGAGAGAGACTAACCTTTCTTTTTTGTTAACTCTAGCCTGTCTGTGTGGCTATCAGCTTAGAACGTTTGTTCTTATTAAGAAGCAAAAACTTCAATATTTGAAGATGTACAAGTTGTGTAAGATGTGGCATAAGCTCAAATGGATATGACAAGAAATAACTGAGTAAAAGATCAACCTGCCGAACTGTATATGCATGTAACATAAAAGTTGAACCTACACATTTAACAAAAAAAGTTATACATAAAAGTGATAACTACATAAGAAAATGATGCTTTCTGTAATGTCTTTCAATCTGAATGGTCTTACAGATAAATATAAAAAAGAAACAGTAGTGAACTATATTAAAAAATGTAGAGTGCAAATAACTGTTCTACAGGTGACACACCTGGAAAGAACTGAACATGTGAATTTGATAAAGAAGGGTTTTCAGGAGGGTTATTCAGTGGAAAATGTGGGGCAAATGAAAAGAGGAGTACTTACATGAATTGCAAGAGGAGCTCCAATAGTGATAGAAGAGGAAAAAAGATGTTAATGGAAGATGCATAGTACTAAGGGGCTGCTGGCTAGGGAGGAAGATTACACTGACATGCATTTGCATCCCACCTAAAACTCCTATAATGGAGCTTAAGAAAATTCTGAGAGAAATAAGCTTTCAGCAAGGAATATTACTTATAGGTGAAGATGTGTCTGGGAGCGTAGAAGGGAAAATATAACAAATGAGGGTAGATTTTTTTGAAGAATTTTATGAAAATGTTTGGTATGGAAGATGTGAATTCAGTACTAGGAATTCAGAGTGAATTTACATATTATTCTCTAAGATACAAAAACTGGGCTAGGCTAGATAGAATTTATATCTCACAGGAACGTATGCATTTAATTGAAGGTCTTAAAACGTACCCATTAATTATTTCAGATCATGCGCCAGTAATCAGTAAAATAAAAATGCAAAGTAATGAAATAAAAGTGGATTTTGGAATTAATTCAGGAGCTACTAGAGAAGATGGACATTTCTTCTGAAAATATAGCTAGAGAGTAGGATAAAATTAAAGTGACATTTAAAACTAAGGTGAAAATAAAGGAAGGGGAGATATGGCTAAGAAGTAACTAGAATTATTTAGAGTGACTGACAAATGTTAGAGTATTGCAAAATAGGGGGAATCTCTCAAAACAAGAAAAGGAGCAACTGCAGAATGCTAAACAGAAAATAAGGGATTACCTCGATAATATGCACAAGTTTAGAAAGATTACTATTAAGTAACTGTTTTTTAATAATAATTCTAGAGCACAAAAACTGTTAGCACGAGTCAGGCAACAGAAAGTGGAAAGGGCTGTCACCAAGTTTAGGGAGCCTATAATGAGGAAGATAACAAGAGATCCTGTACAAGTATTAGAAATATTTCAAAAATTTTATGAAAGTTTGTATAAAGCAGAGAAATATGGAAATCAAGCAAAGGTATAGATAGAAATGTTTATAGAAGAATTAAATATGCCAAGGTTAGAGGTAGATGAGGCTCAGTTACTAACAGGATAGGAAGAGATGAGATAAAAATGGCTATTTATAACCAATCTACAGGAAAGTCCCTAGGAATAGATGGTATTCCTGTGAAAGTTTGGAAGCTAGGAGGGAAAAACTGATAAAGATCTGAAAAGTTTTGTTTAACAGTATTTTAAGAAGAGGAAAAGTACCAGCATCCTGGAAGAAGGTGATGGTAACAGTAATACCTAAAGAGGGTAAAGATCCATTGGATCTGGCTTCATACAGGCCCTTTTCAATACTAAACCATGATTATAAAGTGTTTATTTCTATAATGTCTAACAGAATGGCAAAAGAGATACCAAAATTGATAGATGTGGTGATTGTGGTTTTGTGGAGGGGAGGCAAATATTTCACAATATTAACAGAACGTTAATGATCCAGAGGGAAGCAGAATGTAAGAAAGTACCACTGTTATTGGTGGATATTGAGAAAGCATTTAACAGAGTAGACTGAGACTTCAAGAGCAGGGCAATGGAAGCATTTGCTTTCCCTGATTACAGTTATAAGGTTGATTAGGAGTATATATGAAGGATCAGAGGTGAAAATTAAAGTGGGTGGGGTCCTCTCTGGTAACTTCTGCTTAAGTAGAGGTACCAGGCAGGGTTGCCTGCTTTCCCCTTTTGTTGTTTGCATTATATTTAGAACCATTGGCAAAGAAAATAAGGGGCTCAGAAATTCAAGGATGTAATTGGTATGGTAGTCATGAAAAGCTAGCTGTAGTTGCAGATGATGTTATTTTGTACATGACAAAACTAGAAAGGGACATTACAGTCTTGCAGAACATTCTAAGACAGTTTCAGATCTTCTCAGGATACAAAATGAATGAAGCTAAAACAAAGGCAATAGCAGTATATTATGTACCCAAACACAGATTGGTCCAACAATATCCATATTTATGGGGACACGGTAAAAGGAAGTATTTAGGAGCATGGATTAGAAATTGCTCTGTTGTACAGCTAAGGATATGTGGGGATAGACTAAACAGAAGATAATACAAAAATTGAGAAATTGGAAGCTTTGATATATGGATATGGATGCTAAGATACAAGCAATTAAAATGTTTTTATTCCTTTTAGTCTTATACACAGGTCAGGCATATTTTTTATCAACCAGAGTCGAAGCTGTGGATAGCAATTCAAAAAGAGTTAAAGGATTTCATCTGGGAAGGGAAGACAGCAAAGGTCAAGTGGGATAAGCTGATTCTTCCAGTAGAACTAGGCGAACTAGGATTACCCAATTTGAGGGGGTATTATAGAGCAACACAGTTAAGGCTCTTATACATAGTGCAAGCAGAAAACTTTAATTCAAAGTGGAAAGGAATGATGATACAGGGGGGAAGCTCAAGAAGTAAGGAAATATTGGGATTTTGGATGCAGATTTGTAAGGAGAACAACCAAAAGCATACAATGTATTATATTCACAAAATAGCAAGAGTATTCTAAGAACTAAACCAGCATGAGAATGGAGAAAATAAATTCTGCCGATAGTGATGACTGTGGTTAGGGTTACAGATAATAGGCAAGAGGGGGCTGGAATTTATTGGAGAAAACTGGCAAAGGAATAAAGGTATTGGGAGTAAATAACTAGAAAGATAAAGGTAATAGAATGGGAAGATGACAAGAATTTATTTGGACTGCAGGTTAGAGCTTGTCTTCCCTATCAAGGATTGATATCAGAGTATAGGCAAAGAGAAATAAATAGCGGGGTCCTAAATGAAAGACCAGCACTGGTAGAATTTTTAATAGAATCTAGAACAGAGGCTGCCATTAAAAAAGGAATAATTAGTAGAGCATATAAAATATTGCATGATAATTATAAGAATCAATCAGAGGAGCTTAGAAAGGATTGAGAAGAGAGTTTGGATTAGCAATTCACAAAGAGACAATGGGGGGATGTATGTACATCTCCCAAATATGCAGCAAAGTCTAGAAGATTTAGGATCTTTGCCTGGAAGTGTTTACATAGGTATTTTTATACCCCAAATAGACTCCAAAGAATTTTTCCTCAGGTGGATAGCAAATGTTGGAGGTGTGATGGGCAAGAAAGAGGTAGCTGGGAACAGATTTTGTTTTGGAGTGTAATGAGCTGGCAGACTTTAGGGATTCCCTGCGAACTGCTCTGTTGGAGATGCTGGGCGAGCAGATTGGATTGACTGGAAAGTTTATTTTTTTGAGCTGTGATACAAAATTGGAATTGCCTAGACATAGTAAAGCCTTGCTGAGCCTAACTCTGGTGGCTGCCAAGAAAGCAGTTACTAGAAAATGGAAATCAAAGTCTAGATCAACATTTCTAGAAGTAGAGAATATAGTAACAGAGAGAAAAGAACTGGAATTGGGATCTTTAAAAAAGGGACTGAACAAACTACATAGAAAAATGGGAATTGTGGGAACAAGATATGCAGTGGAGCGAGGTTTAAGAGGCAGGATTTTAAATGAACCATGTAATGTTTAAGTGACAATGACTGGATAGATTATAAGTGATGTATAATGTATGCAACTACAGTTGTTTCAGTGGGGTCTGTGATGAATAATGTTTACAGCTAAAGTGGTGTCAATGTTTGTTTTTCATTTATGTAAATGTAGGATTGCCTATATCATACATGATAATTTAATAAAAATGTTTGTGGAAGAAAAAAAAACTTACAGCCCCCTTCAGCTCTGGAAATCACCCATTCATTATGAATACTGCAACATTGATTTCAGTCATGGCATAGTATATTTGTATAAAGACTTACCATAACAGTAAATAACCTACTGATCACGGTTGCAGAATTCCTTCCCACCGTCCTTCCTCTCAGCATGTGTTTACATTCCTTTAGCATATCTCACTTTCCCTCTCTATTCCTCCTCCCTGTACTGTGAAGAACTTCTTAGAACAAAAGGGGACTCCTTACCCCACTTCATGCTTTGCCCTTCCTTGCTGACCCAATCTTAGTCTCAGGGAGTCTTTCGGCTGTTGGCTTGGAGATAATCTAAGGAATTATGCTGTTACATCCACCTGTATACCCTTATTCTTATGAGTTGTGATCCTACGTTGAACATATGCTCTTGGGAAGGTAAAGCTTTGGTACCTGTCCAGACGTCGGAGGTGATGACCCTTTCATTATAAATGCTGCAACAGTGCTAAACCCATTCATTATAAATATTGCAATAGTGATACTGTCTGGCTTAGTGGTGACCCAGTTGCAGGACACCTTTCTTCTGAATTTGGACTTCCTCCCTCTCCCAAGGTTGGGGAAGCTGGCATCTGAAGAAATGTATTTGTTTCTTTTGTGAAGAAATGTCATGCAGGGGTCTGGCTGGCTCGCCACTGAAGAAAATGTCCAAAAGTGACCAGACAAACTCCTTACTACTGTATCTGTTATTCTTTATTTGTCTCAGAACAAATTCTTGCCAAACAGTTAATTCTGTTACAGCTATTTCAATTCTATTATAACACAGCTAGACAGATGAGGAGACTAAGGCACACTTAGTCTAAACGTCACTACTGAATGAAATATACTGTCCAGTTTATATACTCTTTTCAACCAATGTTATTTTTAATGTCCTTGTGACTTGTTTTCTGGTTTCTGTCTGTGTCATGAAAAAGTCCATGGTTATTTCATGCCCTTTTTTGGTCCTCGCTGTATCTGAAGACTTCACAAAAGTCCTCCACGTCATCTTTGCATCACTTGACCTGTCTGCATTTTATTTATTTCTGCATCTGAAAGCCAAAAAAGTCAACTTCCTTTTTTTCTATAACAGAATGCCTTTACAGTAACGCCCACAGCTATATGTTATTAATATCTAAGCTGAACATAACTGTTCTTGCAAAGCAACCCATATTATTTTGAAAACTGCTGTTTGGCCTTGCACATTTCCTTTCACTGTACACACAGTATATTGGGGAAAAGCATTTTAATTTACACAATATCTATCAATTCCCACTTTTTTTATTTAAGACCCATGAAAATTGTAACACAGTTTACAACAGAATATGATCTTCAGTACTTTGAATCCCTTGGACTGTTGCAACATACAAATCCCTTGCATTCATTGCTATTTCTTTATACAGTGTTACATTACCAATGGCTGTTACTTTTATTAACACAAATTTTATAATGACGATAAGAGCAATTAATGCGGAAGTTGTAGAACCCCACCATAGACACATAGCCGTTATTACTTATCTATTTTAACTGTTTTTATGCTTCCTGTCAGCCGTGCAGTTACACACAAACATTTTTTTTAAATCTTGTCAAGTTAACCCTTGCTTTATAAGGCACAACCTTGTATCAGAAACAAGCATATTTCTTTTGCATTGCATAATTTCATTATTGCTTTGGGAAAAGAATATTTAAAAAAGCAATTTACAGGAAAATGTGATCCTCCGTACTTAATAGCCTTTTTTATTAACAACAGTTACTTGTTTGACAGTTTTATAACACATCTGCTCTGTTATATCTGAGACAGCTCCATAAGTTGCATTTGCTATTAACTTTGTAACTTTCTATATTGCCTTAGTGGCACCATACCAGCGAAAATATTTAACTCCTGAAATAACACCATTTCCTATCTCCAGCTGTTTTAAAATCTTTCCCTATTTTTTTTTTATCATGAACCTCCCTCTTTTTCTGGTGATTTTTTTTGCCATGTCCTTGGTAATGTGTAAGTAATTCTCATTATTGGAACTGTATACTCTATGCAACAGAATTTCTTCTCTTTTCATCTCTTTCTTAAAAGAAGTACTAAGTGTTAATTCCCATGCTGTTTTTATTTTATACTCAAACTTTTTACACTGCGGTGGTGGTGCTGCGGACTGCGGTGGTGGTGCTGCGGTAGCGTTGTCGCCTCATAGTAAGACGTTGTCCTGTTCGATTCTCAGCTAGAGCGTCTTCTGTGTGGAGACATGCATGAATGGGTGTACCTTTGTTGAAGGTTGTGTGTCAGGGCCAGCAACTCGGCACGTAAAAATCTACTGCCAATCATTAGTGGACCGGAGTTCCGCTGTGGCGACCCCTAACCGGGAAAAGCCGAAAGACATAACAACTCAAGCTTTTTTACATGACCATAGTGCTTTTGAAAACAGAGTATCCTTTTTCCTATTTTTATCAACTGTAAATGTTTTTTATGGCTGATTGTTTTACAACTCTACTTTTATAAGATTTTTTTAAACATAAAACCTGTGTGGGTAACCTCTGCAGGGACTGCATGTAATGGCATTTTCCCTCTGTAAGGAATGTGGCTAAAAAACCAACAATTTGACTTGTCACATGCCTTTGCAAACAGATTTTGCCTGTCTAAAATATTTTGAAATCCGGCATCTAATCATGATGTCCCTGTTCTCATGATTTATTATATCTGAGTATCTCTCCCCATTTTTTCTTTGCAACTGTTTTAGATTGCCTTGTTTTGTTCATAGATTGCCATTATAGAAACAAATTTAAACTTTTGTAAGACTGTTAACAGACTGTTACTGTACTGATACTGTCTAATTGTTATTAACTTACACTGATTTTTATGAACCAACATGGTGTGCTGCTTTTGCTTAGATTTTTATTAGCTGAAAAATGCTATTTGTAATGACTCTGTACTTTACTACCTGTATGTATTGCTGTGTATTATTACCCGGATGGCAGTTACACCAGTTTGACTAATTATGTTTTTGCTGTACTAGTTTGTTTATAAGGCTGTTTGCTGTTATATTTTATGTAATACATTCTTTTGAAAATATGACATTACAGTCACTGTTTTTTACTAATATTGATCCTGTTTGCTGTAAGCATAAGCTGCCTTTGGATACATACTGTACTTTTAATGTGGGGGGGGGGTCGACCCTCTCTTGTTACTATAGAACCTTTTGTTATTTAGGATTTGTCATAGGTACTGCCTTAAATGTTACTCCATTTCCAGACGTAGATGTGGACTTACATACCAAACATTTAATTGCATTGTTTAGTTTTGGATATACCATTTGCACTACTGTAAATATATTTACTGTATTTGTATTAACTTTAACTTTACACTGTATCTGTATTAACTTTACTTTAAATCTGTATAGCTGTAGGTTATGTCTGTGTTTATTCTGAATCTGGCCTGGCTTATTAAACCAGTAAAGTATTTTTCTGTCTTTTACTGTCCCCTTTGTTTAATTAATTAACATTGAGTTTTGTATACTAACAATTGTCTTCCATTGCTTTAAAAGATCCCTGTACTTTGTTGCCAACTGATAACCTGTATCCCTCTGTGTTTATTCCTGTGACTGATTGTCCCTTAATGTATTTTCTTTATCTTGATTTCTTTCCCTATTTTTTGGGTTTGAAGAAGCACAATTATCTGCATAGATACCCTTTTGTATTTGACTTTTCTTTCATCTTTTGTAATATGGACAATTCTGTTTAATGTGACCTATTTTCTTACAAGTAAAACATATCACCTGTTTTTATGAACTTTGTTGTGTATCTGTCTGTCTGTAACCTTGGTGGAGCAGAAGCTGCTCGTGTTCCCGGTGTTTGTTTTTTTATCAGACCATGAAGTACATCTCCTTCCTTTCACTACGTAGTTTACAAGTTGTTTGTGTACATTTGCTATGTGCATCTGCAGTACTGCATACTTTTTTTAAACTGTCTAGCACTCTGGCTTAATCTGTTTGTCTGTATCTGTCTGTTAGGCAGAAACTGATTTTAAAGCTGCATATGCATTTTGCAGAATGACAAGCCGTGGTGGTACAGCGGCAGCGTTGTTGCCTCACAGCAAGAGGTTCTCCTGTTTGATTCACAGCTGGAATGCCTTCTGTGTGGAGTCTGCATGTCCTCCCCGCAGTCGAGTAGCCTCCGAAAGACTACGTGAATGGGCATGCCTTCTCTGAAGGTTGGGCGTCGGGCTGGCAACTCGGCACCATAAAAAAATTGATTGCCAATCATTAGCGGACCGGAGTTCCGCTGTGGCGACCCCTAACCGAAAAGACAAACAAGAGAAACATATGCATTTTGCAGAATGTCATTAGCTGTCTGACAGAACTGCTTTAACATAGCATCTTGCCTGACTAAAACATTATTTTGTTTTTTCTGTCATGCTATTTAGACTGTTTAAAACAGTTACGTGAGTCTAGACACTCACCTGTTTTAGCTGCTTGCTTTGCCATTAGCCAAAGCATTTACTGTAGCCTTTCCTGTATATTTTTTATGTGGTTTGATATTGACAATACTAAACTTTCCCTGTAAATTATTTTGGGAATTAATGCCCATAACTCTCATACTGGAGCAAGTTTTAGGGGGTTACCAACACTGTTGATGATTCCCCTTCTAACACAAACTGGCATGTGTAAATGCAAAAAAACATTTAAATAAAGCATTATTTGAAAAAGACCACACGGTGTATGTCAACCATTGTTTAAATGCCAACATATTGAAACAAAATTATTATTATTATTTTTTTTTTTTTTTGTCTTGCCACTGAGGCAGAGTCTGTAATAAACAAGACTATTGAGATATATCAGCAGGAGAAAAAACTGTAATTTCTGCTGAACCCTGCCCATTGTAAACCTTGATGGGCTTCTTCTAACTGTCTTGTCAGATTAACCTCTGTAGTTTGCGTCCTTAGTAAATGTTGTTGGGCTCTATCTGATTGTTACGTTAAACCAGAAATGTCATTATGTAAAGTCTGAATGCTGTGCTGAGTCTGTTTGTCTAAATGGCATTATTGTCCATTACTACTGTCTCTAGGGAAGTTTTGAAAAGCTGTGAAAACCTTTTCTTTAAAAGGTTAATATTGATAGCACACTGTACTATGTTAGAACTTTCTTGTGTTTGTGCATTTGCAATATTTACTATAAATAACATTTTTATGTAGTCTATTACATTACTAACAATAATTGCATACTCTTGTACTGTATGAGAGTTAGGTGACTGCAGAAGGTGCATTTAACTGTTGTATAGGTGAAGAACTAACAACGCTAGAATCAAACAGATTGTTTATTCATTTTAATCGGAGTTGCTGGCTACTGAGACTTGTCTGCATATATCAACTGGACATAAGCTGATTTAAATATACTTTTCTCTGCACTTATTTAAGATTTGAGTCAGTAAATATTGTGTGTCTTTGATTCAGTAAATGTTGTCTCTGTCTCTCTGCAGTTAGTTCTCCAGCTCCCTCACTGTTGCAGTGTTAATCTTGGTGGCTTTGGAATTGCCCGCCCCTGCTGTAAATCTGTTTTTGCACACACCTCCTGAACCCACTTCATTTGCTCACTCAACTGAGTACAGTGAGATCATATGTTGATTTCAGATACTCCTACCAGTCCCGTCTACTCTGCGGTGTACAGAGAGAGCACTTGGGAAGGACATTCCCCTATAGTATCTTAATCTGCTCTGTTTCCTCCCTCTCCAAAAAAAAAAAATTTTTGCACTTCATCTCCTTTACTGTATTTGTGTTTCTTCCTACTTTATTACCTTATTTTGCTTTTGCCTCTTCTTAAAAGTACTCAATTGAATTTATTCTGCTGCCTTTATTACTGCTTGTTAGTAGCCTGATTAAATTGTGACTGTTATTCTAAGGCCCTTGGTTTAAGCACAGGGCTTCAAACCAGTTGTTTTACATTAAGAAGGTTTGTGTTCTGCATTGTTGTGGCAGGACAGGTAGCGTACATCCTTCTAAGTTGGGAACTGCTGGTTGAAGGCTGTTATTCTAAAAGTGTATTAGTTCTGGGTTAAGCACTTAGGCTTCAGGCCAGTTATTTTACATTAAGAAGGTTTGTGGTCAGCACTCTTGTGGGCGGAGAGGCTAGATTCTGCCCTTCTGAGCTGGGAATTTCTGGTTAAAGGCTTATTGCGCATGCTTACTTGAACGGTTTCTTTCTGAAATTGGTACGCCTTGTTTGCTGTAGAATAGACTAGATTCAGGCCGGCTGGATCTAGCTTTGTTTGTATAACTTGTGCATTGATCCAGGCCGTCTTTTTTGGAGAAGGTTTCTCTGTACCCTAGTGGCAGGACTGTGCAGTTAGAACTTGTCTGATTGAAGACTGCTGGAACAGGGCTTAGTTTTGAACTTTTTAACTGGGTAAAGTGTTGTTTTGATTGTACCTGCTATATTTTCTGGGGAAAAAAAAATATATATATATATACTTGTTTCCTGCCTTTCTGAACTAGTATAGTCCAGTTTTCAGGTTATTGTTGAATCCAGGGATGTGTTACAAGTTTCTGTGTTGCCCATACCTTACTTGGATAGAGGGAAGTTTCTTTGTTCACCTGTGAGAGAGGGGAGCTTTGAGCAGCCTATCTGTCCCTGGAGGAGTGGTTTCAGCCCAGAAGTTAGTAGTTTATTGGCCATTTTGGGCTAATTTTTTTCTATCTGCTCTATTTTCTGAAAAAAAAAAATACTTGCTTCCCGCCTTTCTGAACTAGTATAGTCCAGTTTTCAGGTTATTGCTGAATCCAGGGCTGTGTTACAAGTTTCTGTGTTGCCCATAACTTACTTGGATAGAAGAAAGCTTCTCTGTTTACCTGTGAGAGAGGGGAGCTTTGAGCAACCTATCTGTCCCTGGAGGAGTGGTTTCAGCCCAGAAGTTAGTAGTTTAGTGGCCATTTTGGGCTAATTTCTCTCTCTTTCACTTCCCTGCTATAAAAACCGCATTTGTGCGGTTTTGTGCACCAGGCAGTGCTGTTTAGCTAGAGTTAAACTATTCTCGGCTCCACAAAGTCTACTCTTCCAATTTTTCCCTTGGAACTAGACAAACCTTCAACTTTAGCACTCAGACCATTCATTTTACAGTCAAGCACTTGCTTAAAACTCATAGCAAGCACTAATTAATCTAGCACTAGACCCCCCTATACTGCCCAGAAGGACAAGGCTCTCTGTTCGTCCCCAACAGCCAATCAGAAAAACAGCTTACTCTACCTATTCAGGCATGCCCAAAGGGCTGTTTCCGGTGTACTCTCCAGTCCAACTGGTGAATCTGGACATTTTGAGGCAATGTTACAATTGCCTCATATACACAGACAACCCTCTCCTCCTACCACCAAACACTAATATATGTGAGAGATGCAATTATACAGCCAAACTGGAGGCAAAGCTCTCTCAACCCATCACTGGAACTGACAGTCAAGTGGAGAAGGGTAATACTTGCAACACACCACCAGTCTCACATAGACCTAATAAACCAACACTGGCAAATAACACACATGAATACATGAAAACATACTCGGAGGCTCTAAATAAAAATCTGCAAAAGCAACAGAGACCTCCATGTTTTTAAAATTATGTAAACTAGTACTTGCTTTAATGTAATTTGGTAGTCTGTTCTATGCATCAGCTACTCTTTCAGAGAACCAATTAGTACACTTCTCATTCCTATAGAATCCCCTACATAGGTTGTCTGATGATTCTCTAGTACATTTTGTTAGCCCCAAACATTCCCAGAGATAGTTGTCTCTAAATCCCTTGTATACCTGAATAAGATCTCCTCTTAGATATCTGTAAGAGACACTGTACAAGTTCAGATATTTTAGTTTTTCATAATAACTTAAATTTTCACATCCATGGATACCCATGGTATATTTCTGTTTTACTCTTTCCAGTTTGCTCATGCTTGTTTTCTTATAGGGTTTCCATATTGCTATTCCATATTCAAGTTTGGGTCTGATGTAACTAGCAAACAATGACTTCATTATTTTTGATTTCCTAGACTTTATAAATCTTTTTATACAACCTGTAGTTCTATAACTATCATTAACCAATTGGTTGATATGATTAGAAAAATTGTTAAACACTACTGTGGATTAATTGCGTTAATGCAATAAAGCTGTTGGTTCCACATTTCGCTGTGCTTAAAACTTTTATTTTCAACCTGCTAGAGTGCCAGGACTGTGTTGGTTATTATTGTAAAAACATTTATACCCTGACAGAACTGTTTTCCAGTCATTGCTCTTAACCACGTTTCACAAACAGTAGCATCAATCTTGTGGGAATGTAGCAAGTTTTCCAATTAAAAAAAAAGTTATTAATGCTCCTAGCTTTGGCAACCATCAGCGATGCATCATATGTTGCTATCTGTGGACTGTTAAATTTTCGACATGGGAAAAATCCTGCCTAGTGTTTGCCAAATATTGCAAAATATCTGCTGCAAAAATCCCCTTCCCTGATCTAGACAAATGCACACCATCCTGTAAACACATGTGCCCAAAACAAGGCTTGGATGCTCTACACATTTCTATTATTTAAAACAGGACATTTTTTGCATGTAGGTATGTATGCAAAAAATCTTTTCATTCCCAGTGACCTGAGTATCCTTTCTATAGGGGATTTGTGAAAAATATGTCCTAACACCAGTACAAGCTATACTATCTAAGAGGGCTATCAGTTCCCCGCTAACAGTCAGAGAATCCTTGCGGGTGACATCATTTGTACCAGCATGAACAAAAACAGATCCATACTTCCTTACATTAAGGCATTTCAAAGGCTTGTCTCACATCTTCTGTTTTGCTCCTGGCAAGCATAACACTGTTTGATGTTTGCTATCATCTCTGCAAATATGCGTATCAGTTCCTCTAATAATTGAATACAAGAATATCTTTGCTGGCCAGCGCTGAAGAATCTGTAGCTTCTAATACAGTAATATCTGCTCTGTCAATTGTTACGAAGGATAGATCTTCATCACTATTAGTCTTAATCCTACTGTTTTCACTGTGTATTAAATTCTCAACCAGCTGGTGGTGTAAATCCATAGCTTGAGTCATATAGTCAACATCTGTCTTTCTCCTCTCTTTTCTCACAATAATGTTCTTCAATTCTTCCATGTTCACTTTTGATTTCTTCCTTTTCACCTGCCCCTTGCCTCCTTTTTCTAACTTCTCTGTTGGAAAGATGATGCCTTTTTCTGTAGACTGAAGGTTTTCTTATAGAAAAATATCATCATTTCCTTTAACCTGTGTGTTACATAACAAAGCATTGTCATTTTTACAGGTTCCTATCGCGTGATTGAAAATTGTAAACGGCAAACGCGTATTGAGCGATCCCGATTTGTTGAAACGCTGCACGCGTAACACAGAAATTGCTGTAGGGAATATTTTCCCTTTACTTCCATGCATTGCGATCTCGGAGTAGGAATATTTAAGTAGCGGGGGTTTGGCAGGCACAGCCCTCCACATGGGGGGGTGCAGGAGGTGCCTACAGTGTTTAGGTAAGTATAGTTTTTTTATTTTTATTTTTTTATTACATTTTTGAAATTTTAAGCATCGCTCATATGGTGTTGACCATGTGGTGTTCGATGTTTGAAACTTTGGAAAATATAATATAGACCCTTTGAACCCAACCACTGGGGATGCACAAGTCGGTTAAGTTCTTTGTGCCGGTCCCAAGCTTGGATAAATGGGAAGGGTTGTATCAGGAAGGGCATCCGGCATAAAACTTCGCCAAGTAATTCATGCGGACACCAGTAAATATTTACATACCGGATCGGTTGAGGCCCGGGTTAACAATGGCCACCACCAGTACTGTTAGCCAACAGGGTGCTGGCGGAAATTGGGCTACTGTTGGCTGAAGGAGGAGAAGAGGCGGAAGGCATGGCCGAAGGCAGGAAGAGAGGAGAAAAGCTAGGACTGTGGTGGTGAAGGTTGGAACTTTGAATGTTGGCAGTATGACTGGAATAGAGAGAGAGTTAGCCGATATGTTGGACAGAAGGAAGGTTGGTATATTGTGCGTGCAAGAGACCAGATGGAGGGAGAGTAAGGCTAGGTGTATCGGAGGTGGGTTCAAATAGTTTTACCATGGTGTAGATGGGAGGAGAAATGGCGTAGGATTTATCCTGAAGGAACAGTATGCTAACAGTGCTTTGGAGGTGAAAAGATTGTTGGATAGAGTGATGTTTATGAAGCTGGAAATTGATGGTGTAATGATGAATGTTGTAAGTGCATATGCTCCACAAGTTGGGTGTGCGATGGATGAGAAAGAAAAATTTTGGAGTAAGTTGGATAAAGTGGTGATGACTGTACCCAAAAGTGAGAGAGTAGTGATTGGAGCAGATTTCAATGGGCATGTCAGTGAAGGGAACAGATGGGATGAGGAAGTGATGGGTAGGTATGGTGTTAAACAAAGGAATGCAGAAGGTCAGATGGCAGTGGATTTTGCAAAAAGGATGGACATGGCTGTGGTGAATACGTATTTTAACAAGAGGGAGGAGCATAGGGTGACACACAAGAGTGGAAGAAGATGCACAAAGGTGGATTATATCTTATGTAGGAGGGGCAGTTTGAAAGAGATTGGAGACGTAAAATAGTGACCGGGGAAAGTGTAGTTAGGTAGCATAGGATGGTGGTTTGTAGGGTGACGTTGGTGATCAAGAAGTGGAGGAGGAGTGTGAGGGCAGCACCAGGGATCAAATGGTGGAAATTGAAAAAGGGTAATTGTGAGGTGGAGTTTACGGATGGGTTAAGACAGGCACAGGGTGGCATTGAAGAGTTACCAAATAGCTGGGTAACTACAGCAGAGGTTGTAAGGGTGACGGCTAGAAAGGTGCTTGGTATGACATCTGGACAGGGGAAGGACGACAAGGAGACATGGTGGTGGAATGAGGAAGTACAAGAGAGTATACAGAGAAAGAGGTTGGCAAAAAGAAGTGGGATTGTCAGAGAGATGAAGAAAGTAGACAGGAGTATAAGGAGATGAGGTGCATGGCAAAGAGAGAGGTGGTGAAGGCTAAAGATAAGGCATATGAAGAGTTGTATGAAAGGTTGGACACTAAGGAGGGAGAAAAGGACCTGTACCGATTGGCTAGACAGAGGGACCGAGCTAGGAAAGATGTGCAGCAAGTAAAGGTGATAAAGGATAATGAGGGAAACATACTCACAAGCGAGGAGAGTGTGTTGAGGAGATGGAAAGAGTACTTTGAGGGGTTGATGAATGAAGAGAATGAGAGGGAGAGAAGGTTGGATGATGTGGGGATAGTGAATCATGAAGTACAACGGATTAGCAAGGAGGAAGTAAGGATGGCTATGAATAGGATGAAGAATGGAAAGGCTGTTGGCCCAGATGACATACCTGTGGAAGCATGGAGGTGTTTAGGTGAAATGGCAGTGGAGTTTTTAACCAGATTGTTTAATGAAATCTTGGAAAGTGAGAGAATGCCTGAGGAATGGAGAAAAAGTGTTTTGGTACCGATTTTTAAGAATAAGGTTATGTGCAGAGCTGTAGTAACTACAGAGGGATTAAATTGATCAGTCACAGCATGACGTTATGGGAAAGAGTAGTGGAAGCTAGGTTAAGAAAGGACGTGATGATTAGTGATCAGCAGTATGATTTCATGCTGGGAAAGAGCACTACAGATGCGATGTTTGCTCTGAGAGTGTTGATGGAGAAGGTCAGAAGGAGTTGCATTGTGTTTTTGTAGACTTTGAGAAAGCATATGACAGGGTGCCTAGAGACGAGTTGTGGTATAGTATGAGGAAGTCGGGAGTGTCAGAGAAGTATGTAAGAGTGGTACAGGATATGTACGAAGGTAATGTGACATTGGTGAGGTCTGCGGTGGGAGTGACAGATGTGTTTAAGGTGGAGGTGGGATTACATCAAGGATCAGCTCTGAGCCCTTTCTTATTTGCAATGGTGATGAACAGGTTGACAGACGAGATCAGACAGGAGTCCCCGTGGACTATGATGTTTGCAGATGACATTGTGATCTGTAGTGAGAGTAGGGAACAGGTGGAGGAGACCCTGGAGAGATGGAGATATGCTCTAGAGAGAAGAGGAATGAAGGTCAGCAAGACTAAGACAGAATATGTGTGTGTGAATGAGAGGGAGGATAGAGGAATGGTGAGGATGCAAGGAGTAGAGGTGACGAAGGTGGATGAGTTTAAATACTTGGGATCAGTAGTTCAGAGTAATGGTGAGTGTGGAAGAGAGGTGAAGAAGAGAGTACAGGCAGGATGGAGTGGGTAGAGAAGAGCGTCAGGAGTGATTTGTGACAGACCAATACCAGTAAGAGTGAAAGGGAAGGTCTACAAGAGGGTAGTGAGACCAGCTATGTTATATGGGTTGGAGACAGTGGCACTGACAAAAAGGCAGGAGCTCGAGCTGGATGTGGCAGAGTTAAAGATGTTAAGATTTGCACTGGGTGTGATAAGGGTGGACAGAATTAGGAATAAGTATATTAGAGGGTCTGCCCAGGTTGGAAGGTTTGGAGACAAAGCCAGAGAGGCACGATTACGTTGGTTTGGACGTGTGCTGAGGAGGGATGCTGAGTATATTGGGAAAAATGCTAAGGATGAAGCTACCAGGTAACAGGAAAAGAGGAAGGCCTAAGATAAGGTTTATGGATGTGGTGAGAGAGGACATGCAGGTGGTTGGTGTGACAGAGCAAGATGCAGAGGAAAGGAAGAAATGGAAACAAATGATCCTCTTTGGCGACCCCTAACGGGAGCAGCCGAAAGACGATGGTGTGACTACGTATTCTCTTTCCTTTACAGTCATCAATCAAATTTCTTTTTCTTCCTTGTTATTTGTTGTGAACGTCTTCCTTTCTTTCTTTTTTGTTTCCTTCTAAACAAACTGGATCCTCAGATTGCTGAATACTTGCATCCAGAATTTCAGAGATGTCAGCGGCATCATCTTGTTTCATAGGGGTTGAATGATCTTTGCAGAAAATAGATGCATCATTTCCTAAATGTGTTTTATTTGTTCTATGCCTAACATTATTTAGTTCATCAGTCCAGTCATTAATGTATGAAACAACAATTCTCCAAGCCATGCCAATTGCAAAAGTGCAATCATCATTAGATCTAGATTTACTTTTAACAGTGGTAAGCAAATCATCCAACTTTTGACACGAGGAACACACATCACCAGTGTTATCAGCTGTTACCTTTAAACATGCACATCATTTATTACACTGCAGAAGATGTTTGCGCATTAGCAAATCATTAATTGCATACTCATTTAAGGAATCCATATTCAGCTTCAAATAAATACAATATTACAAATGAAAAGATCAAAGTCAGTAACCAGAGAATTCAGAGAGAGCTTAAATCAACTTCTAAAAAAATAAAAAATAAAAAAAAAAAATCACACCAGCAATATACAACTAAATAAAGTACAGTAAGTTGTTCTGACCATACAAGTTCTAGAAGACAGACAAAAGTTATAATTCCTTTATGTCGCATGCAGTAGCTTCTGCTCACTGTAGCTCACAGTAGCACTTCCTTTTGACAATAAAGATAAATAAATCACAAACCAAGATGGGATTGGTCAGATATGCACAGGATTTTCCACTCTGCATTCTGCATAAATGTATAGCTGTGTAGGCCCCTTGGGGTGGCTAGAGCTTGCCTGTCTAAAACCGATCCCTTTTTAACAACCACCAGTGAAATTAAAGGTGGTTGTTCTTTTTTCGGCTTTTCCTGGTTAGGGGTCGCCACAGCGGAACTCCGGTCCGCTAATGATTGGCAGTAGATTTTTACGGTGCCAAGGTGCCAGCTCGATGCCCAACCTTCAACGAAGGCACGCCCATTCATGCATGTCTTTCGAAGGCCACTCGACAGCGGGGAGTGTGAATCAAAGTAAATCTTGTTAACAAGCAGTCCCTTCCTACCTACAAACAGTGAAAACACTGATAACAAATACAATATAAATTCAAATAAAGCTTCTCTTACCAATCAACTCCACAGTAAGTCACAAATCAAGAAAGGATTGCTTAGATAAAGTGTGGGGCATAAAGGTGATGTATGGATGCAAACAGTCAGAACTACTTCACTATCATTATGAATGCCATTGTTGAACATCTTTCTGAACGCCTTTTTCCAGTGCTGGTTACCAAGCTGTTTTCATATAAGTGCCCTGTTGGGGTTTCTTCTCTATCTTTTGTCTTTATTGTGTTGTACTTGTGTTCATGCCTTTCAAGAAGGGAAAATGTCAGTGTGGGAGGTAGATTCTCCATAAAGACCATCATGACCAGTGTCGTCTTTGTGTAGGTATTTAAATAGTGCTCCATCTGTCAAGTGTTTGTCCCCAAGACCCTTTATATACCTTGAGAACCAATGACTTAAGCTGTTGGCCCAAGGTGCTATGGTGGAATCCTTCTGTCCCAAGGGTCAGCTGTCTGCCAGATAGAAGGCCAAAAAGGCTAGGCCTGATCCAGTTCCTGTCCATCCTTCCTAGATGTCTCTGTAGAAGCTAGTGAAGGCCCTGAAAACTGTCTGGTGCTTGCCTCAGATTCCTCTGCCACGACTTTGTTGGAGGCTGGCATAGTTCGGAATTTTCACATGTCCTCGGAAGATTTTCTGGCATCCATTCTGGGCATTGAAGAGACAATCTCAGCTCATTATTTCTGAGGGGGATTCCTCAAAGTTTGGTAAAAATAGAGATTCCAACTACGATTGTCGAATCTCGCCAAGGGTTTGAACCACTGAGTGTCTTTTGGGTGGACATCACACTCAAGGAAAAAAAAAAAAATCAAACACATAACCCTTGTCGTTAAAGAGCCCCAGTGTGAATGGCAGGATTTTACTCAAGGTCTGTTTAATTCTTTAATGGCATTGAAGCCTCCTGAAGGGTTATCTATCCCTGTTCCTCCCTGGTCTTGCACCCCTGTTAAGAGATGTCGGGAATTGGATTCCTCAGATGAGGACTTGGGGGACTCTGGGGAGGAATCCCTAGCTTAGTCCTCTCAAATTCTTTCCTCTCTAGACTATAATTCTAAGGAAGAGGATTCTTTGAGCCCAGTCTCCCCTTTGGAAAAATTATCCTTTGCGGATATTATTGCTCACGTGATGGAGTACTTCAAATGGGGTTACTCCCAGGTTTCTTACATTCGAAAAAATGATATGAGCTTTTACAGATGGTGTCTTCTAAATCATTGTTTGTTCCTCTTGTTTTGCAGCCATTTTGGACACCTTTTCTGCTGCATCTGTGGCTCCTGGCTCCAAAGAACTACTCTGACAGTTTTACGAGGTGCCTGGGAATTACAATTTTTTATATAGGTGCTCTTCAGGTGATCCTTCAGTGGTTTCAGTTTCCTTTGACAAAATTAAGATCTTGCCATCTGTTAAGCGCCTTCTCTCAGGTAAGGATACCCAAGCTATGGAAAAATTTTATAAAAAAATGTATACTTCTGCTACCTTGTCTTATAGGGCTATTAATTATCAAACTCACATGACCACATGTTTTGGCCTTTCTTTCTCGGGTATCTTTTCCTTCCTTGGACCCACTTCCCTGGTCACCCATCACTCCATAAATGGCAGCTATGATGCTCCTGATGCTTCTTTCATTGCTGCTGCTTTTTTCTTTGATTAGGTTCATAGGTAGGAACTATGCTATCGGCCCAAGGGCCTACGTAAGCCTAGCCAACAAGGTTCCCCTGGCTTACACCATCCAAGAAAGTTATTTTCCTGTGCCACTGTCGAGCAGAGACACAGAAGTGATCCCCGGGGTGTATTTCCTATTTCCCATCCACTCATCAAGATTTTTCTTGAAGAGTGCTAATGAAGAACTTTGCTTGACATAGATGGGTAGCCTGTTCCAGAGTATGGGAAGTCTCTGGAACAGGAATCTATCCCTCCAGCATGTCCTATTTATCGTGGTGACAAAGTTTTGGTCCCTAGAGCGTGTAGCTCTGAGGGTTTGGGATTTCTTTAGGTGTAGCATGTCCAACAGCTCTGGGTTTGACACTTTATATGTACGGCAGAGATCACCTTGGAGTAGGCGATATGCTATGGAGTAAAGCTGGAGTTTTTGAGTGGGTCAGTGTAGGGCATTTGTTTGAGGCCAGTAATCCTCTTTGTGAGATACTTCTGTGGCCTTTCCAGCTGCTGCAGATGTCTTATGAGGTACATTCCAAAAGGGGCGTTGTACTCTATAATGGGTCTAATGAGTGTCGAGTAGAGGGGAACAATGACTTCTTTTTTCCTGGATGAGAACCCTTTTATGATGAGGTGTGCCATGTAGAAGGACTTCCTGACTACTGTGGTGATGTGACTATCAGAGGAGAGACTACTGTCCACCTGGGTCCCAAGGTCTCTTATCATGCATTCGGTGTTAAGTAGATATCTGCCTATGTGGTAGTTCATGGGTACAGAGTTTTTACCAAGGGGGATGACACTGCACTTTTTGGCATTGAGCTTGAGGCCATGGCTTTGACACCAGACATCTGTCTCAGCGAGGCCCTTCTATAGGATGACCACATCATTTGGGGACTTGACTATGGCTCCTAGTTTGCAGTCATCTGTGAACTTCGTTAGCCAGAGACCTTCTGTGTGAGCCTGTACTTCAGAGAAGTAGATACCAAACAGGAGAGGTCCCAGGACGGAACCCTGTGGTACTCCACTTGTCACTGCTTTGAGGTCAGATTTGGAGTCTGCATCTTTTACAGTGTGGGTTCTGTCAGTGAGCCAGTTGGCAACCCATCTTGTGACGCAGGGATTTATACCTAGTTTAGTGAGTTTAGCTGTAATTCCAGAATGGGGGATGGTGTTGAAAGCCTTGGCGAGGTCAAGATAGGCTGTGTGAACCGCCTTACTCTTATCTAGGGCTTATGTGACTGCCTCAGAGAAGTCGATCAGGTTCATGATCTACCTTTCACAAACCCGAACTGGGTGGGATCCAGAGTTTGGAGGTTACCAATGTCTTTGTTTATGAGTTCCATGATGATACATTCCTTGGCCTTGCAGACTAATAGGTCGATAGTTCCCGGGATCAGTGGTGACTCTCCCTTTGTGGAGTGGGATAACTGTTGCTGTGCACCATTCAGTGGGCACAAAGCCTGATGCGAGGCTGTTATTGAACATGGTGCTTAAGTGGGGAGCCAGTTTGTTCTGAAGTTCATATAAAATGCAGCCTGGGATGTTGTCCGGTCCCATGGATGCTGTGTTTTTGGCTTTAGAGAGTGCAGCTTTTACCTGCGTAGTTGTGATTACAGGGACTCTGCATTCTTCCTGTATAGATATGGGCCCTTTAGGGGGTGAGAGGGGGGTAAAGTTAGCACTGAACCTATCTGCCAGGATGTTGGCAATATCAGTTGGTTCTGTAATTTTCGTGCCTTTGTGCTGTAACTCAGAGCAGATTTGGGTGTTGCCATTGAGATTCCTGACATTGCTATAGAATGCTTTGTGGTTGTCCTTGGAATTAGTGGCGATTTTGTTTTCTTAGCTAGCTTTGGAGGATCTTATAAGGGATCTCAGCTTCTTACTGAAGCTGACCAGGGAGCTCCTCCACTCATGGGATTTTACTTTCTTTTGCAACAGTTTCTTCCTTCTGTTGTACAGTTTGTTTATGGCAGGGGACCACCAGACTGGCTTCCTTTTTTGGAGGATAGCGTCTTGGTTCTGTTTGGGATAGCACGATCCATGCACTCGTGTAAGTGCTTATAGAGTGCATTTGTGTAGGATTCAGCAGTTGTAACTGTATTGTCCATCTGCATGGGTGTCATGAAGTTCACCACTTCTGTCTTAAGAAGCATGAAGTTGGCTTTGGAGAAATTTTTTACTGTGGTTTCCTTAATGGGGGGGTGGGATGTGGATATCAAGGGTGATTAGCTTATGGTCGGATCGGACCAATGAGGAGTTGACTTCAGGTGTGAAACACCAGGTACTCATGTTGGTAATGACTAGGTCTAGGATATTGTTGCCCCTGGTGGGGGTGTGGATAAGTTGATCCAGGGCATTGGAGTTTATGAATTCCAGAAAGCGTTGAGCTTAGGAGTTGGTACACGAGTAGTTTTCCCAGTTAATGGTGGGGTAGTTGAAGTCACCCAATATTAGGGTGTTTGCTTGAGACGTTATTCTTGGCTATGTCTACAGGCTTTACCTGATGATATTAAAGCTAAGATTTTGGATGCCCCTCTGGATAATAAAAATCTTTTGGGACAACTGAAGCTGATCTGTTTTAAGTCCCTTCAGATTAAGAGTAAGGCCTTGCAAGAGATGAAGCATCGTTTTGTCTGTCTTATCCCCACATTTCAGAGGAATTACCCTTCCGACTTCGCCTTTGTCTGCAGACAGACTCACCTACCACCCAAGGGTAAGAAGGGATCTAGGTGTATTTCTCCTATTAAATCCACCCAGTCTCCTTCATCTCAGAAGTCTTCTTTTCAGGACTAAAGAATGTTTCCCCTCCTCCTGAAACCAGCAGCTGCCCTTCCCAAAGTCACTACATCTAGATATAAATGGGGTTGGCTGGTGCCATGACCTCATTTCTGTCTTGCTTTTAGAGCCCAAAGCAGAGGGTTGGTCCACACCAGAGAAAGATGATGAGTAAAGCTAAGTACCCCACTGGGGAACTTCTCATGTGTTTTTTGACTGATGTCAGAGAAAGTTAATAACTTTCTCCGCTGTGGCAAAGATACCACAATGAATCTTTCAGTCTTTTTGTGTGAATTGTTTGGGCTCAGAACATGACATTCCTGTCGATTCTGTGCTTGCTTTAATAACAGAACTAACAAGTGTAGGCTGAGATTGCAGCTAAATATTTTAGCAAGTTGTCAGGGCCTTCACATACGATGTTGTCCTGTGGTGGAGCTGAGGTAGATCTCCCTAGGCAAATTCAGGAAAAATGCTTCAGACTTGAGCCCTGAGGATGATGTTT
The DNA here is from genome assembly GCF_019279795.1 of Protopterus annectens. Taxonomy (NCBI): domain Eukaryota; kingdom Metazoa; phylum Chordata; order Ceratodontiformes; family Protopteridae; genus Protopterus; species Protopterus annectens. The sequence continues at coordinate 108,975,321 of NC_056727.1, read as the reverse complement.
ATTCACTGGTGGCCAGTCCTCCTAGACTTGTAATTGTTGAAGAAAGTGAGGCATCTTTGCAGCCCCCTTTGGCTGCTGAGATAGTGGTACAGGCCTCTATTGAGACCTGTTCGGACTCTGAAATGCCCAGGTTCCCTCTACTTTATTGCAAGCCAAAGGACTAAGCTTATTGGTTGGGTCCAGAGCCACGTTGCAGGCTCCAACGTCTGTCAACTGGTCTAAAACTGACAGTGGTTCTTCACATCATCAGGAGATTGCCTTGACTTACCGCACGCTGGAGTCAGTTGTTCATCTGCATCCAGGTGCATGGGTAGAGAGTGTTCTTAGGCCTAAGCCTAAGGTATCTCTCAAAAAACTACACCCACCTTACCTCAGCCTAGGACTACCAGCTTCCAGTCTCAGGCATATCAACAAGACCTGGTGAGGTTGGCTGAGGATTTGATTTTCGTAGATCCAGACACCTTCCTCCCTCTGAAGCATTCCCCTAATAAAAGAAAGGAGGATACTTCACTCCATGCGTTTTCTAACTCCTTTTAATCTGAGGAATATTTTTTTCCAGAATGGTTTTATTCATTTTATAACATAATAACTTAACAGTATAGTAACAAGAGAAAACAAATAATCTATGTATATACAATGTCCATGACAACTAAAAAAGCAGTATACATAGGAGAACACTTAATATTTCTCTAACAGATTAGACAAATTTGTCCAAGCAGTTAAATGATGAGTTGTGGTGTTAGTCCTTGCTTTTATAGTAGCAGTCTCATTCCTACAAATGTATTTCACAAGATGAATAAACTCAACTTTAAAGACAGGAGTAGATTGGGATTTCCAATTTTTAATAACAATTTCCCTTGCTGTAGAGAGGATAGACCATAGTAAAAATGTTTGTTTTTTAGGAATGATTTCAGGAACAGGAACATTCAAAAGGATAAGGGAGTCAGAAGTTATATAATTGTCATTCCATAGAGCATTGCAAAGATATTTAAAGTCAAACCAAAATGGGGAAATTATTTTGCAATTAACAACCAGATATGTATCCAGTCAGTATCAGGGTGTCCACATCTCCAACATTTCATTTCATCTGTCTTGTACATTATTGATATTTTGTATGGGGTGAAAAAACATCTATGTAAAAATTTCCATGTGTAAACATGCCAGAACAGGGAATATGTGGATTCCTTCACCGACTGTAAACAAAGTTTATCTTTTTCTGAGAACACTTATTAACTTCACTTGAATAATTCCAAAAAGAAACTTCTGTTTTGCTAAAATCATTTCTGTGAATTTTATAAATAGCAGACATGTATGAAGTGTTCTTGGGTGAACTATTGGTAATTGCGGAGATAAAATCTAAGATTTTTAAGTTACTCTTATTGTATGCCTCTAATGAGGGTACGAGGTTAGTATGTATAAAAATATTCTTACAAATTTGGATGTCCAGCCATTTGCAATTTTGCAAACTATATCTGCTAATTAAATCGTTTGCATAACTTTTTTTATTAGCTGAGAGAAATTGATTCCAGTATAATAGGTCACCCTTCCTAAATTCCAACATTTTCTGAGTATCAAAAGATATCAAACATTCATTTGTGTAAGCAATAGGAAACATTATTAATAAATTCTTAATTGATTTGAAAACATAAGCTTTTTAAACAACAGCAGTGTTTGGTTTATAAGAGGTGTGAGAACAAGTTTTTACCTTTCACTTTGAATGTATATTTTTAAAATCTATATAAAGATGTTTATATGTATTTGAGTATATGGTTCAATCAATGTCCTATTACTATTTAGAAGCAAGACTTCATGTATTGATTTGTAAAATGATGTATGAGTTATTATTCCAAAGCAACACTGCGTTAAATGCGGAATTTAAATAAAAATTAATATTTGGAAACTCTGTACCTCCTTCATCCCAGCTTGTGGTGTAGCAGAGAAGAGAAATTCTTGTTTTTTTGGGATACCAAAGGAAGGTGAGTAGTAAGTTATTATTTTTCTGTTTACTTTTGAATCTGAGGATTTTAATAATGATGACTCCACCTTTGAGGACGGTGCATTTTTTACCCCCATAAGGATTCTGATTCTGAGGAGAACCTTACCTCAGCTTCCCTCCTGAGGATATTTCCTTTGAGGAAACCTTACATATACCCTGAGGGATCACTTCAAATGGGAAGCTCAGGACTACCCACAATTCAAGAAGAGGGTTAGGGAATTCCCTGGGATGCTTACCAGTACCCATAATCCAAGAAGAGGGTTAAGGAATTCCTCAGTCTCCCAGAAGATAAACCCCTTGTTATTCCCCTTGTCGTTGAGGTGGTAGACTGTCTTTCTGGATTCCTCTTTACAACCAGACTGCCTTTCCCCTGCCCCCTTGGAAACCTGACATTTTACAGGGTTCTATATTCCCACAAACATCTTTTTGAGAACCCTGTAGCAGATCCTGAAATGGTGACTCAGGGCCCTAAGGGAGCAAAAGCTAGTGGTTCCAAAAATCCTTTACCAACAGGCAAGGAAAGCAGAACCTTGGACAGGTTTGGAAAGAAAGTCTACACCTCGGCTACCCTTGTGATGATAACTTTGAATTGTCACTTTCATATCGTGAAGTACCAGGAAACCATTTTTGACCAGATGAAATAAAAAGTGATGGGGACTGAAAATAAGCCCCTCTCAAAGGAATTACTGGATGTGTGCAGCTCCTGCTGTCAAGTGGCTAAGCATTCTTTGTACTGCAGCTATGATGCCGTGGAAGCTTCCAGCAGGGAAGCAGCCACAGGACCCATCATTAGAAGGCATCCCTGGCTAAGAGAGCATTCCTTTCCTGAACATGTCAAATCCAGTGTTTTGGATGCCCTGTGGACAAAGACATTCTCTTTGGTCCTAAGGCTGAGGCTGTGCTTAAGAAAATGGAGGATAATGCCAAGTCCATGCAAACCGTCAAGGACTTTCTCCAGGTCCAATGTCCTCATTTCAGCTGAAATTACCCTACCAAACATTGGTCCTTTCTGACCCCCGTCTAAACCTAGATAAAGGAGACCTCATAGGGAAAGGGGCCAAGACAGTGGCAAACTGACATCAGTAGGCCTATGGGATCCCATCCCCAGGGTTGTAGCAGGGAGCAGTCATGACTCTTACATGACACTCCCTTTCCCCCTCCCTGTATCACCTTCCCATCAACCTTCCTTCCTCCCCCGACTCGGAGGGCAACTGCCCCTATTCCACAAGAACTGGGCCCTCATTACGAAGGATTTGTGGGTTCTAAATATCTTTCATAGAGGTTACAAACTCAAGTTTATACAGCCATTGAGATGGTTTGTCTCAGCTGTGATACAGAATTGGAATTGCCTGGACATGGTAAGGCTTTGCTGTGTCTAATAATGATGGCTGCCAAAAAAGCAATTACCAGAAAATGGAAATAAAAATCTAAACCAACTGTATTAGAAGTAGTGAATATAGTAGCAGAGAGAAAACAACTGGAATTGAGACCTTTAGAAAAGGGCAGGAGCAAACTACATAGGAAAAAATGGAAATTGTGTGAATAATGCATACAAGGGAGGAGTGAGGTTTAAAAGGCATCAGGACTTTAATGAGCTATGTAATGACTGAAAAAGACTGGGTAGATTATAAGTGATGTATAATGAGTGGGTCAGTATGGTTTGTGATGTAAAATGCTTGCAACTAGCGTTGTGTCATTGTGGTTTGTTTTTATTTATATAAATGTATAATTGCTAATGTAGTAAGTGATGGTTTAATAAAGATGTTTCTGCAACAAAAAAAGCAGAAATTGAATCATTTATGTAATATTGCTTAGGTTATGTGATATATATATATATATATATATATATATATATATATATAGCAATGTATGTGAAGTATAATGTTTGTTGTGTTAATTATAGTTTCATTACTTTAATATGAATGTAAATTTGCCTATGTCACAAGTGATAATTCAATAAAGATGTTTGAAAAAAAAAGTCTATACAACCATTGATTCGTTCAGGCTTCCCAGGTATTCCTCCAAACCAAAAGGCTGAGGCCTTAAATCTTAAAAAAAGATTCTTACAGGTCCCATGTACAGCTTCTGTGCACCCAAGGCTTTCTGTAACCTGTACCAGCCTCTTTGCAAGGAAAAGGGTTTTACTCCACACTTTTCCTAGTCCCCAGAAAAGAAGATACCTAGAGGCCAATTCTACACCTATCAAGACTCAACAGATTCTTACAGGTCCCAAAATTCAAAATGCTAACTCGACAAAAACTACTGCCCATGATTTGCTCCAACGCCTTCATAGTAATCTTAGATCTAAAAGACGCATACCTCCACATCCCCATAGAGGAGTCACACATGAGGTTCGTAAACTTCACAGCAGGTATGAGGGTATTATCAGTTCTGTGCTGTGCCCTTTGGCTTCTCTGCTACACCCAGGGTTTTCACTAAATGTCTAGCCCCAGTGATAGCCTTCTACAGGACAAAGGGAATTCAGATTTACCCTTACTTAGACAATTGACTCATTTAGGCAACAGACCTAGAATATCTCAAAGCAGGAGGTCTGCTTTGCACCCAAAACATTCTAACCTCAGTGGGGTTCACCATCAGTACCCAAAAATCTCAAATCCCACAAACAGGATTGTGTTTCTGAAAGCTTTACTGGACTCATTGCTTTAGAAAGCCCTTCTTCCTCCAGACAAGGTTACCGTTTTAACTCTGTACTAAAAAAGTTCCAAATCAGGGAATACCTCACAGCCGTAGAGTATCTCAGGGCTATAAGCTACATGTCCTCTTGCATCCTAGTGATCCCTCTGTCCAAACTACATATGAGGAAACTGCAGTTTTACCTCAAAAATGTGTGGTGCCAACACTCTTGTCATTCACTTTCAGGATAATGCTGCTTTTTTGTCTCAGGAAAGAGTTTGCCTGGTTGGCTCAAACATGCTTCCTCAGTCTGGGCCTTCCTTTCAGGTTCATCCCTCAGGGCCAAACTCTGACTACATATGCATCAGAAATAGCCAGGGGGAGCCCATTACAACAACTTCCAGGCTCAAGGCAGATGGGACTCCTAATTCAAAAACAAACACATCAGCCTAAAAGAACTGATGGTTGTTCAGAAAGCCCTGATTGTCTTCAAAGAACAATGGAAACCAGGAGTTCTCCTGGTAAATATAAACAAATACCATGGTTATGTGGTACATAAACAAGTTTGGGGGTCTCACTCTTACCCCCCTTTGCCACTTAGCTATGGCCCTTTGGGAAACAGCAAACTCCCTAGGACTGCACCTCATGGCACAGTACCTACCCTACGAGTAGCAACTGCAATGAGAAGTTTATCTCAGCATAGCCAAAAAATCAGTTCTTCCACAGCTAGACCATTTTGCCACCAAAGAAAATGCTCACTTGGAAAAGTTTTTCTCCAGGAACAAAAAGAAGTCAGTCTGGAAAACAGATGTATTCTTCTTCCCTTAGACAGGTGTATTCCTCTGTGCCATCCCCCAATACCCTTGCTACCCAGCTTATTATTGAAAATAATGGGAAGAAGTGCCAAGGGTAATTCTAATAGCCGCAGATTAGCTGAGGTAGCACTGATACCCCCTATTTTTCAGTCTAACCAACAAATAATTATGTCTACTGCTACAGAGGGTGGACCTATTAACACAGAACAAGGGCACAGTCATATACCCCAACCTGCACACACTCAGATTGACAACTTGGATGATACTTTGACCCCATGGAAGGGTTCACTTCTCAACAAACAGGTCCAGGACATTCCAAAAGAACCCAGGAGACCTAGCACTGGAAAGTCTTACTCCACCAAATAGAAAAGATTCATTATGTAGTGCAGACAAAAGGGGCAAAACCCTCTGCATGCTCATATACCTTTGATCCTGTCATCTAGCCTTTTTGAAAAAAGACTATCCTGCTCCTTTATAAAAATCCAAGTTTTAGCTATTTTTGCTTGTCTTCCTTTTCAGCCTCATCTAGTGTCACATCCTCTCATGAAACAGTTTCTGAGAGGGGTTGTCCACATTAAGCCTGCCAGAAAACTTTGTGTTCCCTCTGGACCTCAGTTTCATTCTGGAGAAGCTCGTCTTTGAGCCAGCTACTTCCACAGATTTAAAATTCCTCACCTGGAAGACAGCTGTCCTTCTAGCCATTACCTCAACCAGAAGGATTTTTGTGCTTTAGGCCTTTGTGTGTTTGGAACCTTTCATCATTTTCCACCCAGACTATCTCTTAAGACCAGTCTTTCCTTTATGCTCAAGGCGGTGACAGAGATTTCTTTAAACCAGACCATACACTTGCCTACTTTTCTTTCCTAACTCTCAAAACAAGGGAGAAAGGATCCTTTGTGTGTTGGATGTGCTTAGGTAACTGCTTAACTACTTGAACAGAACCAAGAATGTCAGGAAGTTAGATCAACTTTTTGAAGCCATTGCCAGTAGCTCTGATGAGATACTGGTTTCAAAACAATTTCCAAATGGATTTCCCACTGTATCCATTTTTGCTACAGCCATCATGGTAAGAAACCTCCAGATTCTGTGAGGAGGCATTCAGCTAGGGCTAATGCTAACCTCTGCTGCCTTTCTTAAAAGGGCATCCACTAAGGACATTTTGGAAGCTGCTACCATCCTCCTGCCTTTTTCAAGACCAGAGTAGAGTTTGCCAATACCATATTATAGGGCATCCTTACCTCTCCTTAGTCCTTCCATCCACCCTCCTTTCAACTTTGGGAATCATCCCATACGTGAAAACTGCAACTGTGAAACAAGAGGATAGTACAGTTGTGTGCACATGCACCCCTGACCTTAGGGACATACAGGGGGGGGGGTGCCTAATTGTTTGGGAGCAAGAAAGTACTGAGGTCATGGCACCGGCTGACTGCCTTTATATCCAGCTGTAGTGACATTGGACAAGGGGATATGCCAGCTTCAGTGGGAGGGGTAAAAATTCTGTGGTAGTCAGGCCATCCAAGGGCTTCCACAGCAGTAAATCCCACAAGTCAGGACTTCAACAGTGAATACACTTTTACATCTACATTTATAGTAATTGTAGACCACTGTACTTGCCCTTTTTCCCCTGAGAGTATTTATTTCCTCCTGGGACAGTTCAGAAGTTCTTCGTGTTTCACTGTTGCAGTCATTGCATTTGGGTAATCCTGCTGGCAGGTTGCCCTCAGCCAGCCTGAATTCCAAAGTCTTTTGTCCTGCATCGGCTGCTGTCACCCCTTCCCTGACGTCAGGTCGTCAGGGGTATAAAAGAAGCAGCTGACGCCATTTTCTTCAGTCTTTCTTGCCACACGGTGCCCGAAGCAGAAGCAGTTTGCAAGTGCCGGTTGGCCAATTCCTGAGATTTTTGTATTTGAGTTTCAGATCCGAAGTCTTCAATAAAGCTAAGTACCCCGTTGGGGAAACTTTTTTCTTGCTCCAGACCGATGTCAGAAAAAGTTAATAATTGTATTTCTTGTGGAAAGCAAATACCTCATAAGGATTTTCATTCTTACTGTATTCCTTGCCTAGGCCCTGATCACAACATTTCTGGTTGTCGGTTTTGTGCTAGATTTAACCAACCCACTATTAAGTGTCAGTATGATTTTGCTTTAAACTTTTTTGGACGCCAGTTTAATTATCCTGAAATGTTGTCGGCTAGCCAACCGACTACCAGAGTTTACAAAAACGCAAAGAAAAGGAGAGAGAAAAACAACAGAGGCCCAAAACCGATGACGAAGCTTCTCCTAAGCCATTCGTCTGTTCGCCGGTTCTCAGTGAGGTGCTTTCGCAGCCCCTGACGCCTGCTACTTTAGAGTCACAGGCCGCTACCGAATCCCACTTGGAGTCTGCCATGCCACTGGATACTCAAGGTATTGGAGCCTCGGACACTAATCCCTCAGATAGGTCCGGAGCCGCTGAGCAGGTACCGGCTTTTGAGGGTGTATTCAGACCTAAACACCTTTACATTAAAACGACTTCAGCTTCAAAGGTAAAGACTAAAGCACCTTCTAAAGCAAGGAAACAAACTCAAGAGCCAAGTGGACAGGCCTCTATGCCCAAAAAACAGATGCTCAAAATGGCCGAAGACTTGATTACCTTGATCAGGGGTTCCCATCCCCCTCCTGATAAGAGGCCTAGGCAAGACACTGACTATGAATCTTCTGATCAGATTTCTATTTCTTCTGATTCCTCTTCTGATCAGGAATATTTTCTTCCCCCCTATGAGGATTCTGATGCTGAAGAATCTATACCTGAGGACTATTCCTTTGGGGAAACCTTGCATACCATGAGGGAGCATTTCCACTGGGAGAGCCAACATTTTTCAGAATCTAAAAAGAGGCTCAGGGATTTTCTTTTACTACCTCAGCACAGGCCTCTAGGCATTCCACCTGTGTTGGACATTGTGGATGATGTGTTTTCCGAGTCTAGTCTGACCCCTGACTCCTTACCCCCAGCTCCTGTTAAGCCTGACAGATATTACAGGGTTCCTGACTCACACAAATTTCTTTTTAGAAACCCTGCTGCTGACCCAGAAACTATTTCACAGGGTCCAAAGGGAGTTAAGGCTTCCACTGCAAAAAACCCAATCCCCTCTGACAGAGATTCAAGGGCACTGGATAGATGGGGAAAAAAGGTTTACACATCTGCAACTTTGGCTATAAGGGCCTTAAACTGTCAATTTCATATGCTTAAGTATCAGCAACATGTCATGGGATTGCTTAAACAGGAAATGTTAAATTCTGAATGTGCAGAAAACAAGGAAATGCAGGATTATTGTATGCAGCAGAACAAGTTGGAAAACATACTTTGCAATGTGGTTTTGATTCTTTGGAAGCCTCCTGAAGGGCCGCAGTTACGGGTTCTGTAATTAGGAGGCATGCTTGGTCAAAGGAACAAAATCTGCCTGATCATGTTAAAGTTAAATTACTAGATGCACTTTTACAGCATGATTCTTTGTTTGGTGTTAAGGCAGAAGAGGTGTTAAAGAAAGTGGAGGACAAAGCTAAATCTATGCAAACTGTCAAAGATTTTTTACAAGTACAGCCACCTAGGTTTAGTAGACACTGGCCTACAAAAAATTGGTCCTTTCCTGTGTCAGACAGACATTAATCCAGACGCCCTAGGGACAGATCCCAGGCACAAGGTTCTTATAGGCCCAAGCAATGGGGTGCTTCTGCTTCCAAAGCTGGAGAAGATAGATCACAAACATACAGAAAACAGTCCCAGTGACTTCCCCCTACCTGCACCAAGCACTTATCTTCTGGCAGCACCCTTAGGGGGAAAATTAGCACATCATAACCCAGGACAAGTGGGTTCTAAACATAGTGTCACAAGGCTACAAGTTCCATTTCCATACTCTGCCAAAGGCAAATGGCTGGCCAGATCTGCCAAAAAATCAGTGGGCAGAAGCACAAAAACAAGTCTCATCCCTCATGGACATGGGGGCCATTCAAGAAGTACCAGAGCAAGAGCAGGGACAAGGATTTTACTCAAGACTGTTCTTGGTACCCAGAAAGGACAAGGCCTGGAGGCCGATACTGGACCTATCTATTCTGAACACTTTCCTGGATATTCCAAAATTCAAAATGTTGACTTTGCAGCAGCATCTGCCCATGCTGGGCAAGAATGCTTGGCTTGTGACTTTAGACCTAAAAGAGGCATACCTGCATGTTCTAATCAGACAATCATGCAGAAGATGCCTAAGACTCAAGGCTGGTTCAATGCATTACCAATTCTCTGCACTGCCCTTTGGCTTATCTATTGTGCCCAGGGTCTTTACAAAGTGCCTGGCACCAGTAATTGAATTCTGCAGACAGAGAGGAATACAAATATATCCTTACTTGGATGACTGTCTCATTCAAGCAGAGAACAAGAACATTCTTCTACAGCATCTTGCGTTTGTGAAAAGACTTCTAACATGCCTAGGGTACACAGTCAACAAAAAAAAAATCAAAACTAGTACCCTCACAAGAGATAACATTCCTGGGTGAAAGCTTGAATACAACTGCCCAGGTGGCTTATCTCACGCCAGACAAACAAAGACAACTGACTACCTATTTCAAAATGTTGGCAACAAAGGCCCAGTTATCTGCAAGAAAAATTCTGTAGGCTTTGGGCTTCATGGCATCCTGCATCCTACTAATTTCATATGCAAGAATACATATGAGGAAACTTCAATGGTACCTAAAAAGTGTTTGGACACAACATTGCCACAGCCTGGAAACAGTCATTACTCTCATTCCCTACCTGTAACAGGAGTTTCGATGGTGGGCAAAGGCTTGTCACCAGAACAAGGGACAGCCATTCACATTACCTCCAGCCAGGCAGACACTAACAACGGATGCATCAGACTATGCCTGGGGAGCCCACATGGCAGGAAGAGGCATTCAGGGCACATGGTCCTCAAACCAAATGCATCTACATATCAATCAAAAAGAGATGTTAGCTGTTCAAAATGCCCTGACAGCCTTCAAGGACCTACTTCATCTGGGACAACTACTGATAAAGACAGACAACACCACGGTCATGTGGTATATAAACAAGCAGGGGGGCACACATTCTTACCCCCTTTGCAGACTAGCCATGACCTTGTGGGACACAGCTTTGACTTACCAAGTACATTTGCAGGCACAATTCCTGCCAGGAAAATAAAATATTCTGGCAGATGAACTAAGCAGAAACCTCATGGATCGCCATGAGTGGAAGCTGGATCCACAAGTCTTCAGCATGATAACAAGGAAATGGGGATGCCCGGACATAGATCTATTTGCCTCCCCTTTCAATTACCAACTAAAAAGATTCTGCACAAGGACTTATTACAGACAAGCATGGAAAGTGGACGCCCTATCTTTCAGCTAGAAAAACCTGTCAGTATATGCCTTTCCTCCACTGCCTCTCCTCCCAAAGGTGCTCCTAAAGGTCAGACAGGAGAAGCCACAGATGATACCGATTGCCCCAGACTGGCCACACCAGTACTGGTATCCAATATTAAGAAACTTATCTCTATACCCAGCTTGGACCTTACCTCAAATACCTCGACTACTTTCCCAGCAAAACAATCAGATCATGCACAGCCAACTCAGGACATTTAACTTGGCAGCATGGCGGTTAATGTAGTTATACAAAAAACACCTCTCAGTAAAGCTGTGATGGATGTCATTCTGGTAGCCAGAAGGCCTAGTACTAGAAAGTCTTATGCTGGAAAATGGAAGAGATTCTGTGCCTGGAACCAGGCACAAGGAACTGATACAGCGGTACCAAATATTCCTCAGATTTTGCAATACTTGACTGAGATGCTGGACAAAGGCCTATCTTTTTCATCAGTTAAAATTCTTGCCTCTGCCATTTCGGCTCATTACAATAGAGCCACAACTTTTTTCTCACCCTTTATTAAGGCAGTACCTCAGAGGAGCCAAAAATTTAAGACCCCCAAGGAGACTACCAATACCTGCATGAGACCTCAACTATGTCTTTGAAAAGCTCACCCTGCCTCCTTTTGAGCCAGCTGATACTGCTGATATGAAGTTTTTATCTTGGAAAACAGCTCTGCTCTTAGCAATTACTTCTGCAAGATGAGTTTCAGAGCTACAGGCACTCATGGATGTGGAACCTTTCATCATTTTTCAGCCAGACAGGGTCTCCCTGAGGACAAACCCAACATTTATGCATAAAGTAGTGTCCAATGTGGCTCTTAACCAAGCCATCCATCTGCCAACCTTTTACCCAAATCCACAGAACAAGGGGGAGAGAATTCTGCATTCTTTGGATGTACACAGACAGCTTAGATTCTACTTGGACAGAACCAAAGCTTTCAGGAAGACAGAGCAGTTACTAGTGGCATATGCTGCAGGATCACAAGGAAAGCCTATCTCAAAGCAGACTATTTCTAAGTGGTTAGGCCACTGCATTCGTTTCTGCTACTTACACCATGGCAAGCCAGTACCTAAGGGGATTAGGCCTCATTCCACCAGAGCTGCAGCCACCTCAGCAGCTTTTCTCAGGGGAGTACCAACCAGAGACATTTTAGAGGCGGTTACTTGGAGTTCAGTGCACACCTTTACAAAGCATTATCATCTGCCACTCTACTCTAAATCCAGGGCAGGCTTTGCCACTGCAGTTTTGCAGGGCCTCATAGCCGCTTCTACTGCTATCTAGTTCCAGCCTCTCTACCATAGCTTTGGGACTCTACCCAAATGTAATGACTGCAGCAGTGAAACATGAAGAACATAGTACAGTTGTGTACATTTACCATAAATGAAGATGTTCGAGTGTGTTCACTGTTGCAGTCCAGGTTACCCACCTGCCTTCCCCCCTTTTTTCAATTGGATCTTATCTTCCCTTCTCTGATTTATGCTACCTATGTGGTGTATTTGCTTATAGATGAAGGTAAAATTTATATCGGTGTATTTCTGAATATATATATAAAGATTGGCTACCCTTTTTGGGGGCACCTGACATCTGGGGCAAGAGAAACTGAAGAAAATGGTGTCGGCTGCTTCTTTTATACTCCTGACGTCAGGGAAGGGGCAACAGCAGCCGACGCAGGACCTAAGACTTTGGAATTCAGGCTGGCTGAGGGCAACCTGCCAGCAGGATTACCCAAATGTAATGACTGCAACAGTGAATACACTCAAACATCTACATTTATGGTAAATGTACACAACTGTTCTTTCTGAGTGTTTACATCACCTTTATGCCCTACACCTTACATGAGGAGAATACGTGTGACATGTAGTGCCTGTAAAATCTGAAGACTTTGGTATACTGTCCAGACATTGTGCTATCTTTGATAGGTGACCCCTTATATAAAGAATTGTGCAACAGTAAAGAGAAGGACATCTACTGTTAGGTTAGATTTTACGCAACTGTACTTTCCTGAAGACTTTCCTGTTAAGTGATTATACATTACCATTTTTATCTCATCTCTTCATATCTTAACTGTTTATTGTTGACTCTTACCTTCCTCAAAACTTAGCATAATTAAGGCTTCCATAAATATTTCCATTTGTGCCTTTTCTTGGTTTCCATAAATGTCTCTGCTTTATACAAGGTTTCATATAATTTCCAACTATTTGTTAACTTCTCAGTAGTCTAGTTGGTTATTTTTCTTGTTATAGGCTCCCCACATTTAGCAACAATCATTTCTACATTCTGTTGCCCAAGTCATTTTGCCAAAAGTTATTGTTTTTATTATGCTAAAATTTTTTATGCTGTGCAATTGTTATCAAAATAGTTATTTAACAGCAGTCTTTCAAAACTCATGTATTATCTGCAGTTGCTCCTGTTTATGTTCTGTGGGATTCCACTTATTTTGCAATACTTCAGCCTTTGTCAACTCCTCTAAAAAAAATCCCTATAGCTTTCTTTCCCATATCTTTTTGTCTTATGTTTATCATGGTTTTAATCTCCATTTTCCTTTTGTCCCACTCACTGCCTTGCCCTTCTGAAGAAAATTCTGTCTTCCCTGATAACCATCCAATCACATCCACTACCCATTCCTTAAATTCCTTTTTTAACAGATAATGCCAGTATCTTGTTTTTACTTCATTATTCTGAGTTTTTATCTTAGTTGTTGGTGCATGGTCTGAAGTACTAATTGGATGTGTGTTATAGCTTTCAGTTAGATACACATGTTCTTGTAAAATATAATTTATATCCAGTGTAGTCCAGTTATAGTACCTTGGGGAATATGTACAATTCTGTCTTTGTTCCTGCTACTGAATTCACATCTTTCATACCAAATATCCTGTTGTGTTTCCTCAGCAATCTACCATCTTTTGTTATGTTTTCCCTCCTAGGTTACCCTGAAACATCCTCAGTATTTCATATTAGGTTCCAGTCCCCACCTGTAAATAATAATCTCTGTTCAAAGCTTATTTGTCCCTAAATTCTCTTAAGTCCCATAGTAGCAGTTTTAGGTGGAATCTAAATGTATCCCAACATAATCCACCTCCCCTGCCAAGATCTCCTTACTTTATTGCAAGTCTACTGTTATAGTCTGTTTTTATTCCTTTTTGGTCACTACTGGAACCCCATCTAGCATTCAGTATTATAATTCCCCTTTTGCTTTGTCCATGATATTCTGCTAAATATCCACCCTGAAATTCTTTCTTTGTCAAATTTACATGAACTGACAAAATTTCAATTTCTATCCAAATGTTTCTTGCAATATCGCTTTTTACTTCCTAAAGTTTTAAAAATATAATTTATTACTCTCTGCCTTTTTTCTATACCTGTAAGGTCATTTGCATTGTATGATAATATGGACAAGAGTGCCCATTATGATAGAAGGCTGTTACTCCCACCTTTCATAGGTGACAGATCTTTTGAATGTCTGTTTCCAACTTTTAGCTTACATGCACAGACTAATGTTTGTCAGGCTGGTCTCTTACAGAGTTGCTTCACATTTCCATTTTAAATCACATTTTCAACATTTTTCCTTTAATGAAATCAGTTAAAAAATAAATTAGATTTTCAGAACCCTTTAACAAGTTTTACCTTCATAGTAAACACACACAACCCATGTACATTTTCAAAAAATAATTTACTTCTCCAGATAGGAGCATCTGCACCCACATGCACTATCCATTCTAAAAGTGAGTACCTATGATAAACCTCTTATTACTTCCTATGGTACCACTTACCCTAATTGCTGTCAGTTTCTTTCTTAGCTCTCTTCCTTTCCCAGATGTGAAAACAACATTCATGCTTTTAATAAACATTAACTTTTAGCCCTAAGAAAAAGTGTGCCGGCTACCTTTCCTTTAAATAAATAAACCAAATTGTTCACTATTATATTAAATGCATTAGAGTACTAAGGCTGCTTGGAGGCAACTATTTGTATTAATTTCCCCCAATTTTAAAATTCACTTATTTTTCACTGAGCTGTTTGCCAGTATACCTCTAAAATAAGTAAGCGCTTATATTTCAGTCAGAGGACAGTGTTCAGATCTGTCATGATTAATGGCTTGCCACTGTGTACTTCTCATCTCCAAGCAAAAACATTTGGCAGTGAAAAAACCTAGTAACTTTGAAGATGCTTAATATGATCCTTGTAAGTTTCACTCATAACACACTGTTCAGGCCATCATGTTTAATTGCTTGCACTTATAAATTTCTTATTGTACAAATATAAGTAGCTTTTGACTTTGCAAATGCAAGAAATAACTGCAGTTTTCCATATTTTTCATCATTTTCTTATTTTGCAAACCTATTTGCTTACAAACACTTGTCTGTAGTTTAGACCGAGAACATTAATTTAGAAATCCACTTCTTTAAAAGCATAAAACAGGGATAATCCGGAGGGCTTAAGTGAAGTCTGGTATCCCACCTGTCACCAGAGGGTGACAGGACTAACAAGAAACAGAGTACAAAGTATTAGTCCAGATAAAATCACTTTAGCTAGCAGATCTAGGAGTCTCTTCCTCTATATCTCTCTCTGATACCCTCCCTGTGGGAGGAATAAAGACGCCTTGTTGAAGTTTCAAGTAGTTTATTCAGTTAAGTAGGTAGATGGGCTGGTGTTCTCTGTCTATCTATTTAACTGAATAAACTACTTGAAACATCAACAAGGCATCTTTATTCCTTTCACAGGGAGGGTATCAGAGAGAGAGAGAGACTGCTATACATCTGCTAGCTAAAGTGATTTTGTCTGGACTAATCCTTTGTACTCTCTTTCCTCTTTAAAAGCATGGGAATTTACTATCTTAATTCTATGTATAATGTAATCAGTACATTTTACATCATCCTCAGCAGCCTAAGATCACAAGAGTATATTAACTTTAAATTGCTTTTGTCCAGCCTTTCATACCTTGTTGCAGTGTAAAACCTGGCTTCCCTACAACTAAAAAAGCACATTTTTTGCTTTAATAGCATTACCATATACAGTAGTCTTTCATAAGATTTACCCCACATCACAATTAACATGGCCCTGACTGCGCACTGTATAAAACTGTTGTATTATATAACTTGTAATTTACATCGTACAGTTTCTATACACATAATAGTAAGAAAACAGTGTTACCTACATCTCCTTCTTGAGTCTTTTCAGTGTTGTAAAATGGGGTATATGCTGTCCGATTCACCTACCAGACTCAGTCAACTAAATTTCAGTCTTTCTTCTCCCAAAGCCATATTTCATGTGTCTTTTCTTATACCCAATGGGATTGATGCTTTATGGTCTCCCGTTTACTTTCTTAATTTCAGTGCTGCTGGTCTTCCTGATCATTTATGTTTCCCAATACCAGTCTCTGGTTCAAATCCAAGATACTCCTGATTCTTCTTATCAGCTCCTGTGTTTTTCTCTGTGTCTGGAACCTTTTTTCTTTTGAACAAATGAAAAGGTTTCACTAGTAGTGTCACTCTGTGGGCTTTGTTATTGCTAGAAGAGTGAGAAACAAAGTCCCTTTCTGTTTTCTGGCTCTTTGTTGAATAAACTTTATCAGTGTCAGTAGCTTAGCATACTCGACTTTGGTGCTGGAAGACCCGAAGGCTGTGGTTCTTTTCCCACTCAAGGTGATTACATTAATTTTCAAATTGATGATACATCAGTGCAGCGGGGGTGCTGCACTTGTGAGCAATGGTGTCCTTAAGATGCAATATTAAAATGCTGGCCTAGATGCTTGTGTGTTGGTAGTAGTTATGGTGGATGTAGAAGATCCCACTACATCTATCAAAACAGTAAGAGAATATCTCTGATGCCCTGAACAAATTTCGCCTAGTAATATAAATACCTCCTTGAGTCTCTTGAAAAGAAACCACTAGCCTAGGTGGACTGATCCAATCAAGAAATAGTAGAGTGATTGATTTAATTAATTAAAACTGTATTTCCTTCTTAGTGTGGCCTACATCAGAAATGTCTTTGATGCTTATCGCATTCCAGTTTGCAAAGATTTCAGATACTTTATATTTTGTATCTGGTTTATATTTTCAAGTCTCTGTTATAGCCTCAAGAGTGTTTACAAAGTGCCTGACTCCTTTAATAACCCAGTTTTAGGTTGCAGAGAGCATTCATATGTTTCTGTAGTTGAACAACTGCCTTATTTTGCAGGTTCTTTTATACATTTTCAGGAATCTCTGAATTGAGTGATAAACCCTTTTTCTAAGTCTGGAGTTTCAGGTGAGGACAGAGAAATCTTTCATTCTGTTTCACAGGATAGTGTTTCTGGGATGTCTCCCTGATGCATCCCTCATGATGTCCACATGAATAAGTAGAATTTTGTAAGGAACAGTTTAGGATATTTTCCAACCAGTCTTAGGCGTCTGCCAGGGAATATTTCATGATTCTAGGTTTTGATTGATTTAGCCAGACTTCACGTGGAAAATTCAGTGGTTCTTCAGTTTGGATCTAGCACCAGAACCCCCTGTCATTACAGGTCACAGTGCAGGGAATTGTGAAAAGGGAGTTACTCTGGTGGGTGAATCAGTTGTCATTCATCTCAGGTATTCCTTTTTCCCTTCCAGCCTACAGTACCATGGACTTTGTTGAGGAGCTCTTTCTCAGGGTGTGTGTGTGTGTGTGTGTGTGTGTGTGTGTGTGTGTGTGTGTGTGTGTGTGTGTGTGTGTGTGTGTGTGTGTGTGTGTGTGTGTGTGTGTGTGTGTGTGTGTGTGTGTGTGTGTGTGTGTGTGTGTGTGTGTGTGTGTTTTTGGGTTCTATGCTCTCTACTAGTAATTGTAGACAACACCACAATAATGTGGTTCTTGGGGTGGGGGGTGCAGACCCTACCTTCTTTGCAGGCTAGCATTGGTAGCCTGGGATCTAGGTACTCAGCAATCTGACCCTCTGGGCTGTTTGCATTCAGTCAGATTAGAACATTATAGCAGACACGCTTAGATAAGACAGACCCCCAAGAATGGAGGTTGCACCCAGAGGTTTTCTAGGAATCGATCCAACTATGAGGAGTGCCTCAAGTAGATCTTTTTGTCTTCATTCACAACGGATAGTTAAAGAAATTCTGCTCCTGGACTCCTTGCACAAAGGCCTGGAAAACAGTTACCTTTTCATTCCCATGGGTGATAGTATTCATATGTCCTTTTGTATGTTATCCAGGGTTCTTCTAAAGATGTAGAAGGACTCTTCAGAGATGATACTGGTAACTCCCTTTTGGCTCAGGCAGCAGTGGTTCTCCTTTCTTCTTGAAACAGCTAAGGGCAGTTAGTTTCCTCAGATTATGGACTTAACAGGACAAGTGTTGTTTGATACACCCCAACTTTCAGTTTCTTCAGCTCACTGCCTGGATGATAGAATTTTATTGCCTTTTACATACCTGTTTTTTTGAAGGAGTGCAGCAGGTATTAACAGATGCTAAGAAACGTGTTACTAGAAAATTATATTTGGCCAAGATGAAAAAGATGTTCTGGCTGGAACCAAAGCAAGAACCAGAATCATTTCAAATCCCAGGTATGCTTCTGGTTCTACAGTGTTTGTAAGAGTTATTATCCTTTGGCCTTTCTTACTCTTCTGTCATGATTCACCTCTCTGTCACCTTTGCTTGTCTGCCCATGGAGTCCACCATCTCTACCCTGCTCAAGTGAATCAGATTTTGAAAGGGGGTTTTAGATATCCATCCACCTAAAAGACCAGTGTCTCCTTATTGGCATCTTATTTTTTTTACTGGAGAAACTTGCACTTCCTTTTGAACATACTCATGAGGCTGATTTGAATTATATATTTTGGAAAATAATGCTACTACTCATTAAGGTCCTTCCTTATAACTGTTGCAGTATTCTTTACAAATTGGATATACTACCAAGGATAGCCAAATGTCTGGCCAGCATACCAAAGCCTTACCTCCTTCTAGGCTCTGTAAATCAGATGTATGTCCTACATCTGAGGCATCACATAAAGACATGCTTAATCCTCAGAACTTCTTTGCTACCAGTCTGAACACTACTTTTTGAATTCGGTCTTCAAATAGTTCATCCTATTGACACAGCTAGTGAGACTTCAAAAAATAAGTGCCCAACTGGGATCTTTTCCTTTTTCTTCTTTTTGGGGTGTGTTAATTATTACATGTCATCCAGGAAGGGAAAATGTGAGTATGGGAGGCAGATTCCCCATAAGGGCAGACACGAGAATTGCCTTTTTTGTCTAGGTGCTACCCATGACCATACTGCATGTGAAATTTGTAAAACATTTGTACCAAAGATCTTGTGTAGCCATCTGTCTTCCCTTTCTGTTTATTTTGAAAGCCAGCGATTGAAGCTTCTGTCTCAGGGATCAATCACTTCCAAATCCACCCATCCCCGTGTTCAGACACCTCTTAAGGGAAAAAAAAAATCTAAAAAACACATTGAATCTTCTGTCCAGCCTGTTCTGGATTCTTCATTGGGTTGGATGAGGAACCTGAGGATTGGCCCAGTTGGAAGCAGACACAGGACTGCCTAACCCATATGTCCACTGAAGCTGTATCTACTTCTCTGCTGTAGGCGAAGAGGGAGAACTGTGGCTGATTAATTTGGAGGAGTCTAGAGGGATTCCCCAGATTCTTGTTAGGGAGGAAGTCCCTAGTTCCCTTATTAAAGTCAGACAAGGGTCTCAACCCCCATAAATTTAGTAGGGCTGATATTCCTTTATGCAAAAATGTCCCCCTGCACGTAAGGAGCTGCACGGCTCTCCGTGAATGAACCCAAAAAGCAAAAATGAGCCAGCAGCAAGTAGACTGAGTTTAAAGAAAGAGTAGTTTAATAAAAACTACTCAAACAGCATAGTAGCATCCAAAAACAAACCGGTTTCGGCCACGGTTGTAAACCTAGCCTTCTTCAGTGTATAGCAAGGAGGCTTATCAAAATTGCTGTATTTAAACAAGTAGAGCCATACTGATTGGTTACAAGGTTTTTGAACATTTGCTGATGAACAATCAGCATGAATAATGAGAATTAATACATT
The DNA here is from genome assembly GCF_019279795.1 of Protopterus annectens. Lineage (NCBI taxonomy): Eukaryota > Metazoa > Chordata > Ceratodontiformes > Protopteridae > Protopterus > Protopterus annectens. The sequence goes on along the minus strand of NC_056727.1, from coordinate 108,955,453 downwards.
CAAAATACATTATGGACCAGAATACATTCAGTAATATTGAGATTAACTATATCTATGTATATATATTTTTTATACATATGTATGTATTCTAGATATTGAAACACCAATTATACATAATCCAATATCCAACAAAGATGTATCATATATGCAAGTCTTTGTTTATAAACATTCATTTAGCCCAGGATTAAATAATGCACCCAATTTGGTTATCCATTTCTTTTCTTTTAAGTTAAGTTTGTTATGCCAACCACTCTTATTGGTTCTATCACCAATAATTTTTATCAATAATGGTAAAATGAAATTTTGCAGTGCCATGGGTGAGAGTATGTTTGTATAGTGCGTTGGTTATTTTCTTGCATCTAATGTCACTAAGATGCTCAGAGATACGTAATTTGACTGGTCGTGACGTCTGCCCAACATAAAATGAGTGGCAGGTGCAACAAGCCAAATAAATGGCCCAATCCGTGTTACAATTGGCAAAAAATGTAATGTCAAAAACTGTGTTGGTATTCCTGCTAGTAAACTCCTTGATTTTCAACATGTGCTTACAATTGACACAGTGGCCACATGGAAAGGAACCTATGAGCTTGTCACCCAAAATAGTGGTTTGATACACCTGCGGTAAGGTGGATTCATAGTGATGTTTATAGTGATTGAAATGGCCAGCCAAATTCTTGCCTTTTCGAAAAGAGAAAAGGCATTTGTCAGGAATAATGTTTTTGGTTCTAACATCGGCCTCCAGTATATTCCAGTTGTCCCTGATGATCTTAATAAAGTTGTTAGTATTTCTACCAAATGTGGTGGTAAATCTTAATTTATTAGACTTGATGAGCTTCTTTTGATATGTTAATAGATTAGGTCTATGTAGACCAGATGCATAATTCTGAGCCATAGTCACATATCCTGAATTATAGCCCCTCTCAATAAATCTATTATGCAAATCCTGAGCATGATTGACAAAAGTATTATTATCAGAACAATTACGCCTAATCCTGATAAATTGTGATTTAGGGATGTTCTTTGCAATATGTTTTGGATGAACAATCAGCATGAATAATGAGAATTAATACATTCAAAATACATTATGGACCAGAATACATTCAGTAATATTGAGATTAACTATATCTATGTATATATATTTAAAAAGGATATTGATGATTTTCTGAACTCTGCTGTTGACAATGGTATTATCAATAAAAAAACACTCTATCATTTAACTATTACTGATCCTACTAGACAATATATTTATTTTCTACCAAAAATACATAAGGATCTTTTACATCCACCTGGAAGGCCCATTGTGTCAGGTATGGGGTCGATTACTGAACCTCTTTCTGAATTCCTAACTATGCATTTAAAGCCTTTGTTAATACATGTTAGATCACGAATACAAGACACTACTCAATTTTTGAGTATTGTAAATGACATGCAGTTGGATTCAGACTGGGTGCTTTGTACCTTGGACGTAAGTTCACTTTACACTAACATTCCACATTGGGGAGGACTTGATGCTATTGAATTTTGGCTCAATGAATCCAAATTATACCAACCTGGATTCAATACTCTCTTGTTAAATTTGACTGAGCATGTTTTGACTAAAAATGTTTTTTTCTACAACCAGGAATGTTACCTACAGATCAGAGGTACAGCTATGGGGGCATCTTTTGCCCCCATATATGCAGATCTGTTCATGGCATATATTGAACAAATTATGATCTATGATGACACTCATAATTTGTTTTTGCCAGAAATTGATATCTGGTGTAGATACTTGGATGATTGCTGGATGGTGTGGAGATCGGATGTTCCATATCTCCAGGAATTTATGGAATATCTGAATGATAATAAATGGGGAATACAATTTACAATTACCTATGACCAAAAATCAATTACATTTTTGGATGTTTTGGTAACTAGAAACAATGACAACACTTTAACAACTGAAACTCATAGAAAATTCCCTCAGTACAATACGATTCTCCACGCATCCAGCTTTCATCCAAAACATATTGCAAAGAACATCCCTAAATCACAATTTATCAGGATTAGGCGTAATTGTTCTGATAATAATACTTTTGTCAATCATGCTCAGGATTTGCATAATAGATTTATTGAGAGGGGCTATAATTCAGGATATGTGACTATGGCTCAGAATTATGCATCTGGTCTACATAGACCTAATCTATTAACATATCAAAAGAAGCTCATCAAGTCTAATAAATTAAGATTTACCACCACATTTGGTAGAAATACTAACAACTTTATTAAGATCATCAGGGACAACTGGAATATACTGGAGGCCGATGTTAGAACCAAAAACATTATTCCTGACAAATGCCTTTTCTCTTTTCGAAAAGGCAAGAATTTGGCTGGCCATTTCAATCACTATAAACATCACTATGAATCCACCTTACCGCAGGTGTATCAAACCTCTATTTTGGGTGACAAGCTCATAGGTTCCTTTCCATGTGGCCACTGTGTCAATTGTAAGCACATGTTGAAAATCAAGGAGTTTACTAGCAGGAATACCAACACAGTTTTTGACATTACATTTTTTGCCAATTGTAACACGGATTGGGCCATTTATTTGGCTTGTTGCACCTGCCACTCATTTTATGTTGGGCAGACGTCACGACCAGTCAAATTACGTATCTCTGAGCATCTTAGTGACATTAGATGCAAGAAAATAACCAACGCACTATACAAACATACTCTCACCCATGGCACTGCAAAATTTCATTTTACCATTATTGATAAAATTATTGGTGATAGAACCAATAAGAGTGGTTGGCATAACAAACTTAACTTAAAAGAAAAGAAATGGATAACCAAATTGGGTGCATTATTTAATCCTGGGCTAAATGAATGTTTATAAACAAAGACTTGCATATATGATACATCTTTGTTGGATATTGGATTATGTATAATTGGTGTTTCAATATCTAGAATACATACATATGTATAAAAAATATATATACATAGATATAGTTAATCTCAATATTACTGAATGTATTCTGGTCCATAATGTATTTTGAATGTATTAATTCTCATTATTCATGCTGATTGGTTACAAGGTTTTTGAACATTTGCTGATGAGCAATCAGTATGGCTCTACTTGTTTAAATACAGCAATTTTGATAAGCCTCCTTGCTATACACTGAAGAAGGCTAGGTTTACAACCGTGGCCGAAACCGGTTTGTTTTTGGATGCTACTATGCTGTTTGAGTAGTTTTTATTAAACTACTCTTTCTTTAAACTCAGTCTACTTGCTGCTGGATCATTTTTGCTTTCTGATATTCCTTTAAAAAAAAAAAAAACAGAAGACAAGATGTGGCTCCTAGCTTAGGATCCACACAAAAGAGGTGCAGGATTTCACAGCAGGTATTCAAAGCCCTTACAACTTTGAAACTTCCTCAGGGGTTATCTGTTCCTTCATTCTCCACTCCTCCTAAACATCTTTGAGACTATTCCTCTGAGAAGGATGTAAACCTATATTCTAGGGGAGGAGTCCCGGGCTTACTCCTCTCAGACTCATTCACTTCTTGTTCTGGGGTCTTAAGAAGATTTCCTTTCCCCTGATTTCCCATTTGAAGGGTTATCTCTTGGGGACACTGTTGTACTCATGATGGAACATTTGAAATGGGATTGTTCTCAGATTTCTGATATCCAGAAGTACTGTGACTTTTGTAGATTGATTCATCCCAGCCTTCAGCAGTATTTCCAGTTTTGAATGCTGTCTTAGACACTTCTTCTTCTGCCTGCCAGGCTCTGAAGAAACCCTGAGATGCTTTCTAAAGTTCCTGATACACAAACATTTTTATACAAAGGCCTTTCTTCTGACCCTGCAGTGATTTTCCTGGCTCCTGATAAGCCTTCTAATCTGCTGATTCGTTTCCAATTCTTCCCCTCAGGAACACCACTGCATCACACTCTCCAAGGCCACATGGCTACCAGTCTCCTACAGAGTTAAGCTACTCCTAGGGTCTCTTGTTTCCAAACTACTTCAACCAGGTGCTTTTCCACCTCTTGCAGCCAAACTTCATAGTAAAATTACCCCTTAAAACCTCTATAACCTCTCCAATTAACTCCTTCACTCCAGGCACCCTAAACTAAACTGCACTGTACCAACCATTTCTTCTCCATTTTTACACCCAAACCCTGGTAATCCCTCCCTCTTCACCTTAAAGAAGTCTCCTCTTTCCCCAATTTCAGAACTCAACTCAAAAGAAACCTTTATCAAAAATCTGACTGCAAGTGCCTTTCCACTGTACACTTAACCTAACTCCCTCTTCACCTGCATCACTTCTACTTTGATACTCTATTCTCAGCTGCTGTTTCACTCTCATGAGTACTGCCAAAATTCACATTTGATTTTGTACTCTGCTAATCTTCTTCTTCTTTCGGTTTTTCCCAGTTAGGGGTTGCCACAGCGGATCACCTGTCAGCTCATGATTGGCAGTGGAGTTTTACAGTGTCGAGTTGCCAGCCTGGTGCCCAACCTTCCACAGAAGGCACACACATGCACGCACTCACAGCTAGGGCCAATTTAGTGTGTCCAATCCACCTACAGCATGTCTTTGGGATGTGGGAGGAAACCGGAGCACCCAGAGGAAACCCACGCGACCACAGGGAGGACATGCAGACTCCACACAAAAGGCACCCCAGCCGAGGATCGAACCGGAGAACCTCTTGCTGTGAGACGGCAACACTAACCGCTGCACCACCATGGCTACCCGTGAGCAGTATTGAATATGGGACTGAATTGTTAGAACTTGAAGGTGCACCATAATGGACTGTAAATACATGGATATAAATGCATATATGAATGTGATGGAAAAAGTATAATAAAATCTGAAATGACCACATGGCACAACCCACTGTTGAACTATCATAATTAAAGTAGCAAACCTTTAACAATGCATGCATATTGCAGTATCCTTCTTATCCATTCTGGAGAGGTCTCATTTTAAAATAGTTGTGAATGTGTCATTTAGCTTTAATATATTCCGCCACTTTTCCTTATGCGTTGTTAACATATCATCCAGAGCACCGCTTTTGCATTGTTACCTGACCTGAAAAATGCCTTGAAACTTAACATGATTAAATGTCATGATTCGTGAAATGTTTTGTTAAGGCATTGTCATCTTTAGATAGTATCTTGAATTGTTCCTTTCTGCAAAATAACAGATGTTTTTCCCCCCAACATAAAACACAGTGCATATTAGGCACTATAGCTTATACTTCTTTATAAGTTCACAAGATTAATGTATTTGCACAGAAATATGCCTACTTATTTTGCAGTTGACACATTTGCTAGTGCTACATATATTCCTTGAAATAGGTGTACAATTTCTAAATCACTAAGTGACTTATTCCTAGGATCACTATGACTCAATAGAAACTGGCCAGAAGGTTTCAAAGTGAATGGAGCTGGTGATTGATTCTAAATTTTTAAACTTTTTTAACACTTTTATTGAATTATCATAATATTATTCACATATTGTATACATTGTGTGTGGGATTATCTATGTTCTATGATTACTATGTGTTTGTGAATTTGTTCTGTTTTCCTTTTTTGTGACTTGTCACCCAGGCTTGTGCTGCAAATGGTCTATAGTGATCAGTGTACTATCCTAGTAAACAAAATAAAACCAACTAAAATAAGTAAACAAACTAACTACTGTCTTGTTCCAAGCTTTTACCTTCTGACAAGGGCAGTCATGCTATGGATAGGCATGGTAAAAGTGTGTACCTCTGCCACCTTAGCTTTCAGCGCTATAATCAATCAGAGCCATATGACTAGATATGTGCTGACTCTACTTTTTCAACTTGTGGATGTTCTGACTTAGAAGCTAAATCCTGTGCTATTTCCCCTTTGAACTCTGCTTTCCAGGTAACTCTTCACTGTATAAAATGTAGTTATGATGTTGCTGATGCTTCCTCTAGGTCAGCTGCTTAAGGGTCAGTAAGTATTCCTGGTTGAAATTATAGTCTCTCTTTGATGACATTAAGGCTAAGTTGCTGGACTTTCCTTTAGACAGCCAGAATCATTTTGACTGTGATGCAGCCGAGCTTTTCAAAACCTTACAAAATAAGGGGACGGTCTTGCATGATCTTAAGCAGGTCTTCTTTCTTCTCTTCCCAAATTTTGGAGAAGTTACCCGTCTAAATCTTCGTTTGTCTGGAGGCAGCAGATATGACCTCCCGGGACTGTCTTCCAGAAGAATTTTTCCTAATAAAGCTTTTCAAGGCTGTAAGGGTCAAAAGCCTTCTTTTCTTGACAAATTTGCCTCTGTCTGATATTCAGCCTTTTCTGCCCCTTGACCAGATTCCTCTTTTCCTCAGATTGATCCTGTCTTTTCTAGTCTGTCAACGCATAACCACAGACTTGTGAGTGGTTCCTTCATTCAAGAGGCTATTTCATGGTTTGTAAGTTCTTTCTTTCCTTTTTGGGCATTCCCCAACCACCCCACTGCCAACTTCTTTACTTCACTTCGATTCAAGGAACTATATATTCAGTTCTGCCTTCTCAGCAAAGAATAAGATTTTATTCCAAGGTGTTCCTGGTTCCCAGGAAGGAGGGTTCTTGGAGGTCTGTTGTGGGTCTTTCTTTTCTCAACACATTTCAAAAAGTTCTCTCTTTCAAACTGTCTCTCTGGTCGTTGATTCCCCTTTGACTTCCTCAAGCTTTTTGGGATTAGGGGAGTCTCTTCCAACAATGTTAGGGTCTAGGAGGAAGATTGGTCTTCCTGGCAACAAGTGGATGATATTAACATAAAATGTATGAGAACTCTGGTTCTGGCTCTTCATACTTTTCTTTCCTTTTATGTTCCAGATCTTTTGAAAATGTTCACAGTTACTACTATGGTTATGTGATATATATAAACAAGCAAGGGGGCACAAAATCTTACCTTCCTTGCAGGCTAGCTGTTCAGGTTTGGGATTTTGCAGTCAGTCATAAACTGACTCTTCGAGCAGTTTACATTCTCTCAGAGCACAATCTAGTGGCAAACCATTTTAGCATATCCAGAGCAGATCTTCACAAGTGGATGCTTTATGGGGAGGTTTTTCTGGACATTTTACATCACTGGGGTACTCCTCAAGTAGATCTTTTTGCCTCCCCTCTGAACAGACAACTTCCCATGCTCTTTTCCAAAGTGCCAAATCCTCTGGCTTGAAAAAGTAGATGCCCAGTCCTTTTCCTGGAAGGGGATGCTTTTGTATTCCTACCCCCTTCTCCTCTGTTGCCAAAAGTCTTGTGCAAGATCATGTGGGACAGGCCCAAAATCTTGTTGGAGATTCTCTTTTGGCTCCAACGGCACTGGTTCCCCTTCTGTTTCATCTGGCCTGGTGCAATCATCACACGTTACATCACATGATGAATCTTCTGTCATAGGACAAGGGATCTCTCATTCACCATTATTTGCTCATCCTACAGTTGACTGTTTGGGTGATAGGGTTTGGATCTCTGTTAGACACCAATTGTCTGAGGATATGCTTCAGGTTTTACAGGAGGTCAGAAAACCTACTACCAGAAAAATCCTCTCTAGTTAAATGGAAGAGATTTTCTATTTGGTGTCACAAACATGACCTGGACACACTTTCTGTGGGTATTCCTATGGTGCTTTACTATTTATTTGAGCTGCTCAATTCTGGTCTGGCATATTCACCTGTTAAAGTTCATTTGTCAGTCAGTTCTGCGTGTCTGTCTTTGAATCCCACCCCTTGCTTCTATATTTGAAGATCATTTTTGAAAGGTGTCCTTCATATTAGGCCTCAAAAAAGCCTAGTCATCCTTCTTGGGACTTTAATTTTGTTCTTGAAAAATTGACTCCGCTTCCTTTTGAGGTTGCAGTCTGGTTTTCTTTGCAGCATTGTATTTGGAAAACAGTGTTGTTAGTAGCTCTTACTTCTGCCAAGAGGATTTAATGAACTTCCGGCAGCCATGACCGTTCCACCTTTTTGTTTTTTTCATTGGACAGAGTTTCTCTTCTTACCAGTCCTCCTGTTATGCGCAAGGTTGTTAATGATTTGTCTTTAATTTAAATTAAACTATTCATCTTCCCTACTTTCCTTTTCCCTTCTCTACAGAATGAGAGTGCAAGAATTTGTCATACTTTGGATATAGTTAGACAGCTCATATATTACCTAGATAAGACTAGGGTTATAAGGAAATCTGAGCAACTTTTTGTTTCTTTCCATTCCAGGAAATTGGGTTTGGCTGTTTTAACCAAACCATCTCCTCCTGGATTTCTAAAGACTTTTCCTTTTGCTATTCTTTTCATGGTAAACTACTTTCTTCTTCAGTTTGTGCTCATTCCGCCAGGGCTGTAGCCTCTTCTGGTGCCTTTTTTCAACAGAATGGATATTAGATCCATTTTAGAACCTGCTACTTTGTCTTCTGTACATAACTTTGTTAAACATTATTAGTTGAATGTGATTTCTAGGGCCAGAAATGGTTTTGCTAGGGCCATCTTACATGGATTATTGGAGGGCTGCTCTGTGGTTTCCTCCTTCCCTGTCCACTACTTTTTTACTCTCCCATTTATAAAGAATACTGCAACAGTGGTAAAGAAGTTGTGTAAGATCTTAAAAAGTATGGTTGTGTAAGATCTTACCATAATAGTAGATATCCTACTTTTCACTGTTGCAGTATTCTGCCGCCGCCTTCCCCCTTCTCCCACCCATTTTTTTATCTTCGGCATTCCCTCTGGCTGAGAAGTCCTTCTTTTTCTTTCCTTTCTGGATGTATGTGTTGTTACTGCTACTCTTGGGTTGTTCTGGTTCATCTGGGGCAGTTCATTTCTGAGGAGCAGGCACTTGCTTGTTTAGGATATACATCTGACTATGGCATCTAGAAGGAGTTAAGGCTTTGGTATGCTTGTTAGATGTTCGACTTTCCTTGGCAGGATATCCAGTTTGTAAAGAATGCTGAAAAACTGAGAAGTAGGACATCTGTTGTTATGGTAAGATCTTGCACAGCTGTACTTTCTGACTTCTACAGGAAGACTGTCAGATGTTCAAGCTTTTATGGTTATTCAATCCTATCTCATGTTTCATAATGATAGAGTATCTTTGAGAATAGCAACTTTCTTTATGCTTAACATGGTTTCAATGTTCAATTTGAGATGAGCTGTTCATTTCCCTGTTTTCTATCTGGAACCAAAAGAATGACAGAGAGAATTCTACACACACACACACACACACACACACACACACGCACACACACACACACACACACACACACACACACACACACACTCAGACATGCTCACACACACTCAGACACTCCATAGCCAGCTCACATTGTACATGGCCAGGAAAAAAGCCTTCAGGAATTCTTATCAACTGTTTATTTCCACTGAAGGTAAGAAAAAGGGGCAGGCTCTGTCAAAATTGACTATTTCTCAATGGTTGTCTCATGCTAATGCTTTTTGTTATTCTCACCCTAATAAGATTATTCCAGGCAAGCTCAGGATGCACTTTACCAGGGTTTTGGCTTTTTCTTTGAAGGGAGTGAACTCTAGAAATATACTAGTGGAAGCAACTTGGTCATCTGTGCACATTTTTACCAAGCACTACAACCTAGATTCTTTCTCTAAGTCCTAAGCAGACTTTGATACAACTATTTTAATGGACTCTGATCCTTCTTCCTCCTCCCTTTCAGTTATAAGTTGTGATACTCATTTCATGTAGCTTAGACTAAAGTAACAGTGCTATAATGATGAACATAGTACAGTTATTTAAGCAAATTTGCCATAACAGTAGATGTTCAACTAAATCATTGTTGCAGTAGTAACACCCTTACTCCATCCACTTCTTTTTGTTTTTTTTTTATGCCAGGGCATGTCTTTAGTAATTTTCTTTTCCTGACACACATACATATGTAGCAGGGGTCTAGCCCCCCCCCCCCCATTGTTCTCACCATGAGCTGTACAGCATTTAGAGCGCATTGAAAGTGTCTTAAAGCTTTGAAGACTGGCCAGATGTTCATCGTGTTACACTGCTGCAGTCATTACACTTGGGTTATCCTGCCGTCAGGTGGTTCCCCAGTCGGCCTGAGTTCCAAAGTCTTGGTCCGGCGTTGGTTGCTGTCGCCTCCTCCCTGACGTCAGTGCGGCAGGGGTATATAAGATGCAGCCAACGCCATTTTCTTCAGTCTTTCTTGCCGCACTGTGCCCGAAGCAAAAGCGGTTCGCAAGTGCCGGTCGGCCATCTCCTGAGATTTTCTTTCCGAATCCAGAACCGAAGTCTTCTACAAAGCTAAGTACCCCGTTGGGAAACTTTTTCTTGCCTCAGACCGATGTCAGTAAAAGTTAATAACTGTATTTCTTGTGGGAAGCAAATACCGCATAAGGATTTCCATTCTTATTGTATCCCATGCCTAGGCCCAGACCACGACGTCAGTGGTTGTCGGTTTTGTGCTAGGTTTAACAAACACACTATTAAACGTCAGTTTGATTTTGCCCGACATTACTTTAGTAGAAAATTCAATTATACCATGCCGTCAGAACTTCCGACGACCGGAATACATAAAAAGCGCAAAGACAAGGATAGGCATCCGAGGCCCAAAACTGATGACGAAGCATCTTCTAGGCCAGTCGCCGGTTCTCCGGTTTTCAGCGAGGCACCATCGCAGCCCCTGACGACCACTTCTGTAGAACCACAGGCCGCCTCTGACTCCCACGTGGAGATGGCTGGGCCTTCGGATGCACAAGTTATTCAGCCTAAACTAACCCTTCAGATGGATCCGGAGTAGCTGAGCTGCCCGCAGCTTCAGAGGGTGTTTTCAGACCTACTCAGTTAAGCATTAAACCCTCTGCTAAGTCTAAACCAGCTTTAAAATCTAAGAAACAAATACAGCATTCTCCAGCGCAGGCCTCCATGCCTAAGAAACAAATGCTCAAAATGGCCGAAGACCTAATCACTCTGATCAGGGGGTCCCATCCCCCTCCTGATAAAAGATCTAGACAGGATGCAGACTATGGCTCATCCGACCAGGTGTCCATCTCTTCAGATTCATCCTCAGACCTATGAGGATTCTGATGCTGAGGAGTCAATTCCATCAGCCTCTCCGCCTGAGGACTACTCCTTTGGGGAAACCTTACATACCATGAGGGAGCATTTCCATTGGGAAGGCCAGGATTACTCAGAATCCAAGAAAAGTCTCAGAGACTTCCTTTTATTACCTCAACACAGACCCCTTGCTATTCCGCCAGTGTTAGATATTGTGGATTATGTGTATACGGAATCCAGCCTAAATCCTGATTCCTTACCTCCAGCCCCAGTTAAACCTGACAGATACTACAGAGTCCTTGACACTTACAAATTTCTGTACAAAAGCCCTGTTGCTGACCCTGAAACTATTTCCCAGGGACCCAAAGGAGTTAAGGCCTCATCAGCCAAGAATCCAGTTCCCTCTGACAGAGATTCCAGAGCATTAGACAGATGGGGAAAGAAAGTATATACGTCTGCAACTTTAGCAATGAGAGCCTTAAATTGCCAGTTTCACATGCTAAAATATCAGCAATTTCTACTGTCTCAGTTGAAACAAAAAATGCTTCCAGATTCAGATCCTCCTACTTTTAAAAAAATGCAGGATTTATTGCATGCAGCTGAACAGGTGGGAAAACATACTTTGCAATGTGGTTTTGACTCTTTAGAGGCCTCCTGTAGAGCAGCCGTTACAGGCTCTGTCATTAGAAGACATGCTTGGTTAAAAGAACATACGTTACCAGACCATGTTAAAGCAAAATTATTGGATGCACCTTTGCAGCAGGATGCGTTATTTGGAGTTAAGGCAGAAGAGGTATTAAAGAAAATGGAGGATAAGGCTAAATCTATGCAAACGGTGAAAGATTTCTTACAGGTTCAGCCTCCTAGATTTAGCAGAAATTGGCCAACTAAGAATTGGTCCTTTCCAGTTACAGACAGACCTCAAAGAGGCAGATACAGACGTCCAAGAGGTAGAGGTCAACCACAAGGTCCTTACAGACCTCGACAATGGGTTACATCAGGCCAGAAAGAAGGAGAACAACCATGTAAAAAGCAGCCCCAATGACTTCCCGCTACAGCTGCCAAACAACTCTCTCTTGGCAGCCCCCTTAGGAGGAAAACTGGCACTTTTTATCACAATTGGCATATGATCACCAAAGACAAATGGGTTCTCAACATTGTATCTCAAGGTTACAGGTACCACTTTCATACTCTGCCAAGGTTAAAAGGAATGCCAAATCTGCCACCAAATCAATGGGCAGAGGCTCAAAAACAAATAACAGCACTCATGGATATGAGAGCTATTCAAAAGGTGTACCACCACAGGAACAAGGACAAGGATTTTACTCAAGACTCTTTCTAGTTCCCAGGAAGGACAAAGCCTGGAGGCCCATTCTGAATCTTTCTTCTCTAAATACTTACCTGGATGTTCCGAAATTCAAAATGTTGACACTACAGCAGCTTCTTCCCATGCTGGGCAAGAAAGCTTCGCTCATGACATTGGACCTCAAGGAGGCATACCTGCATGTCCCTATCAGACAAAACTGCAGAAGATACCTCAGATCCATAGCTGTTCAATGCATTATCAATTCTCTCCACTGCCCTTTGGCTTATCTACTGCGCCCAGGGTCTTCACAAAGTGCCTGGCACCAGTAATTGCATTTTGCAGACAGAAAGGAATTCAAATTTATCCGTACCTGGACTGCCTAATTCAAGCAGAGAGCAAGGACATTCTTCTAAAGCATCTGGCGTTTGTAAAAAAAGTTTATTATGTTGCCTGGGGTACACAGTAAACAAAAAGAAATCAAAACTAGTGCCCTCACAAGAGATAATATTCCTGGGTGCCAACTTGAACACAACGGCCCAGATGGCTTATCTCACGCCAGATAAGCAAGGATAACTGACTCAATACTTTCAATTGATGGCAACAAAGACTCAACTCCCTGCAAGAAAAATTCTGCAGGCCTTGGGTTACATGGCATCTTGCATACTACTAATTCCATGTGCCAGACTGCATATGAGGAAACTACAATGGTACCTAAAGAATGTATGGTCTCAACACTGTCAAAGTTTGGAAACAGTTATACCACCAATTCCTTGCCTTCAACAGGAGTTTCAATGGTGGGCTCAAGCTTGTCACCTCAACAAGGGACAGCCTTTTACTCAACCCACAGCCAGGCAAACACTGACAACAGATGCATCGGATTGCACCTTGGGAGCACACATGGCAGGCAGCTGTATTCAGGGCAAGTGGCCCGCAGAACAAAGGCATCTTCACATCAATCAAAAAGAGATGCTAGCTGTACAAAATGCACTTATAGCTTTCAAGGACCTGCTGCATCCAGGACAACTACTACTAAAGACCGACAACACTACAGTTATGTGGTACATAAACAAGCAAGGGGGCACTCACTCCTACCCCCTCTGCTGGCAAGCCATGACCTTGTGGAACACAGCTCTAAACTATCAAGTTCATCTGCAAGCACAATTCCTGCCAGGAGAGAAAAACACACTGGCAGACGACTTAAGCAGAAACATCATGGATCCCCATGAATGGGAATTGAATCCACAGATATTCAGAATAACACAGAAATGGTGGAGCCCGGACATAGATCTGTTTGCATCCCCAATGAACTGCCAGCTACAGAAATTCTGCACAAGGAGTTACCATCCACAAGCATGGAAAGTGAATGCCCTCTCATTCAGCTGGAAAAACCTACAAGTATACGCTTTCCCACTACTACCTCTCCTGCCAAAGGTACTTATAAAAGCCAGGCAAGAAGAGCCAAAGATGATCCTGATTGCACCAGACTGGCCACGCCAGCACTGGTACCCAATCTTAAAGAACTTAGCACAAGGACCACCCGGGATTTTGCCTCAAATCCCACATCTGCTGACTCAGCACAACAATCAGATACTGCACAGCCAGCTAAAGACCTTAAACCTCGCTGCATGGAAGATTCCTGAGTCAAGCAGGCAATGCCACTCTTCAAAGCTGTTATGGATGTCATTCTGGAGGCCAGAAGGCCTAGTACCAGGAAAGCCTATTCAGATAAATGGAAGAGATTCTGTGCCTGGAACCAAGCACACAGCCTTGACCCTCATATTCCAAACATTCCTCAGATACTACAATATTTAACTGAGATGCTGGACAAAGGACTCTCCTTCTCATCCGTCAAGATCCACGCCTCTGCCATCTCTGCTCATTACAACACGGATCCACCAATTTTCTCTAATCCTTTGCTAAGACAGTACCTCAGAGGGGCTAAAAACATAAGACCACCCCATAGAGCACCTACTCCAACTTGGGACCTCAACTTTGTTTTGGAAAAATTTACTTTACCTCCTTTTGAGCCAGCTAACACAGCAGAATTAAAATATATCTCTTGGAAAACTGCTCTACTCCTGGCAATAACATCAGCACGAAGAGTTTCAGAATTACAGGCACTAATGGCTGTGGAACCTTTCCTCATTTTCCACCAGGACAGGGTGTCCTTAAGAACTAACCCTACGTTTATGCCAAAGGTGGTATCCAGTGTGGCTCTAAACCAAACTATTCATTTGCCAACGTTTTATCCAAAACCACAGAATAAAGGGGAGAGACTACTGCATTCCTTGGACATTCACAGGCAGTTACGCTTCTACGTGGACAAAACCAAAGCTTTCAGGAAAGCTGAGCAATTATTGGTAGCATATGCTGCAGGAACACAGGGAAAAGCCATTTCAAAACAGACTATTTCAAAATGGATAGGATATTGTATACATTTCTGCTATACACACCATAGGAAACCTGTACCTAGCAGCATTAGATCTCATTCCACTAGGGCAACAGCCACTTCAACTGCCTACCTCAGAGGAGTACCTATCAAGGATATTTTGGAAGCAGCAACTTGGAGTTCTGTGCATACCTTCACCAAGCATTACCATCTGCCTCTATATTCTAAATCCAGAGCTGGCTTCGCCACTGCAGTTCTGCAGGGCCTTATAGCCACCCCCTAATGCCTTATAGAACCAGCCACTCAACCTCAGCTTTGGGATTCTACCCAAGTTTAATGACTGCAGCAGTGTAACACGATGAACATAGTACAGTTGTGTGTAACACGATGAACATAGTACAGTTTTGTACCTACCATAAATGTAGATGTTCGAGTGTATACACTGCTGCAGTCCAGGTTACCCTCCCTCCTTCCCCTCTTACTTGCTGGTATGTACCCATATCTTCTACCCTTTACTACGTATGGGGAGTATTTGCTGGTAGCTGAAAGTTGTTTGCTTTTATTATGTATGTTTTATTAGCAATTTGAATTGCCTACCTATTTGGGGGCACCTGACATCTGGGGCAGGAAAAACTGAAGAAAATGGCGTCAGCTGCATCTTATATACCCCTGCCGCACTGACGTCAAGGAGGAGGCGACAGCGTCCGATGCCAGACCAAGACTTTGGACCTCAGGCCGACTGGGGAACCGCCTGATGGCAGGAAAACCCAAGTGTAATGACTGCAGCAGTGTATACACCCGAACATTTGCATTTATGGTAGGTACAAAACTGTACTTTGTTGAATCCTTGGCAGGCTAAATCTAATGTAGCGTGGGCTACTGTACCTTACTGTTATGGTAAGTTTATTTACACAGCTGTACTTTCCCCAGTCCATGTTTTCCCTGTGAGACAAGAGCCAATCCATTATCCTGGCAGCCATTAGGACAATTTATTGAGGCAGCCGATCCCCACTTCCTGGCTGTGACAAACAATTGTGTCATTGTGGGATCAACTATGTCCCTGATATGGAGGTGTGCCCACTCCCTGACATGTCTCCACAAGGACTACCACATAGTCTTGGGCAGACCCATCCATGTCCCTCCCCTCCCTGGAGTGCATGAGCATTTCATTGGAGGAGCCACCATAACCCCCCCTTCCCAGGCAAGCTTGTTGACACAAGTCACCCATCTTGTGCCCATCTCTTCCAGCTTCCTGATCTGCTCTTCCAGCTTTTTGACCTGCTAATTGATCTCATTTTGTCTGGGCTCACATCCAGGGCTTTATCTATTTGTACCAAAGCACTGGGGCAAATATGTTCTTGAGTTAGGTGCAGCTGTGAGAAACCTTTGAGATGAATTAAGATCATAGTGCAGTTTGTGCCATTCCAAGAAATGAGCAAGTGTAGGGCATATGAGGTAAATTTTGATATTTTATGTTCGAATATTAGATCAGTTAGGGACAGATACTGGCAGAAAGCACTGGAAAATGTGAAGCAAGGGATGTTAATAGTTTCTACTAGCATGATGACATCCAACAAATCTCATGGTCCTGTTGCAGTCCTGCTTGCTTTGTGGAGAAGGAGAGACGACTGATGATTAGTGTATGTACGAAACAGAGAAGTTATGGGGAAAAAAAATTACAAAGATGCAGTGGAGATATGAGAATGGGAGGTAAGAAAGGTCCTAGCTCTGTAAGGGTGTTTGAGTTGGTATACTGCTTACACGCTTAATGAAGGAAATTCATACTTGCTTGTTTCAAGAATGCCCCTATTGTGGATGTTTGTGTTGTGACAATTGGTCATATGTTCGTGCCTTTACCAAGAACTTTTGCATGCAGTATCTGTACAGTAGTTGGACCTCCTTTGGTATTCATTGCTTCAGAACTTAGTCTTGTGCACCTTCACCTTTTGGGTAGTATTCCAGCTGCAGCCTGTCCTGAAGGGTGGGAACTTTAAATATTGTTTTTCATATCCCTAGAATGTGAATCTTTGATATGAGATTTATTTTATTAATTTTGTTTATGCTTTGTTGAACAGGTTAGTTGTTCTAAGCCTGTAACATTTTTTCAGTGGAGACCTGAGGTGGTAGTCATACTAAGTGAAATTTGACCAGGACACTGGAAATTTCTGTAAACTTTTGATTAAGTGCCATGAGATTTTTTTACATCCACCTGACCTACCACCCCTCAGACAAGTTGGATCTCTGTTTAATGCCTCAGCCAAAAGACGGCACTCACAGGAGTTCAGCACCCACCTTATGCTGCAATGCAGTGTCAGTACTGGAACATGAAAGCACACACCTGATATGTAGAACCCACAGTAAGAGGCAGAATTTTTATACATCAGTTAATTTTTTCCTTGGTGGGTCATTATGAAGTGTGTGCCATCCCCCTGTGTATGGAAGTTATTGTTGGAATTCCGTATATGCCACAAGTGTGACAGTATGCATGTGATTATATGGTGTGTGGGTGTGTATCTAATATATAAAATGTGTCTGTGTGTACATAGCTATAATTTATTTAATACTCCTAAGAGGAGATGGTATGTTGCACTCCAGGGCAAGCAAGCTGGCTCACTGCCTACCACCTGACTCTCGCAGGTGAGTGGAATGTTAATCAGGTTTAGTGGACAAGAATGAATATCTGTAGAACTTTCACATCTTGCATGGAAGTGCCCAGCTCCCATCCCCATGGAAAGAATGGCAGTGTAATACCATTAGGTGTGAATATTTACTAGATGAGACTTAACTTGAAGAAGGTGATTTAGGTGAGTTCAGTCGATTTTGTTCTGCAGTTGCATCTCTTAAAAAAGGCATTTATTTCAACAGATCTGCAACCTACCATCATTCTACTATCATGAAAGAATGTTGCTTCTGTTTTTAATAGAAAGTAGCAATAAATTTGACACTTGGACTCCTTAAAGTGATGGTATTGTTGCCTTGATGAAATACTGGAGTCAGTTCAGCTACTTGACAAAACTGTAGTTGACCATCGCAAGACCTGTAATTGCAGGTTTCGGTTTAGTGAAAATATGCAGGCTGGGATTCCCTTTGCCTTTAAAATATGAAGCTATGTTAATTACAGCAGTGTGTATCATGAAGTAGTTAAGGTGTGTGAAAGTATGGCATGGAATTGAAATAAACTAGCTTTAATTTGTAAATATTTGAGCAGATATGTTTTCTTGCCCACTGTGGTACAATCTAATTTTATGCTGTACTTTCCTAGATGGCAATATCCGCAGTTGCTGGCATTCTTAAGCAGTTAAAGAGACCTCACAAAAAAGTGACGGTAGATCCATACATTATCAGTAAGTATTTACCCTAAAATAGTTCTTCATTTGTCTTGATTACAGTGGAAGCTATAGCTATAAACATTGCAGGTACTTTATTTGACTTTGTCTGCCTTTCGTATCCCAAGCAGTGTTTACCTAGAAATTGTGGTTTGGTTTTTGATACATACCGAGTAGATTTTGCCTTTTTTATTTGTGTAATGGTGTGGCTTTTCTCAAGTGTCTCAGTTAAGTAAGTGTTGGCTTCAGGGCACTGGCCTCCCACAAGGTAGTATTTGAACAGGTAGTTTACAGGTTTTGCAGTGGTTTACAAGTTTCTTTTCTACTGCCCTAGTTCCGGTTATCAGAAGAAACTTTAATTCAGGAGCGAAATTCATTTACTTTATTCTTACTTTCCCAGGAATGTCACTTAAGAAATTTGTAATCTTAATACCAGCTCATGCCAGCCCTATTTGATAGGTTGGAGCCCTGTGAAGGACCACACTGGCAACAACTCCATTGTAAGCCACTGAGCTACTCTGGCCCCATAAAATGGGCACCCTTATTTTATTGCTTTTATTTAATCCATTTTAATTTCAGTTAGATTCATTGTTTTTGTCGACTCTAGCACACGTTATTCCCACAAACCTGCAAAATAAAGGATTTTTCAGTAACTAAAAAAAAAAAGACATTTAAAACTGGAAACATTTTTGGTTTTGTTTTTATATTAACATTGTGGATGAGTCTTACTTAGGGTTGCCACCTTTCTTTGTGGCCAAAACCGGAGTAGGGCCACACCCCTCGCCTCACCAGTATTCAAGCCCACCCCTGCTCTTTCCTCTACCCACACTCTGCCCATTTTGTGATATCACTATGACATCATCGGGTGGGGAACGCCCTCTTTTTCCATTCCTAATGCCTGCTTTCGGCTGATTTACTATACTTTTCTGTAAAAAAGCATAGTAAATCAGCCGATTTACAAACTCCGATATTCTGTTTACTTTTTTGAAACAGAATACCGGAGTTTGTACAGTGTTTTCCTGACTACCAGATAATCAATTTGATGTCTGGATAGTCCGAAAAAAAAGCAGAGGGGTGGCAACCCTAGTCTTTCTTCTTAACATGGAGACGGGGTCAATAACAGCCTAACTAATCTGGACTCGTATTCTAATTAGGGGCTTGGCTTCCCCTCCAATCAGCTAGCCTGAGTATTAGCCAATCAGGAGTCATAGCCTTACCTGCAATCGTAAGGTCTGATCACCATAACACCCCCTTGTTAAGGGTCATTTAAACAACTTGAATTGTAATGCTAGCTAGCTAGCTAGCTGATAGTCTGGAAGATATAAGCACTCATTACTTTGAATAAATGAGACATTTTAAAGCTCAAAGAAAGATTGCTTCTTGTTTTTAATTACCTGATTTTGAAAACATGTACATTCTACTCTGATTAGCTCTCCACCTGCAAAATATCTACAAGAATACAACAGTGGATTACTTTGAGCAAAAAGGCATTTCCTTTTTTTTTCTTTTTACTTGTTAGCCCCAGGGAGAACTAGCCTCTGCTGATTTTGGAGACCATATTAGGGGATCTGTTCCACAATTTTTAGCCTGCATTTGTTTATTACAATGAAGTAGTAGTAATTCATAATGGTATTACCCACTCTGACCCTAAAGATACTATGGATATATAGTTGCAGGTAAATTTAGTGCCAGTTTCACACTAGAAACAGTCATAGAAGCTCTACAAATTCAAGTCCCCTCCTTCATCCAAGATGAGAATATGTTCTAACCGCACTGAATATTATTTATGTATTTTGCATTTGTTTACCAGGAAAATCTGGCAGGGTACAAGACCCCTTTTCAAGCAGAGGTCTGGGAATAAAATGCTCCAAAAACAGACTGAACAGTCCAAAGATTGCTAAAGAGTAAAATATTAAAATTTGTGTATAATCTAAAGCTTATCATATAATGTATTAAAAAAGTATAGATAAACACAAACTGTTCACACATTGCACACACATTGCACATATTGTAGAACAAGGATTATTGCAAAATAGGATGTAAAAAACTCATACAGAAATTTGTGACACATTGCATAAAAACTCAAGATAACAGGAGCTCTATACACATTGCATACATTACTGAGAAATAACGTAAAAGGAAAAAAAGTATATGTGACTGTTGTGTGCATTATGAAAAAGTAGACTAGTTTGGTTGAAAAGAAACTTATCTACTTACCATGCTGATAGATCCATTTTATCGTATTCTGTTCACCTCAGATCATATCTGAAGCTGGCAGATTAGACTGTACAGCTCCGAAGTGCCACCTCCTCTCCCATATTGCCCTGAATCTCCTCAGATCATGTTGCCCTACTGTACTCTAGGGAGTACTGGAAAGAACTCCAATCATATGAGAACAGCAGAACCAAAGAAAGTGTCCCGAAGAGAGGCTTTGGGCCAGTTTGCACAGTCTACCAGGAGCCACTGCAACAGGATGTCATTTTAGAAGGGGGAATGGATGGGAATGGTTGAAACAGACAGAAGAAGCCAACACAGATCTAGTGTTATGGTAAGTACTTAACGTTCATATATCATGTCTTTTCCGTATGCCACAGCCTGTGGGACATAGTCCCCAGCCAAGTCAAAAAGGGTGGCATCAGGAGAGAGAGAGAGCATTCTTCAAAAAGGCTGACTTGGACCTGAACTGCATATCTAGTTTGTAATGGTTTAGAAAGGTATGAGTGGAGACCAAGTAGTTGCTGCTCAAATATCATCAAAGGAGACATGAACAAAAATGCAGCTCTGGTTGAATGGGTTAAGATTTGCCCTTTGCAGAGGAAATACAATTGGAAAACCATCTGGATAAAGTCACCTTAAAAACGGGCTTACCCAATCTAAAATTAGAAAATAAGTTTGATATTTTGTTGGCATTAGTACTCCATCCTCAGCCCCTTTTCCCATTTTGCACATGGGGTTGGGGTGTCACTTCAACAGTGACAATCATCTCCAGCCGAGGTTTACACCATTAGTACTATCCAAATGTAACATCAACAGTCAATGAACATCCAAACAGTGGAGCATGTACTCCCCCTTGTTACTTAAGTTTGGGAAGAAAATAGGCACATGAATTGACTGTTTTGATTTAGAGGCCACTTTAAGTAAGAAGGAAGGATTATTCTGCAGAGTAACTCTGTCCTTATGAAAAATAATGTGAGGCGGGATGCTAGATAAAGCTTGGAGTTTGGAAACCCTCCTGGTGAGTTTACTGCCACTACAGACAGGGTTTTCTAAGATAGTAGCTTCATATCTTCAAATCTGTGGTAGTGGCTTAGCTGGTTCAGAGGGAGGTCTAGTCAGTGCCTGCAACAGTAAAGACAAATCTCAAGGGGTACTAGATCCCCCAACTGGAGGTCTAAGCAGAGAGATACCCTTCTGAAAGGCTCTGGATAACTTGAAAGAAGTAATAGGCATGTCCATACCCACATGAAAATTTGAAGTGGCTGCTGACTGAACCTTAATAGTGGAATAAATGTGACCAGAATGAAACAAATCCACCAGAAAACCTAAAATTGCATATAAGGGGACAGCAAAAGGGTCCAGACCATTAGCCGTAACCCAGATGGAAACGTTTTCCACTTGCTAGCATAACTCTTGGGAGGAGGAGGAAAGACTGTGAACAATTCTGTAGGAAAGCTTGGGATCTCTGGCTGGGGATTTGAGTTTTGGGTGAGGCTGACATGAAGGATGTGATATCTCATCTGGAACCAGATCTGGAACCTAAGAAGGGTGCAGTAGATGAGGCCACTGAAGGGGAACTGGAATTATCTTAGCCAGAAGGGGACTATGAGGATCACGGTTGCTCTGCAACTGTCTGCTTTCTGTAGGCCTTTTATTATCAGGGGCAGAGGAGGCTGTGCATATAGGAGACCCAGGGGCCATACATGGAGCAGGTTGTCCCTCAGTGATTGTCCCTCGGGAGGAATCATTATAAAGAAACTGCTGCACTTGGTATTGGAGTGGGATGCAAAGAGATCACAGTAGGGCTGTCCCCAGTGGCTGAACACTTGAGCCACTATCACTGGATTGAAGGACCACTTTTAAGTTATGAGGATGTTCCCAGTCAGGGTGTCTATTAGGATGGTGAATTTCCCTGAGGTGTGTTTTGCTATTAGAAAGCATTACAAGGTCTTTGACCCACTGCCACACCCTCATGGCTTCTTGACATAGGCGGTATGATCAAGATCCCCCTTGCTTATTTACCAGACCACTGCTGTGTTGTCTACCTGAATGTCTGTCTCATCCTTGGGGAGAAAGTCCTGCAATGCTAGGATGACTACTTTCATTTCCAAGACATTAATGTGAAGACAGGCCTCTGACAGGGACTAGGTACCTTGGCTGTCGTCTTCTTGAAATACCTCTCCACCCCAGGAGGGAAGCATCAGTGGTAACTGTAGATAGGAGATGAGGAAAAGCAAAAAGATGACCTGCAGGAACTTATAGGTTCATAGGTTCATACTAGGCTATCTGCCCTGGAGCAATTATAAGCCTAGCCCGATTCTGTATGGCTTACGCCACCCCTTGATTTGAGTATACTGTGCCCTTTTTAAGGTTTAGTTTACTGTGCCTCTGTCTAATAGTGACACAGGAGTAATCCCTGGGACAAACCTACGATCCCCCATCCACCTATCGAGATTCTTCTTGAAGAGATTCAGTGAGGTGCTCTGCCTCACATGAACTGGAATTCTATTCCAGAGTGAAGGGAGCCTCTGGGTTATGAACCTGTCCCTCCAGCAAGTTCTATTTATTTCTGTGCTGAGGTTCAAGTCCCTCAGTGTGGCTCTAAGGGATTTAGATTTACTGAGGTGGAGCATGTCCATTAATTCTGGATTTGGCATAGCTTTGTATGTCAGGCATAGATCACATCGAAGTAGGCGGTATGCAACTGAGTAGAGCTGGAGTTTTTTTAACCGAGCAGCTTATGGCATCTGTTTGAGACCCTTGATCCTCTTGGTGAGATACTTTTGGGGTCTTTCTAATTGCTGCAGGTGTCGGGTAAGGTACATCCCAAAAGGGGCATTGTATTCTATGATGGGCCTGATGAGGGATGAATAAAGGGGCACGATTACCTCTCTTGATCTAGATGTGAAACCCTTCGTGATGAGGTGGGCTATGTAGAAGGTCTTTCTAACCACTTTGGCATTGTGATTTTCAAAGGAGAGATTGCTATCAACTTGGGTCCCCAGGTCCCTAATAACTTTCTCTGTACTTAATGGGTTTCCGCCTATGTGGTAATTTGTGGGCACATTGTTTTGCCAAAGGGTATGACTATACATTTTTTGGCATTTAGCTTTAAACCATGGCGCTGGCACCAGTTATCTGTCTCTGTGAGACCTTTTTGAAAGATGTTTGTGTCAGCTGGAGAGTTGATTATGGCGCCCAGTTTGCAGTCGTCTGCGAACTTGGTGAGCCATAGTCCTCCCACGTTTGCCTGTACCTCGGAAAAGTATATACCGAACAAGAGTGGTCCCAGGACAGAACCCTGTGGGACGCCACTTGTGACCGGTTTCGAGTCTGACATGGCTCCAGCAACTCTCACTTTGTGGGTTCTGTCTTTGAGCCAGTTTGCGACCCATCTTGTGGCATAGGGGGTTATATTTAAGCTGGATAGCTTATCTATGATGCCCGAGTGGGGTATTGTGTCAAATGCCTTTGCAAGGTCTGTGACTCCATTCACCTAGACATGTAAATTTGTTGACTGTCTATACTGGTAAGATGAATCACAAAGCTTATATGGTGAGAAGAGACTGACCACTGGACTGACAAGTCCACTGAAGAATGTTTTTGAAAAATCTGGCCAATGGCACATGCTAAATAGCTGTAGCCATCAGGCTGAGAAGCTGACAAACTAGGGAAATGTATAGCCTTTCAGAGAGTAGAACTTGACTCACTTGAAGCTGAAAAAACAAAAGTTTAAAGGTGGGCAATTTGACAATTTGGGTGGTGGTGTCCAGATGGCATCCATTGAATTCCAGGGCTTGTACAGATTCTAGGTTGGTCTTGTAGTGTGTTAGTTACATTAAACCCAAACTTGAGTATGGAATAACAATATGGAAACCCTATAAGAAAACAACCATTAGTGAACTGGAAAGAGTACAGCAGAAATATACCAAGGGTATCCATGGATGCGAAAATTTAAGTTATTACGAAAGACTAAAATATCTGAACTTGTACAGTGACTCTAAGAGGAGATCTTATTCAGGTATATAGGGCAATTAGAGACAGCTACCTGTGGGAATGTTTGGGGTTATCAAAAAGTACTGGAGAATCATCAGCTGGAGAGATGAAAAGTCAGCAAGCAAAGGAAGAGTAGTAGTGCAGAAGCTGAATTCATCCTCAAGTCTTGGTGAGTACCTTCACTAGGTGGACCTTGTTTTTCACAAAATCTCACCAAGGAGTCACTGATACATAGACTGTATTTATATCATGAACAGAAGTAAGTCAAAAAACAAAAAAGATAGCTGGGTGCACAAGTCCCAGGATAAAACAGTGCCCAATCCTGTTAGGCACACTGGTGCCAAAACTGGAAAAAATGACAGTGTAGAATCCTCAAAATCTGGAAACATTCCTACAATGGAGCCAGGCCAGGCCAGGCCTAGGGGGATGATGGCCCTCCTGTTGTAGAAGGAAGTAGCAGTCCATAAAAATAAAAAAACTGATAGGCCAAAGAAGAGCCATAAAGACAATAGAGTGAACTATTGAGGATAAGAAAGAAATTATGTATTGTTACTATCATACAAAAAGCCCAGAATTTCCAGACAGAGGATATACAAAGAGATTAAGAGATAAATTAGAGGAAAGAAAAATACTTTCACAGGAAAAACTGTCAAAAGCTTCAAATGAAATTTTGCGTTCATTAATACAACATATTTTTGGAAAACGGTATATAGATCAAGAAACTTTGATCTGTTTCAAAAAAGAAGCATCTGAGGAAGTGCAAAAATGTAAACAACAAAAACTAGACATTTTTTGAAAAGTATAAAAAAGAAATATGGACAACAGAACATGCTGGAGGGACAGGTTCATAACCTAGAGACTACACATGCTATGGAACAGACTTCCCATATATGTTAAGCAGAGCACCTTGCTGACCCTCTTCAAGAGAAATCTTGTTGAGTGGATGGGAAACAGAAAATTCACCCCAGGGATAACACCTGTGGCGCTACTCGACAGAGGTACTGGGAACTAAGGTTGGGTGGCACTATGCCAGGATAATCCTATGGCTAGGCTTGTAAAGGCCCCAGGGCCATTAGCCTAGTACACACCTATGAACGTATGAAAGAAAGAGATTTGATAATGTGCAGTATTTATGCAAGGGAGAAAGCCAAGTTAATTAATATAGAGAAGGCAGCCACAAAGATATTCAAAGAGAAATACAGGCAAAGGCATCCAGATATGGAAAATGTCACAATAATAAATGAGTATCACAAAGATGAAATGTGGAAAAGAAGATTAGTAAAGCAGAAGTTAAAGAAATAGAAGTTGAAGTTATGGAGTGTCTACGAAGTGAAGGATTTATTGTAGAAAATCTAACACAGACTACATCACAGCATGATGGAGTGAGTCCCCAAAGTAAAGAGAAGCAGGAAGATCAGGAGACATCTGAAGAAGAAATACAGATATGAGAAAGAAAAAGAGTTAATATGGTGTAATATTTATGCAAAGGAGAAAGCAAAACTAACCAATACAAAAAGAGCAGCACCAAAGGTATTTGAGGAGAAATACAGGCAAAGGAATCCGGATATGTAAACTTTACAATACAAAAAGTAAGAAGACAAAGGAAAAGTAGAAAAGGAGATCAGTAATGGAGAAGTTAAAGAAATAGAAATTGAGGTTATGGAGCACCTGCAAAGTGAAGGATTCATTGTAAAAAATCAAATGCATTAAGCACCGCAACAGGATAGAGCAATGGATAACCAAATTAAGGGGAAACCAGTGGAATTGGAAGGAGATGGTCAGGTGCTATATCAAGATATTTTGGAGCCTTCCACAGGAAACCAGTATAAACATTCACTTGAAGCTAGAGAGCAAGGAAAGGAACAGGAGAGTGTGGAAACTCTGATGCAGTCAATGTTGAGGAGTGATAGGGCAGTTAGTTCCCATATGACAGAGCAACGGATGGCACAGGATGAAATTGAAGAGAAGGTGCCACAGGAAGATGATATCGAACTTTCTCTAGAATGCCTGTAGAAAGTGGAAAACAAAGGATGTGCCCCCAGTCTGGAAGAAAATGAACTAAGGAAAAAGTTAATGAAAACTCCAAAAGACAAGCGTAGTGCAGACAAAAAGGATTCCAAACAGCCACACGCACAAGTCTGTGACAACGCAAAACACTAATTTTAATGTATAAAAAGTTTATTAAAACTAAACACGTTTTCGTCACTCAACAGGAGTAACTTCTTCAGAAATAAAATCGGCACAGCAGTATAGTGCAATTTAAAAGGTCCGCCTCAGAGTAATGTGATAATACTAGCCAATCAGTAAGCTCCCTTATGTGGAAAACCAAGAATTATTTAAAGCAACACAATCATGAAAACGCTGTATAAATGGCAGACATAAGTCATTAAACAAGCAAGTGCTCAAAAAGAAACAAAGTATAAAACCAGTTTCCTACTTTGAAAACATTTACTTTACAATCAGTTTCCACTGTCAATTCATAAAACAGCCAGTTAATTCAATATGACTACAATTATAAATAATTTCATAATATATAGGAGTACAAGTGTAAACGGTGTATGTATCCAAGATCTACTGAGAAAAACTAAAGATTAAGGTACTACAAACTCTCCTGTGACTATAAAAGTCTAAGATGTCACATTTAACCAGGCTTATTGTCTCATACAGCTCTTTAATTTCAATAGACAAGCTATATTACAGTTATCATTAAGACCAGGATAATAAAATGCATTTAATGTCAGTTGCCATTCAAGTTCACGGCATTCTAATAATAGTGACGTGGGTCCCCCTCTAATGTCATTAGCTAGTTGATCAATTGCTAA
Source organism: Protopterus annectens (assembly GCF_019279795.1). Lineage (NCBI taxonomy): Eukaryota > Metazoa > Chordata > Ceratodontiformes > Protopteridae > Protopterus > Protopterus annectens. The sequence goes on along the minus strand of NC_056727.1, from coordinate 108,928,381 downwards.
AAATTGAAAAGAGTGACCAGCTTTCATGTTAATATGTTTAACTAAAGCATTGTCACTTTTATTCTTAGAGATCGCATAAGTATGTTCATAAATTCTATCTCGAAATTTGCAGTCTGTTTTCCCTACGTAGAACGCTCAACAAATGTGATAGTGTTCAATCTCGCCGTTTGTTCTTACACATGGGTTCGGAGCCGATCCTCGGCTCCGTGCTGGCCTCTTGCAAGCTCTGCATCGAGAAGAAGCTCGAGACAATCTAATACCCACAATCCTCCTCTGCCTTTACCTCAGATCTAGTTTGCCGCTGCTGCATACGCATCGTTGGGAGCTAGCTCGAGAGTTTCTAAGCTAAGATATAATTTTTTTTGTTGTATTTTATTAAGAAATATATTCTAGTTGATATTATCTGTATTAACAAGTGTGATTGTGTTGTGGTTCCGCAATTCCTTGGTACCGTTAACCTTTTTTTCGGTATTTTTGTATCGGGGCCTACACCCTTCACATCTACCATATTGGGACAATTGAACCGGATTTGACATTAACCTGATTGTGACTTTTTTCTCGGATTGACTGTGTTTTTCTGTAGTTATATATTGTTATACTATGTCGGAGAAAGCAAAGTCTGGTTTCAAACGTTGTCAGTGTGGCCAAAAAATGTCGGTCACTGACAACCACAGTTCCTGCGTCTACTGCCTTGGCCCTCTTCACTTACAAGAGGATTGCTCCATCTGTCACTCTTTTAGTGGGAGGGTCATGACAGATAGGCGCAGGAAACTGATGGACAGAGGTCTACTGAAACCAGCTTTCCAAGAGGCTTTGGATGCTTCTGACCAGGCATCAAGTCCTCTAAGGAATCGAAGACGCCGGAGCCTAAGTCATCGGCTCCGAGCTCTTCTTCAAAGGTTAGATCACCGGTTCCACAGACTTCGGGCCGAGTGTTCAACTGGTGTCGGTTCCTGAGCCTCGAGTCTTGGAACCGTGATGGAGCTCCTCCTTCGCCATATTGAGGTCGGCTCCGTCTTCGGTTCCTTCGACCCGTTCTTCCTCCAAACTTCGGATGTCGATGTGGATCGTGGTGCAGAAGTTGTTGGAGCATTCGCCCTCTCTAAACTTATTTCGGTTTCCACCCAGTTGGTGTCGAAACTTGAAGGCCTTCCTGTATCTCCATCCATTCCTCCTCCGAGACCGATTCAGTCTTTGGAGCCGGAAGAGGCTGATCTGCTGATTGTGGAGCCCTCGGGTCCAGAACCGCCCTTTTCTCGGTCTGTTCCTCACCTCGACTCCGCCGGACCCGTACCGGAGACTCGGAGCCGACGGTCTGTTCTTGGTTCCGGGCCGAGTCGAACCGACGGTCGGTTCCGACTCTCCTCGGGCCTCGCACGGATCGATTCGGCTCCGCCCTCGGGTCGATGCCTTCGTGCCCGTGTCGGGATTCTTCCCATTTCTTCGAACCGGGGACTCTTCGATGCGGGACCCGGGAGCGCTCGACCTGATGAGGAAGGTGTTGTCTACCCAGACAACCACATCAGTGGAAGCAGTTTCTCCTCCCCATAAAGGGCCTTTGTCTTCATCTGCACCCACGGCCACATCCAAGCGCCGGGCACCAGTGCCTCAGCCACCCCTGGAGGGTGCCCGCTCTTCCTCCGAGGCTTCTTCGGATGCTCCCCACGAGGAGGTCCCTAGGAAGAGACTGTGTAAGAGGAGACACTTGGATTCTCCACAGGAATCCATAACATCTGATACTGACTTAGATGAGTCAGAGGGGTCCCCTAAGTCACCTTCAGAAGATGTCTCTTTTCAGACATTTTGGAGATCCTGAAACAGAGAGGTGACTGGCAGTCCCTTCCCCCTTCTGAGGATGAGTCAGTTCTGCTGAAGGCATTTGGTGCTCGCCCTTCCTCCTCCTGGGTCACTCCGCCCTTCGACGAACTAATGGAACTTATTGCTCGAAGGGCGTGGAGGCTCCTGACACAGTGGAACCTGTTCCAAGGAAACCGAACAAGTACATCACAGCACCTCAGGATAAGTCCTACCTTACAAAAGGAGTTCCAGTAGACGCTATGGTGGTGGCTGCAGCCACGAAAAAGGAGATGTCGGAGTCTTCTTCGCCTGTCCATCCGCCTAATAAAGATTCTAGGACGATGGATAGATATGGGAAGCGCATTTTAGTTCAGCGGCTTTTTCCATGCGGTCCCTGAACTATTTGACCCATTTTACACGCCTGCAGAGGGATCTAGTCAAAGAGTTGGGAGATACCCTCCAGGGTACTACAGATGCAGCTGTCTCAGAGAAAGTGACAGCAACTTAATACCCTAACATCGATTGTTAACTCGTCCATGAGGCTGATTTCTTACGCAGCCGAAGGTTTGAGTAGGGCAGCAGCTTCAGCGATTGCTCTTCAGACAATCCTGGATGCGCTTATGCTCCTTTGCGGAAGCCTTCAAGTCTTTCTTTACAAACGCCCCATTTGACGGTGCCACTCTTTTTGGCCCCAAGGTAAAGGAGACCCTTACCCGGTGTGAACAAGAGGGAAAGACTCTGTCTGCTGTCGGAGTCCGCTTTTCCACCCCAACTAGACCGCACCCCAAAGCGCAACGCGGTGGAAAATGTGGTTTCAAAACCCCAAGGGTCTTTCTCAGGCACACAGGGTGATGCCCCTCTAGAGGCAGAGGAGGGGGCAGAGGTGGAAGACGCCGCCCTGGCGGCAGAGGGGTCCGCAACATCAAGGTGACAGGGATACACTCCTGGTAAACCTTTCCAGCACTCCTGAGAGGAGGCCCGACTGTCCTGCTCTGGAGGCAGTCGGGGGTCGCTTAGCTTTATACCCTCAGGCCTGGCAAGGTATAACTACAGACAAGTGGGTAAAAGCGTAGTTACCAGAGGTTACTCCATACCCTTCCTATCCTATCCCATTCCAAAGAAAAGACTCCCAGATGTACCGCCCCATCTGCGAGAGCCAGCAGCTTTAGAAATTTCAAAGCTGCTAGAAAAAAAGAGTCATCCAGCCAGTCCCAGCGGACCAGCAAGGATTCGGGACTTACTCAAGGTTCTTTTAGTTCCAAAGAAAACAGGGGACTGGAGGCCCATTCTAGACCTAAGCTACCTCAATACTTTCGTCAAGAAAGAAAAGTTCCGAATGGTCACGCTTCAATCGATCCTTCCATTCTTGCAGAAGGACGAGTGGATGTGCTCAATAGATCTAGAGGATGCATACTACCACATCAAAATGGCCAGGGCATCCAGAGATCATTTGCGCCCGGCTGGGAGCCAGTCACTTTCAATTTCGAGCCCTGCCCTTTGGTCTGACCTCAGCCCCCCGGGTCTTCACCAAATGTATGGCAGTGGTAGCGTCTCACTTGAGATGTCAGGGATTCCAGGTGTTTCCGTATCTGGACGACTGGCTCCTTTCGCCACCACCCGGCCAACTACTGCAGGCCAGAGACTATGTTCTTCAACTGTGTGTTCACCTAGGGATCTCCGTAAATTTCGGAAAATCCTTACTTCAGCCATCACAAAATATCTTGTTCATAGGAGCAGAGTTAAACACACGCCAATTAATTCTGAAGCTCCCCAGAAAGGATATTATCACTGCAGACTCACATACGCCTTCTACTCTTGTCAAGGAAATCTCCTGCAAAACTAGTACTGAAGGTGTTAGGCCTCATGTCAGCCTCCCTTATTGCAATTCCCTGGGAAGGCTGCACATGAGAGTCCTACAATGGCTACTGTTTGCTCAATGGTCATTTCAACAACTACCTCTAACACACGAGATTCTTATAAGAAAGACTTGCAAAACAGATCTAAACTGGTGGCTGCAAACGTGCAACCTTTCCCAGGGAGGCCGTTTGTGCTACCCACGCCCACAGTTACGGTGACCACGGACGCTTCCCTGATAGGGTGGGGGCATCTTTCAGGGACAGACAGTCCAAGGCTTAATGGACCAATTTGGAGTACAATCTGCACATCAATGTTCTAGAGTTGAGGGCAGTGTTTCTAGCGTTGCAACACTTTGCTCCCTCCTTCCTCTAGGGACTATTGCAGTTCAGACGGACAACATGTCGGTAGTCTGGTACATAAACAAACAAAGGGGAACCAAGTCCTATCAACTATGCAGAGAGGCCATGAGAATTTGGCAGTGGGCGGAGTCCACGGGTCGCTTTCTAATAGCAACGCACATCCCGGGTCATCCAACGCCATAGCCGACAGGCTGAGCAGAGCAATTCTGTTGCCGCACGAGTGGTCTCTAAAACAGTCAGTGGCGGAAAGGATTTTTCGCGTGGGGCCAGCCTTCCTGCGACCTGTTTGCGTCTCCAATGAATGCCAAATGCAGGAGCTACTTTGCCCTATTACCCTCCAGGGAAGTCCCCAGGACGCACTGGTTTACGATTGGCCCCGGGACTCCTATACGCATTTCCCCATTTCCTCTGATATCAAGTTTCTCCAGAAAGCCAGGAACCTACACAGGACGATAATCCTCATTGCTCCATTCTGGCCTCACAAATTTGGTTTCCCTTCCTGAAAATACACTGCATTCGGGGACCCTGGATTCTGGACCCAGAGCCAGATCTATTGACTCACTCGTCAGGGGTTCCCCATCCCGTCCTCCTGTCACTCCATCTAGCAGCTTGGCTGCTCCAATTCCCAACTTAGCCAGGTCTGATCTTTTGTCACCAGCAGTCCAGGATATATTAGTGGCTTCGCATAAAGCTTCCACTACGAAAACATATACTAGCAAATGGAAACGGTTTGTATTCTGGGCGAAGACACACCATGTGGATCCCTTTATAGCTCCTTTGAATAAGATATTAGAGTTCTTAACAGACTTATTTCATCAGGGTGCTTCTCCTGCTACTCTAAAAGTTCAATTGGCTGCCATTTCAATTTCCATGTGGAAGAATGTGGAGCTCCTGTTATGGCTCACAGACTTTGTAAAGCCTTTTAAAAGGAGTTTTTCATATTAGACCACTGGTCAGATCTCCTACGTCACCTTGGAGTCTAAACTTGTTGCTATCTAAATTAATGTTGCCCCCTTTTGAACCTGCCTCTTCTTGCCCATTAAAATTTTTGTCCTGGAAAACTCTCTTTCTGGTAGCCATTACTTCTGCTAGACGAGTGTCTGAACTTCAGGCTCTCTCCATCAAGCACCCTTATTTGATCTTTCACTCTGACAGAGTTTCTCTTGAACCAATTCATCCTTCCTCCCTAAAGTATGTTCCATTAACAATATTAATCAGTCCATTGAATTACCCACTTTCTTCAAAACCACTCCAACAAAATGGAGTATATGTTACACAAATTAGATGTTCACAGACAGCTAAGGTTTTATTTGGATAGAACAAAAGATCACAGGAAAACAGATCAACTCTTTGTGGCTTTTGCTGATAGCAGGAAAGGACTTGCAGTTACCAAAAGAACTCTTTCTAAATGGTTAACGGATTGTATAATCTATGTCTACGATTCTGCAGATCAACCCCTTTTACACAAACCCAAAGGACATTCCACAAGATCGATATCTACGTCTTTGGCTCATGCAGCTCGCCTACCTCTGGATGCTATTTGTGCAGCTGCTACCTGGTCTAAGCCACATACATTTATTTCTCATTATAAAGTAGACAAGGTTTCTAGGGACAGGGCAACCTTTGGTTCCACTGTGCTCAAGAACGCCCTCCCGTGAGTTCCTCAGGATCAAGGAGCTAGGACGCTACCCATGTGTAAGAACAAACGCGAGATTGAACACTATCACATATAGAAGTTATGTCCTTACCATAACGTTCCATGTGGAGTGTTCATCTCGCCTTTGTTCTTACAGTCCCACCCTCCCACCCTTAGGAAGAACGTTCTTTGATGCCTGGCCAGAAGCATTTTTTGCTACTGCTATTATTCTGTGTACATAGTTGGTATACACATATATGTTTATATGTGTCTGTTTAGATATGTTTATGTGTGTAAGCATGAATGTGCTTTTATGTAGATTGGTTTGCTTGCAAACTAGATCTGAGGTAAAGGCAGAGGGGGATTGTGGGTATTAGATTGTCTCGAGCTTCTTCTCGATGCAGAGCTTGCAAGAGGCCGGCACGGAGCCGAGGATCGGCTCCGAACCCATGTGTAAGAACAAAGGCGAGATGAACACTCCACATGGAACGTTATGGTAAGGACATAACTTCTATTTTTTGCAACTTGCCAGACAGATAATACTTTTAGAGTTGCAATCAAGTTTGTGTGCAATCTGGTATTTCTTCCCTGCTATTTCAAAGGTGCTACTGATTTTTATATATTTGCACATCTTACAAGCCCCACAAGAAAAAGATCCGCATGTTCTGTTATTAGTTCTAAGTTTTTTGACTTCTAATAAACTTTTCAAATTGGCTCCCCTCTTGTAAACAATTATCGGATGGGGGCCTATTCTCTCCATTAACAAGTTATCTTTATATAAAAGATACCAATTCTTATGTAAAGTGAACCTGACTTGGTCACTGTCATTATTAAAAGTTGTGATGAAGCAAGACTTATACAAGTGACAAGTGTCATGGTGGCTGACCATCAGTGCATTACGACTCTGATGTGTTAACCCATTTGGTATATTTATAAGTTGTAAAACATTCAAGTCAGCACTGATGTTGGTAATGTCACCCTCTTCGAGCGTTGCCTCATTATTAGACATCATAGGGTTTAAAATAGGGTTTATAATACCAGTCCTACGTTTGTTTTTCACTTCCACTACCAGTTTGTGAATTAGATGGGTAGGATAACCTCTATTCACGAACATATTTTCCAATAGTTGACATTCTAGTAAAAAAATTTGCTTCTAAAGAACACATTCTAGCTGCCCTAATTAATTGGCCCTTTATGATGGAACATTTCTGTTTAAAAGGGTGTGCAGTAGAAAAGTGTAAAAAAGAGTTGCAATATGAAGGTTTTCTATAAATAGTAGAGCTCATCTTTTTATTACAAAGGTTTCTTGTTAATTTAACATGTAAATAATCAATACTAGTTTTATTGAATTTGTAAGTAAATTTGAAAAATGTAGTGGTAGAATTGTAATAGTCGATAAGTCTGTCTGCTGCATACATATCACATTTAAAAATGATAAAAATGTCATCTAAAAACCTTGTGTAATACACCAGAGAGTTTAATACATCTGTTTTGTCAAAAATAAACAAATTTTCCCAGTAAGCTACAAAAAGGTTCGCTAAACTCGCTCCACAGGGGGAGCCCATAGCTACACCATGTTTTTGTAAATAATGTTGACCGTTAAATATAAAGAAATTGTTCGTCAATATAATGTCAATAAAAACATAAACATTGCTAGAACGTTGATGGACTTGAAGTGTTATGTTAGAAAAATTAATTTATCCTTTCTTTTGGGTGGCAGTGACCCCCCCTCATTCTAACTTTAAGCCCTTAAGTACTTTTAATCCACCTTTACATCCTCTGTTACGGTTATTCGAGAATGTTTGTGAACTAGATATTAGGCGTATTCCACACATGCGTACTCATGTTAATTATTCTAAGCTTCATAATGTGAGTTATGAACAAATGCAAGCTTTGAACTTGTTGAGATCATCACTGGTACGGAGTATTAAACCAGACAAGGGAGGTGGCCTAGTTATCTTTGATGTAATTGATTATAACAACAGGATGGAACTGGTCTTAGACAACATTGCTTATTCTAAGGTATCTTTAAATTAATACAACATAGCATTGTCAAGGGTTAAAAACTATTTCAGGGACCTATTCATTGAGGCTAAAATAGACTTAGATACATTCAATTACATTAACATCCTTTTTCCTAAGATACCAATAATGTTTGGGATCCCTAAACTTCATAAAGACATGCTCAACCCACCAATGAGACCTTTAATTGATGGTAGAGCATCCTTAACATACCCTTGCGCTAAGGTAGTAGACTCGATCCTCCATAAATATTTAAAACTAATTCCACAAGTCTGCAAAGACTCATGGTCGTTTCTAGAAAGCCTCAACAGTCTGTCTATAGATTTAGATTCCAACTTCCTTACTATTGATGTGGTTGATCTATATACCTTCATTCAGCACATGGAAGCAGTGGAGTGGGTGGTTTTAATGATGAAAGAAAAGAATGCTTCAACTAAGAACATTGACTTGGTTTCTGAACTTATTGACTTTATATTGACGAACAATTTCTTTATATTTAACGGTCAACATTATTTATAAAAACATGGTTTCGCTTTGGGCTCCTCCTATGGAGCGAGTTTAGCGGACCTTTTTGTAGCTTACTGGGAAAAATTGTTTATTTTTGACAAACCAGACGTATTAAACTCTCTGGTGTATTTACACGAGGTTTTTAGATGACATTTTTATCATTTTTAAAGGTAATATGTATGCAGCAGACAGACTTATTGACTATTTCAATTCTACCACTACATTTTTCCAATTTACTTACAAATTCAATACAACTAGTATTGATTATTTAGATGTTAAATTAACAAGAAACATTTGTAATAAAAAGTTGAGCTCTACTATTTATAGAAAACCTTCATATTGCAACTCTTTTTTTACACTTTTCTATTGCACACCCTTTTAAACAGAAACGTTCCATCATAAAGGGCCAATTAATTAGGGCAGCTAGGATGTGTTCTTTAGAAGCAGATTTTTTAGTAGAATGTCAACTATTGGAAAATATGTTCATGAATAGAGGGTATCCCACCCATCTAATTCACGAACTGGTAGTGGAAGTGAAAAACAATCGTAGGACTGGTATTATAAACCCTATTTTAAACCCTATGATGTCTAATAATGAGGCAACACTCGAAGAGGGTGACATTACCGACATCAGTGCTGACTTGAATGTTTTACAACTTATAAATATACCAAATGTATTAACACATCAGAGTCGTAATGCACTGATGGTCAGCCACCATGACACTTGTCACTTGTATAAGTCTTGCTTCATCACAACTTTTAATAATGACAGTGACCAAGTCAGGTTCACTTTACCTAAGAATTGGTATCTTTTATATAAAGATAACTTGTTAATAGAGAGAATAAGCCCCCATCCGATAATTGTTTACAAGAGGGGAGCCAATTTGAAAAGTTTATTAGAAGTCAAAAAACTTAGAACTAATAACAGAACATGCAGATCTTTTTCTTGTGGGGCTTGTAAGATGTGCAAATATATAAAAATCAGTAACACCTTTGAAATAGCAGGGAAGAAATACCAGATTGCACACAAACTTGATTGCAACTCTAAAAGTATTATCTGTCTGGCAAGTTGCAAAAATTGTTGTGCGTTCTACGTAGGGAAAACAGACTGCAAATTTCGAGATAGAATTTACATGAACATACTTATGCTATCTCTAAGAATAAAAGTGACAATGCTTTAGTTAAATATATTAACATGAAAGCTGGTCACTCTTTTCAATTTTTAGCAATTGATCAACTAGCTAATGAGATTAGAGGGGGACCCACGTCACTATTATTAGAATGCCGTGAACTTGAATGGCAACTGACATTAAATGCATTTTCTTATCCTGGTCTTAATGATAACTGTAATATAGCTTGTCTGTTGAAATTAAAGAGCTGTATGAGACAATAAGCCTGGTTAAAAATGACATCTTAGACTTTTATAGTCACAGGAGAGTTTGTAGTACCTTAATCTTTAGTTTTTCTCAGTAGATCTTGGATATATACACCATTTACACTTGTACTCCTATATATTATGAAATTATTTAAAATTGTAGTCATATTGAATTAACTGTCTGTTTTATGAATTGACCGTGGAAACGAATTGTAAAGTAAATGTTTTCAAAGCATTCTTGGTTTTCCACCTAAGGGAGCTTAATGATTGGCTAGTATTATCACATTGCTCTGAGGTGGACCTTTTAAATTGCACTATACTGTTGTGCCGATTTTATTTCTGAAGAAGTTACTCCTGTTGAGTGACGAAAACGTGTTTAGTTTTAATAAACTTTTTATACGTTAAAATTAGTGTTTTGCGTTGTCACGGACTTTTGCGTGTGGCTGTTTGGAATTCTTTTTGTCTGCACTAAGGAAAAAGTTGCTTGATTTAATGGACATAGATATATTATTATCAATGAAAGAAATAGACTGCAGAAGGTCAATAAAACCCCAAAAGTCAGAAGTCTGATAAAACAAATGAACACAGTAATTAGGACTGTCCATAGAGATCCATGCAATATAACAGAAGTAAATAGGATATGTTACTGTGCAGCTAAATTAATAAATTATAAAGTTCTACCACAAGAGCACAGGGTAGTGAGGCAAAGGAAGGGGAGAAATCATATACCATCATGGAAGTATCGAATAGAGAAAATTATAAAGCAGTTAAGACAATCACTGTTAGCAGACTATAGAGGAGGGAATAGATCATCAAAAATACTAAGAAAGACAGATGTGATAAAAGCAGTTTGCAGTATTAGAACAGACCAGGATCTATCATTCACTATCGCAAATAAATTAAAAATTTCAACCCAGGTGGAAAAACTTAGAAGATACACAGCTAAATATAAAGGAAAAGTACAAAATAAGCAATTTAGTGATGACCCAAAAAAGTTTTATAGAGCATTGGGAAACAAGGTAAAAAGAATTGAAAGACTGCCAAAAAAAGAAGAACTAGATGCATTTTGGAGAAGTATCTGTGAAGATCCTGTGGAACACAACAACAATGCTTAATGGATAAAAGAAGTAAAGGAAAGAATAAGAAGTTTAAAGGTACAGGTTATGAAATGGGATGAAGTAACAGCCAGAGAGATTAAAACAAAGTTAAGAAAAGCCTCTAATTGGAAAATCCCAGGCCCAGATGCAGTACCTAACATTTGGTTAAAAGTATTAACATCTTTCCATGAAGACCTAGCCATGAGTAAGAACTAGTTATATGCATACCCCGAAAAGACCTCAATCTGACTAACAATAGGTAAAACAATGCTCCTACTTAAGAGTGAACCTGCAAGCTACCCCAAAAATTATAGACCAATAACTTGCCTTCTGACGACATATAAACTATACACGGGAATTGATGCTGACAGAGTTTATGGTCATTTAGAAGAAAACTCAATTATGGCAGTAGAACAAAAGGGCAATAAAAGAAAGGCATATGGAACAAAGGATCATTTGCTGTTAAAGTCATAGTGGAGGACTGTAAAAAGAAGAAGAATCTAAGTATGGCATGGATTGTCTACAAAAAAGCATTTGATAGTATCCCACATTCATGGATAAAAGAGTGCTTAAAAATGTATAAGATACACCCTACTCTGATTGACTACATTACAGTGACCATGAAACAATGGCAGACCACTTTGCAATTAAGCCATGATAAAGGGCAAATTATTATCCCAGGGATAAAAATTCAAAGGAGTATATTCCAGGGTGACTCTCTGTCGCTGTTGCTATTCTGCCTTGCCCTTAACCCATTAAGCTGTCTTTTTAACAGCTTAGGCCATGGCTATAATTTGGCCCCTAGGAAACAACAAACTCCAAAGACTTCTCATCTTCTCTTTGTCGATGATTTAAAACTGTATAGTTCATCAGATGAGGAACTGAAAGCACAGCTGCAGGTTGTCAAAGCTTTTTCAGATGATATTAGAATGTCATTTGGCCTTGATAAATGTGCAAAAGCAACTTTTAAAGCAGGAAAACGACAGCACCAGGAAATATTAGTTTGGGAAACGAATGTGATATAAAAGAACTTGAGCAAGAGGGAGTGTATAAATACTTGGGAACTGATGAAGGATCGGCAATAAAACATGAACAAATGCAAGTAAAACTTAGTAAAGAGTACTTTAGAAGACTTAAATTAATCCTGAAAACAGCATTGACATCTAGGAACAAAATCCAAGCTATAAACCAAATTTGCTCTTCCTGTCCTAACATACAGTTTTGGAGTGTTTGGCCCCACAATGTGTTCGACAGATTAGATATTAAAACAAGAAGGATGCTTCAAGCTCACCAAATGATCTATAAAAATCAGTGCATACCAAGATTATATATTCCCCACTGGGCCTCCTTAAAACTGATTATATGTATAGATCTGCAATCATGAGACTCCACACATATCTGCTGACCTCACAAGACCCAAACGTAGTGAAAGTTTTGAAACATGAGGAGAATAAAATCTAAGATGACATCTCTGCTTAACCTAGCAGAAGCATATCGGCGTCAAGCAGGAATGGAAATCAAACCAGAAGTAGATAAAAATCAGAAAGCAACTGAATGTGCCAAACAGCAACTGAATGTGCCAAAAAACAAAAGAAAGAATATAAGGTGAAGGACCAGATGAGAAGGCATGAAATGTGGAAAACACATAAATATAGTTGCAAGTATAGAAAACTTCTGGATGAACCTCATTTTGATCAGAAACGAACGCAGGAGTGGCTAAGGAGAGGTGAATTCAAACCAAGAGATGAAAGGTTAATACTGGCAGCTCAAGATAATGGGCTACGTACACGCTCGTTCACAAAGTCCATTGAACACGTGGGAGAAACAGACAAATGTAGGTTTTGTAAAACCAAATTGGAAACAGTCGCACAACTCATTGCTGGTTGTGACATACTAATGGCAGAAGGACTGTATACTGAAAGGCATAATAATGTTGCTAGACTGTTACACTGGGGATTGTGCAAACATTATGGTTTTGAAGTGGCTGAAAAACACTGGAAACATGAGCCGCAAAGCTTCATAGAAAATGATGAAGTTTACATCACATGGGATCATCCATTACCAGCAGTTCAAAAGATAGATGCTAGAAAACCGGATATAGTAGTCCAAGAAAAGAAGAGAAAAGTGGCATTGATTATTGAAATCACCACACCCAGTGACTACAGTGTCCTGCATAGAGAGAGACACAAAGTTATATCAGGATCTGCAAGCAGAAACAAGAGCAATGTGGAAGGAGGATACCCAGATAGTTCCAATAGTAGTAGGAGCAACGGGTCTTGTATCTAAATATGATGGTAGACACTCTTTTTATGTTAACAATATATGTAACTCTGAATGAACTGCAGAAGGAGTCACTGGGCACTGTGAAGAGTACTTTTGGCTGACATCAAGGAGTGAAACAATACTAATTTCAGAAATTTAGTCATATTTTGACTTAAGAATGGGGTCCATTCCCGTCATGGTATTAGAAACCCAAAAGATTTGGAGAAATTAAAAAAAAAGATACTATAAGAATGAGAAGTGAACTAATTGGTTCTCTGACAGAGTGGCTGATACATGGAACAGACTACCAAATTACATTAAAGGAAGTGCTAGTTTAGATATCTTTAAGAACAGCCTGGACATCTATTATGGGAACAGGTATTTTGCTATATTGGCAAGCTAGAACGGCATTAATGCCCGTGTTTGAAATATTTGTATGTAGTTCATTGTGATGTCCAAGTACAAGTGTAATTGCAGCAGATAATCCCTGACTTGGATAAGAGATGCCTTTGAGGTTGTTGTAAGAAGTCAGTTAGCCAGGTAAAGAAAAACCCAGAATCCCTGCAGTCTGAGCCAGTCTGCTTCCACTGCCATACACTTGGTGAAACTCCAGGGTGGATGCTGTGATGAGGCCAAAGGGGAAGTGCTTGAAAGTGGTAATGACTGGCTCCCAGCTAGAAGCACAAAAACCTCTTGGAATGCCTCGCTTTCTTTATGTGATAGTAAACATCCTTAAGGTCTACTGAGCACATCCATTCATTCTTCCCTCAAAAGAGGGAGAATAGATTGCAATAGTCACCATCTGGAATATGATCTTGAGTAGATCCTGGATCCTTTTTAGTCTGCTGGGACATCTTGGATGATTGTTTAAAAGCAGCTTTGGGACTGCCACTGCTGCTTCACTTTGCTGCCTTGGTGAGATGTCGGGAGGGAATCTTTCATTTTCATTTTTTATACTTTAACGCCTTTATTGATTCATCGCATTACATTATATCATCTGTACACATACATGTATACAAGAACAAACAAGCCAGAATAATAATAACCAAGTTAAACAACTGAACTCAGGAGGAACACAAAAAGGTGTATATTCCGTCCAGTAGTTAATTATTTTTAGCTTATAGTCCTAACTTACTCACTATAAAAACTGATGCCTTAAATTAAAAAAAATGTAAAAAAAATGAAAAAAGCTTAAAGTAGTCACTCAGCACAAAAAAATAATCTTATTAATCCTGAAGTTTTTCCCATTTCTTAGTTATCTGCCAGCTAAAGTGAGGGTTAAATCTCTCTACCTCTAGCTCTGAGTTTCCCCACCAGTATTTTAAAATATACAAGGAGAGCCCTCTGCTTCCACTTTCTTGTCATAACATAAGTTGTTGACTTCATTTGATTGTCAACCTGCGGGTTTTGGATCCGTCCTCGGATCTGACTTAGCCAAATATCCAGCCTTGGAGTCGAAAAACTGAGCTTCTCTCCTACCCATAATGCCCCACTCTCCCTCCATCCCTCAGATCTCGTTTGCCGCATACTTGAGCAGCTGCGGAGTTCGTCGCTGAGCTCCCTCCAGGGTATCTAAGAGATTTTTAGGTGCTGTAAGTTCATGCCTTTTTGAATAATTGCTCCCTCTTTTACTGTCCTTTTCTTTCCTACCCATTAAAAAAAAGTTTTTTTTTTTTTTTTTTTTGTGATTAGCTGTAGTTTTAGAGGGCTGGTAGCGTAGGTCTGTCTGTCTTCTACTTCCTTCTTCCTCTCTCTTTCTTTCTTCCTGCTATAGTCTAAACCAGCAGGCTTTACAAAATGTACAGAGTGTGGGCATAAGGTCCCTCCCTCCGATGGCGACATTCTGTGTGTTATCTGCTTAGGGATGGCCACTCTAGATACCCCCTGTTCTGTCTGCGCAGGCTTTAACCAGTGCATGCTGATAGACAGGAGGAGTAAATTGATCCTCAGGGGTCTTATCCCCTCTCCCCCCACTGTGGAATCCAGTTCAGGGGCTCAAACCCCCACCAAGAACGTGGCCGACAAGGGTAAGGATTGAGACAAGAGGAAACGTTCTCCCAGCAAAGTCTCTGCTTCAGCAGGAGAACCTCCAGCAAAAGCCCGCCCATCTGTCTCAGCTTCTCCTCAGCTCTGATCCCCTTGCTTCTCCCCAGAGCTGGCAGGTCTTTTACCCAAGTACCCTATTCTGGCGTCTTCCAGGCACCACTCCAAGCCAGGCTTGACACTCTCTTCTGCTAGGTCCTCCCATAGCCTTCCAGAGATTGAGGTGGACAGGCTCATGAGGAAATTTCTGAAGGCGTAGATTCAGATGGGGTTTTTACCTGCTCTGGCTCCCGCTGGAGCTGGAGGTTCTCAACCAGTTTTTATGCCCATTTCTCCTTCTCCGATCCGCCCATCAGTATCGGAGCCCCAGGTCCAAGGATCCCAAGTTTCGAGACATCGGCACCAGCAGATACCTGTACCTTGACTCCGGTCACCCTGAGCAGTTCAACTCCAGTGTTTTCAGGCCTGACTGACTCTCGGAGCCGTAGCTTTGGAGTCTGGTCTGAGGGGTTGGGTTCAGTGGCCCATTTTTCTGAGCTGTCCCTTTCCCTTGATGCTTCGGCTCCGACTCCACCTTCAGCACTGTGCACGGCAAGAGTTCGCCGGGTTTCAACATCGATGGAGCCTGTCTCAACAGAGTTGTCTTCGGGGTCTCGTTCTCCATCGGCGTTCGAAATAGTAGAGAGGGTTTTCCCAGTTCCTGCGAGATCCCTGACTGTCCCCTCTTCAGACCTGACCCCTCTCCCAGCTGAATTGCCTTCACTGGATCCTTCGACTCTGTCCACCTTGGGATCTTCCAGGTGGCTCTGCTGCAGGATCCCCCCCGTGTCTTCCGACACCTCCCCAGAGCATCCCCCCGATGAGGAGCACAGGAAGCATAAGTGCAAGAGGAGGCACCTGGATTCCCCTCTGGAATCCCTTACTGAAGACACAGATTTGGATAAAGGGGAGAGTTCTCCCAGATCCCCACCTGAGGATGCCCCCAGATCCCCACCTGAGGATGTCTCCTTTGGAGACATCATGGAGATCCTGCGACAGAAAGGTGGGCGATCCATCCACAAACCTAATGCTGATGAGTCCATGTTCCTGGAAGCTTTCGGGACAGGACCATCTACATCCTGGGTTCTCCCCCACTGATCCCCTGATTGACTTGATTTCTAGCAGGGCATGGATGAAACCAGACATGGTAGAGCCTATGCCCAAATGCCTGGATAAGATTTCTTAGCATGCCTGCAGATAGGCTCCACTGGATTGAGGGTGTCCCAGTCAATGCAGCTGACCTGAAGAAAGAGCTGGCACAGGAGAGCTCTTCCAGCCACCCTCCGGACAGGAAGTCCAGGGCGGCGGATTGATTTGGTAAGCGGGTCTGTTCTTCAGTGACTTTTTCTCTCTGCACACTGAACTACTTGGCACATGTCATCAGGCGTCAGAGAGACCTTGTCAAGGAAATCTAGGAGTCCATCACGGGTTCCATGTCTGAAGAGGATATGAAGGTCTTGTCCTTCAGAATGGCCACCCTTCATGCTATTTCCAACACGTCCATGAGGTTACTGTTACATGCTGCAGAGGGTTCCTCAAGGGTGGCCAGTTTGTGTGTAGCCTGTAGGTTTCATGCCTGGATGAGGCTCTCTGAATTCTTGGAACCCTTCAAAGTGTCCTTTATCAACACGCCCTTTGATGGGACATCCCTTTTTGGCCCTACAGTCAGGGACACACTTTCTCAGTGAGAGAAGGACGGAAGTACCCTGTCTGCCATCGGAATACGCTTTTCTACCCCACAATGATCCTTTTGTAGGAACTAGCATGGTGGCAAAAAGCTATGGTTCTGGAAGTCTCGGAGGACTTTCCAGGACTCGCAGCAAAACTTTTCCTTCAGAGGCAGAGGGGGAAATGAGGCCAATGGCAGGCGCCACCCTTGTGGCAGAGGGGGTCTGAGGAATCAAGGGTTCCAAGATTCGTTCTGGGGCCGGCCCTTTCACTAGCCATGAAGAGTTGTCCGACTGTTCTACCCTGGAGGCAGTTAGGGGATGTCTCTCCCTTCACCTAACAGCCTGGGATTCCATCACTACTGATAATTGGATGATCAAGGTAATATCCAGAGATCGTACCATTCCTTTCTTCCAATCCCCAAAACCATCCAAAAACCTCCCTGATGTGCCACCCCATCAAAGGGAGGCAGCAGCTGTAGAGATCTCAGAGTTGCTGGAGAAGAGAGTCATCCAACCCATCCCCCAAGACCAGTTTGGATCAAGCATCTATTCCAGATTCTTTTTGGTGGCAGAGAAAATGGGGGACCTCAGACCCATTCTAGATCCTCGCCTCTCTAAACAAGTCAGTTGCCAAAACAAAATTCTGAGTGGTCAAGATTTAGTCCATTCTGTCATTTCTGCAGAAGGACAATTGGATGTGCTCTGTAGACCTTCAGGACACGTATTACCACATCAGGATGGACAAGTGCTCCAGAAGGTTTCCCTGCTTCCGGCTGAGAGACAATAATTTTCAGTTCAGAGTACTCCCCTTTGGACTCAGCACAGCAGGATGTTTACCACAGTGATGGCGGTATTTGCAGCTCACCTGAGACAGCTCAGATTTCAGGTGTTTCCTTACTTGGACAATTGGCCCCTCACTACCCCCGTGAAGCATCGACTCCTACAAGCCAGGGATTTTCTTCTCTAACTATCTGCAACTTGGGCATAACCATAAATCTTTCCAAGTCGAGACTGGATCCAGTTCAGGTCATCGACTTTATAAGAGCTTGCCTGGACACAATACAGTACGTGGCCTTTCTACCCCCAGACAGAATTCTATCACTTCAGTCGCATGTGAGGCAGATTCTCACCGATCATCCTCCCCCTGCCTTTCTGGTCCTCAGAGCATTGGGTCAGTGGCAGTGACCATTACTCTTCTCCCCCTTGCATGCCTCTGTATGAGAAACCTTAGCGGTGCAATGGTCCCTCCTCGAGGTACTCCTGGACTATCCCATCAAACTTTGTTGAGTCTGCAGGGAATCTCTTCTTTAGTGGCTTCACTCCTAGGATCTGTGGACGTCCCTTTCTCCCCAGGCCCCGGTGACCATAGACGCTTCCCAGCTAGGGTGGGGCGGCATTGGCTGGGTCATATGGTCCATGGCACCTGGTCCTCTCTAGAGAGCAATCTGCATGTAAATGTCCTGGAGATGAGGGCGGTCCTTTTAGCGTCGGAAGCTCTTCATGCCTCTCTTCCCACAGGGACAGTTGCTGTCCAGATGGACAACATTTTGGTTGTCTGGTACATCAGCAATCGAGGAAGGACCAAATCTTATCCCCTATGTTGAGAAGCCATGAGATTGTGGGAGTGGGCGATCTCTTCCAACCGCTTTCTTGTTGCAACGCACATTCCGGGAAGGTTGAACATTCTAGTGGACAGGCTCAGCAAAACCATTCTGATGCCTCACGAGTGGTCTCTCAATCTTTCAGTGCAGACATGATCTTCCAGAAATGGGGTCAGCCTTGCTGCAATCTCTTCACCTCTCATTTCAAAGCCAAGTGCAGTGAGTACTGTACCCTGATCTTCCTACAGGGAGAGTATCCCACAGATGCTCTGATCCATGCTTGGCACTCTGGTCTCCTTTACACATATCCTCCTCTTCCCCTGATTACCAATTTCCTCCAGAAAGCTCAGAGGTTGAATTGCAAAGTCATCCTCATTGCCCCATTCTGGCCTCGACAAGTTTAGTTCCCATTTCTGTGGTCTCACCTTGTGTGTCCACTCTGAACTCTCGATCCCCTTCCGGATCTTCTGTCCCACCCTTCAGGGGACCGACACTCAGACATCCTCAGTCTGAGGCTGACTGTTTGGCTGCTCCACTTCCTGTGACGGCTAGAACTCCCTGGCTATCTTTCCCTGTTTGAATGATTTTAGTTGCTTCCCATAAAGCGTCCACCAAATGGAAGAGGTTTATTATTTGGGCTCGACAAAGCCAATTAGATCCTTTTATGGTTCTGGTTCCAGCTGAGTTTGAATTCTTGGCTGACCTCTTTAACAGTGGGGCAAGCTTCTCCACTGTTAAGGTGCAGTTGGCAGCTATTTCTAATTTCCACATTGGCGAAGATTCTTCCTCCTTGACATCCACTAAAATATGCAAGGCCTTTTTGAGGGGCACCTTTCTATTTCATCCTCCGGTTAAGGATCCTACTCCACCTTAGGACCATACTTTGGTGTTACAAGCTCTGGTTTATGCTCCTTTTAAGCCAGTGGCCACGGTTGATTTGCAATTTTTATCTTCGAAGACGGCCTTCTTAGTGCCTATCACCTCTGCTAAGAGGGTTTCAGAACTTCACACTTAATCCATAAAACCTTGTTATCTGGTTTTCCATGAGGATAGTCTCTCTCTTCACCCTAATCCCTCCTGTATGCCCAAGGATGATTCAGATGCCAGCAGTAATTAGGTGATTAATCTTCCTGTCTTTTTTCCCAGTTTCCAAAACAGGAGAATACAAACTTCATTTACTTTATGTTCACAGACAGCTGAGTTTTTATTTGGACAGAACAATATTTCAGGAAAACAGACCAGCTTTTTGTCTCCTTTGCTAATTCCAGACTAGGCAGACCTATCACTAAAGTGACTTTAGCTAATTGAATCTCTAAGTGCATTGCATTGGCATACTCCAAAAAGGCATTCCTCTTCCTAATCAAGTCAAATCACATTCCACTAGATCTGTATCTTAATCTTCAGCCTTCTGGTTTAGAGTGCCTATTGATGACATTTGTTCAGCAGCTATGTGGCAGTCTTCTCATACCTTAATTTCCCATTACAAGTTGGATGTCTAATCCAGGAGTAAAGCATCCTTTGGCTCTGCCATGCTTCAGAATATCCTTCCATGATGGCCACCCAAGGCTAATGTTGATGGGGACTCTGTCCCACAGGTTGAAGATCAAATGAAGTCAACAACTTCAGATAAAAAGTTTATTTTCTTACCATAACATTCCATCTGAGTTGTTGCTTCATTTGTCTTCAACCTTTCCCACTCTCCTTCCCCCTTCCTCAGATCCAGGGAGGATCTGACAGAAATGACTCTGGTCCTTCTTTTTGTCAGCCAGGCCCTGAGGTGTTCTGTGGATGGTGTGGATAACTTTGCTGGTGTTTGGTGGTTGTTTATTTCTAGTAGCAGCAAACTCAATCTGATTGATGGAGGGAGAGTGGGGCATTATGCGTAGGAGAGAAGGAGCTCAGTTTTTCGGCTCCAGGGCTGGAGTATTCAGCTGAGTTGGATCTGAGGGCAGGATCTGAAACCTGCAGGTTGAAGGCAAATGAAGCAACAACTCAGATGGAACTTTATAGTAAGAACATAACTTTTTTTTTAGCTAATGACAACACCAAATTCAATGCTGCCCATTGAATTTTTGATCCTGCAGAAAGCTTAATTACCCTTGTGTGATGCCCCTGCACTGGCCCAGTAATCAAGGAGCCTCAATCCTGACTGCTAGCACCAGTGAGGGATGTACACACTGGGAAGATGACAAGTACACTTACACAGTAGAGTACATTTTCCCTTAAGAGCGCATAGAGATCACAGTTAGTCTGGGGCTGGTTTCTCCCTCTTTCTCCAGATCCCCAGTAAGACTCCCCACTGGCACAGCTATAGGGTTAAGATCTCAGCTGAGTGGTAAAGCCAAAACCTCCAGCACCCAATCTGTCCAACTAATGCTTTGTGTCTTTGCCCAAGTAGCTCACACACACACACACACACCCACACACACACACACACACACACACACACACACACACACACACACACACACACACACACTCTCTTACTTTGAGAGTTGATTTATATACAAACACACAGACACTCCTGGGGAAGGCTGGCAAAGGTTTGCTAGCTATGACCCCTTCTGCCCAGACTATAAGGTAGTTATCACTACCACCAACCACTGCTTATCAGCTACTCTAAGGCCCTTACAGAGTGTGCACAATCCTACAGTGTAATGTTACTATTGTGCAAATGGTAAGTGTGACCAAGAGCAAGGCTATTGGAGTGACCTATACATTGTCACTAAATACATATGCAAGTACACTAAGAGCTTAAATATTTCTAAATAAACCAGTCACAGTTAAAATGTTTAAATATATTTAATAATAAATAATAAAAGAACAAGATAATACTCAAACAACACAGTAACTACAGAATTCAGAATCACAGGAAATATTTAAAAACTTTGCAGGACAGTCTCAAATAAATGCAGAAAACATCAAAACTAATCTTTACTATATTCCTATCTGTATCTAAAAGATATCATGCCCTAACTAACTTACTTAGAGAGCAAGGCAAATGTAAATGATGGATGTTTCTAGGTGTATATAGTTTATATACATTTCTGTTCTTTTCCAGTAGGGTACACTGTGGTTACTTTCTTGAAGCTCAATACATAACATACAGATGTCCTTCTTTTCCCACGTTGCAGTATTCTTAGTGTGGGATTCTCCGCCTCAGGCAACCCAAACATCGGCTCCTATACAAAAGCTTAAGCCTGGTTGCTGGAGGTGTGTGAAAAGTCACATGCAGGGCCATAAACCAGGGGCCTTAAATGTGGCGCCTGCATGCACAGACCTCAGAACTTTTCAGCCGCAGTCAAACGTCAGATTGATCGCATCACTCCTCTACTATCAGGATGTCTAAAGTTAAGTACCCCGTTGGGGTTTTCGTTTTTATCTTTTCTTGAACTTGGTTTGCTTTCCTCCCCTTTTAGCCGATCTCTGCTAAGAAGGGTAAATGCTGTTGTGGGTGTCCTATTCTGCATAAAGACTCTCATGACCATTGCGTCTTTTGCTTAGGCCAAGAACATGACCATACCTCTTGTTCAATTTGCCAGTCATTCGTCCCTAAATCACTCAGCTGCCCTTAATCTTTACTTAGAAAACCAGAGGCTAAAGAAATTAGCACTTAGGATAGCTCCAGATTCGGCTGCCCTGGCAGAGCCTCCACGCAAAAAAGCCAAGTTGACTTGGCCTACTACTACTGCCCCTCTGCCATTGGATGCCCCACCAGCTTCTGATTTAGGAGTTGAGGGACGTCCATTAGAGTCTTCTACTTCGACTCCCCTCGAAGAAGCTGCTTCAGAAGTAACAGCCGGCATGTCCACGTAGGTAGCTGAGACGTCTATTTCTACCAGTGTCGAGGAGGAACCAGGCCTCACCAGATGCCTGACTGGGATACCACAACCCGAAGCCGCAGCTCCAGCAAAGGCCCCTGAGACTAGGCCTTCTCCCACAATTACTCCTTGGAAAAAGGAAACGGAAAAGTAAGCATCTGTATCCCTGGGCTGATCGATTACCTGACTGGCAATCCTTCACTCAATCCTTGATGCAACCCCTCATGGGCCTCAGGCCCTCTGCATTTTCACCCTCCACCATTCCTGTTCTCAGGCCTAGGCGCACCACAGCTACTTCAATCCATCTTCCCAGTTCTTATGCAGGAGAAGAGGAGGAGGAAGTTTACTCCTCATCACCAGATGAGTCAATTACTTACTTGTCACAGATTGCCTGTCCACTGGAATACACTTCCCCTGATGAGGAATCCATTGAAGGAGACTCACCCCCAGAGGACATCACCTTTAGGAGACCATTACCATAATGAAAGAATATTTCAAATGGGATACTTCCCAAATGACTGAACCTCAAAAGAGATATTTTGAAATACTGCAAGTAGAATCTCCATCTCTGTCTGTGATCCTACTAGTTATACCTGCTTATCTTCATGCATTTTCTTCAGCATCAAAAAACCCTGTCAGCCACCTGCCCCTAAGAGACCTGACCGTTTCTACATGGTGCCTGATGAACAGAAATTCCTAGTGAAACCCCCCTTGGCAGACCCAGCAGTGATTGCTGTATCCCCTGACAAGCAGTCAGTAGTAATACCCTTCTTGTCCCTTTTACCTACTGACAAGGACAGTAAGAATATGGACAAGATAAGCAAGAATGTTTATACCTCCTCCACCCTAGCCTTCAGAGCCATCAACTACCAAACTGGTATGGTAAAATATGCCTTGGATTTAGTATCCCAGGCCTCCAATCTCCTGTCCTCCTTGCCTGACTCCCCTAACAAGACAGAGGTAGCGTCAAAACTGTCCCTGGCTTCTCAAGTGGCCAGACATTCAATTAGATGCAGTTGTGATGCAGCAGAGGCCTCTGCATGATCTGCTGCTTCGACATCAGTGCTATGCAGATTTTATTGGCTTCACCTTCAACCCCTTCCAGAGGACTTTAAGCCAAAAATTCTTGATGCCCCTTTTGACTACAACCTACTGTTTGGAAAACAGTCCACAGAACTCTATAAAAACCTTCATGAGAAAAGTAAGGAGCTCCAGGATATTAAACACCGTTTGGTGTCTCCCATTCCTAAATACTATAGGAATCACCCACCCAATACTACTTTTGTCAGGAGGACCCCCTCCTCTACCACTCTTTCCTCTTCCAGACATAGGAAAGGAGCCAGGAGACAAACCAGTTCCAGACCATTTTCCTGTCAACCTACCCAAAGGCAGCCCTTTCATGACAGAAATGGCTCCACAATGCTTGACTGCCTTGCCCACCTCCCCCTGTCAGCCCACCTCTCACACTGCCTACCACTTTGGAGAGCTATCACCACAGACTGCTGAGTCCTGGCAATAGTAGAAGAGGGATATTTCCTCTCTTGGAAAGAAAGACCCCCTGCAAAGGGCATATCATTCCCACCCAAGAGTCAACTACACCTTATTCCCCAGATCCTAAAGGATCTTTTGAACCATGGAGCTATAGAACCTATCACCCCAGGACAAGAAGGAAAAGGTTTTTACTCAAGGTTATTTCTTGTACCAAAAAAAGGACAGCCCTTGCATGCCAGTTCTGGATCGGTCCTTTCTAAACCTCTTCCTAAGAGTTCCATCCTTCAGAATGTTATCCCTCCAGACCCTTCACTATTGCCAGCCCAGGCATTCATGGCCACACTAGATCTCAAGGAGGCCTACCTCCACATCCCTATAAAACCCTCTCACAGAAAGTACTTACATTTTGCTGGGCCCTGTTCTCATTTTCAATTTACAGCCATGCCCTTTGGTTTATCTACTGCACCCAGGGTATTCACAAAATGCCTGACCCCAGCAGTAGCCCCATTGCAGAACCAAAGGTGTTCAAATTTACCCATACCTAGATGACATCCTCATTCTTGCAGAAAAAGAGGATACCCTAAGAAACCACCTGCAGTTCACCATGTTCCTGCTACAAGGCTTGGGGTTCACCCTTAACCTCCTTAAGTCATTCCTAACCCCACAGCAGGACAAAATCTTCTGGGATGCAGAATCATAACAGACCTGATGCAGGCATTCCTCACTCAGGACAAAGTTCTCTCCCTTAATGACCACTTGCAGGACCTGATCCAGGTACAACAACTATCAGCAAGATAATTCGGCCACCATTCCTATGCTGCCTTTAGCCAGGATGCATATGTGAAAGCTACAGTGGTATCTGAAGAATGTGTGGTCCCAACACAAACACCCTTTAGAATTTCAGATCCCACTCTTACCCTGCCTCAAAAAAGAATTGAAATGGTGGATATAACAAATTCTAATGAACCCAGGCCTTCCACTCAACCCCCCCACACACCAGCTCAACACATGCATACAGATGCATCGGACCTAGGCTGGGAGGCTGCCATGAAGGGTTTCAAGGTAGAGGAGAACTGGCATCCTTCCCTCTGGAAAAAAACATATCAGTATGAGGGAGATGACAGCAGTTCTTTTGGCCCTTGTAGCTTTTACCCCAGTCCTACTGGTCCCATTCAAATCTTCACAGACAATACCACAGTCATGTGGTACCTCAACAAACAAGGAGGAAGCAAGTCCTATCTTCCATGCAGGATAGTAGTACAGGTTTGGGACCTAGCCTCCAGAAACAACTTATCCCTGCAGGCAACCTACATCCCATTCCAAGACAGCCAACAGGCAGATGTTCTCAACAGATCATCATCTCCACAACATGAATGGATGTTGAACAGGGAAGTTTTTCTAGACATTGTCCACCAGTGGGGCACGCCTCAAGTAGATTTGTTTACCTCCCCCCAGAACAGACATTTGAAAAAATTCTGCACGAAGGACGACACCCCACTAGCCTGGAGGTTGGACGCCTTCTACAGTTCATGGAAGGGGCGGTTTCTATATGCATTTCCCCCTTCATTCTCATTCCAAAGGTCCTCCTGAAGATCAGGAAGGACAAACCAAAAATCTTGCTGGTGACTCCCTACTGGCCAAGGCAGCATTGGTTCCCCCTACTTCTGTCCATCGCCAAGGGCAATCACCAGAAGTTATCCCATAAGGTGGACCTACTCACACAGGGAACACTCATTCATCCCCACCTGCAGATGCTATGCCAGACTCTATGGGTGATAAACTTTTAATTCCCTTCAGACACCACTACTCTGAAGATGTGCTTTCAGTCCTGAGGGAGGCCGGGAAACCTACTACCAGGAGATCCTACATTTTAAAATGGGAAAGATTCTCCAAGTGGTGTCTCAAAAAGCATAGGGATCCCTTTCTAGGAGATGTTCCTCTAGTCCTAACTTATGTGTATGAATGTATCAAGGCTGGTCTTTCATATAGAAGTCCACCTATCTGCAATCTCTGCCTGCTTACCTCTAGACCCCCCTCTGCTATCCAGGCTAAATTTAAAATTGTTCCTGAAATGGGTCTTGCTCATCAGATCACCAAGAAAACCGGTTCCACCACCTTAGGACCTAAACTTTATTCTAGAAAAATGCACACTGGCTCCATTTGAGCCAGCCAGCTCTGCCACTCTCCAAATGTGCACTTGGAAGACTGTTCTACTGGTGGCCCTTACCTCTGCTAGAAGGGTGTCAGAGTTACAAGCTCATATGGCATGTCCACCCTACACTGTTTTCCACAAGGGCAGGGTGATCCTGCGCACCAACCCTTCTTTCATGCCCAAGGTGGTCAACGAACTGTCTTTAAACCAGTCCATTCACCTGCCCACCTTCTTCCCCTCTCCCAGTAATGACAATGAGAGGATCCATTCCCTGGATGTGCACAGGCAACTGAGGATGTTCATCGTGTTTCATTGTTGCAGTCATTACAATTGGGTTATCCTGCTTGCAGGCTACCCGTAGTCAGCCCGAGTTCCAAAGTCTAGGTCTGGCGTCGGTTGCTGTCACCTCCTCCCTGACATCAGTGCGCCAGGGGTATAAAAGATGCAGCCGACGCCATTTTCTTCAGTCTTTCTTGCCGCGCAGTGCCCAAAGCAAAAGCAGTTCGCAAGTGCCGGTTGGCTGACTCCTGAGATTTTCAAATTCGAATTTCAGATCCGAAGTCTTCATTAAAGCTAAGTACCCCATTTGGGGAAACTTTTTTCTTGCTCCAGACCGATGTCAGAAAAAGTTAATAATTGTATTTCTTGTGGGAAGCAAATACCTCATGAGGATTTTCATTCTTACTGTATTCCTTGCCTAGGCCCTGACCATGATATTGCTAGTTGTCAGTTTTGTGCTAGATGTAACCAACGCACTATTAAGCGTTGGTACAATTTTGCATTTCATTACTTTGGCAGAAGATTCAATTATATAATGCCGTTGGAACAGCCGACTACCGGAGTTTATATAAAGCGCAAAGAAAAAGAAAAGGACAGGCATCCGAGGTCCAAAACTGACAAGGCTTTCGCTAGGCCTGTCGCCGGTTCACCAGTTCTCAGTGAGGAGCTTTCGCAACCCCTGATGCCCGCTACCTCAGAGCCACAGGCCACTTCCGACTCCCACATGGAGCCGACTAGGCCGCTGGAAACTCAAGGTATTGGACACTCAGAAACTATTCCCTCAGATGGGTCTGGAGCCGCTGAGCAGGCATCGGCTTCTGAGGGTATTTTCAGGCCTACACAGTTATATGTAAAACCAACTTCAGCTTCAAAGGCAAAGACTAAAGCAGCTCCAAAGACAAAGAAACAACTACAGCATTCTCCTGGACAGGCCTCCATGCCTAAAAAACAGATGCTTAAAATGGCCGAAGACCTAATTACTTTTGATCAGGGGTTCCCATCCCCCTCCTGATAAGAGGCTTAGGCAAGAGATAGAATATGAATCTTCAGATCAGGTTTCCATTTCCTCTGATTCCTCTTTTGAACAGGAATGTACTCTTCCTCCCTATGAGGAATCTGATGCTGAAGAATCTATCCCTTCAACCTGTCCTCCTGAGGATTATTCTTTTGGGGAGACCCTGCATACTATGAGGGAGCATTTCCACTGGGAGAGCCAAGATTACTCAGAATCCAAGAAAAGGCTCAGAGACTTCCTTTTATTACCTCAGCACAGGCCCCTTGCTATTCCTCCTGTTTTATACATTGTAGATGATGTATTTTCAGAGTCCGGTCTGTCTCCTGACTCTTTACCACCAGCTCCTGTTAAGCCAAACAGAGTTCCTGATTCACATAAATTTCTTTATAAAAACCCTGCTGCTGACCCAGAAACTATCTCTCAGGGTCCCAAAGGGGTCAAGGCGTCCACTGCAGAAAACCCTATCCGCTCTGATAGGGATTCAAGGGCCCTGGACAGATGGGGGAAAAAGATTTATACTTCTGCTACCTTGGCTGTAAGAGCTTTAAATTGTCAGTTTCATATGCTTAAATATCAGCAATATCTTATGTCACTGCTTAAACAGAAAATGTTGACAAATTCAGAATGTGCAGCAAACAAAGAGATGCAGGATTTATTGCATGCAGCTGAACAAGTGGGAAAGCATACTTTGCAATGTGGCTTTGATTCTCTAGAGGCCTCCTGCAGGGCCGCTGTTACAGGTTCTGTCATTAGGAGGCATGCTTGGTTAAAAGAACAGAATCTGCCCGATCATGTTAAAGCAAAACTATTAGATGCTCCATTACAGCATGATACCTTGTTTGGTGTTAAAGCAGAAGAGGTGTTGAAGAAAATGGAGGACAAAGCTAAATCTATGCAAACAGTCAAGGATTTCTTATAGGTACAGCCTCCCAGATTTAGCAGGAACTGGCCTACAAATAATTGGTCCTTTACAGTGTCAGACAGGCCACAAAGAGGCAGATATAGATGCTCCAGAGGCAGATCACAGCCCCAAGGCTCATACAGGCCTAAACAATGGGGTGCTTCTACCTCCAAAAGCGGAGAGGAAAAATCACAGCCATACAGGAAACAGTCTCAATGACTTTCCCCTGCCAGCACCAAGCACTTATCTTCTGGCAGCTCCTTTGGGGGAAAAACTAGCACTTTTTTCACAAAATTGGCACATAATCACCCAGGACAAATGGGTCTTAAATATCATATCACAAGACTACAGGTTCCACTTTCACACCCTGCCAAGGCCAAACGGTATGCCAGACCTGCCACGCAGTCAATGGGCAGAGGTACAAAAACAAGTTTCATCCCTCATGGACATGAGAGCCATTCAGCAAGTACCACAGCAAGAGCAGGGACTAGGATTTTACTCAAGGCTATTCTTGGTGCCCAGAAAGGACAAAGCCTGGAGACCAATACTGGACCTGTCTATCCTAAACACATTCCTGGATATTCCAAAATTCAAAATGTTAACTCTGCAGCAACTTCTGCCCATGCTGTCAAGAAGGCTTAGCTTGTGACTTTAGACCTAAAAGAGGCATACCTGCATGTCCCAATCAGACAATCATGCAGAAGATACCTCAAATTTCTGCTCTCATGGACATGAGGGCTATTCAAAAAGTACCACAGGAAGAACAGGGGCAAGGATTTTACTCAAGACTTTTCTTGGTACCCAGAAAGGACAAAGCCTGGAGACCAATACTGGACCTGTCAATTCTAAATACTTTCCTGGATGTTCCAAAATTCAAAATGTTGACACTGCAGCAACTTCTTCCCACGCTGGGCAGTAAGGCTTGGCTAATTACTTTGGACCTCAAAGAGGCATATCTGCATGTTCCAATCAGACAATCATGCAGAAGATACCTCAGATTTATAGCTGGCTCAATGCACTACCAATTCTCTGCACTGCCCTTTGGCTTAGCTACTGCGCCCAGGGTCTTCACAAAATGCCTGGCACCAGTAATTGCATTTTGCAGACAAAGAGGAATACAAATATAAATTTAATAAGCCCATACGTTTTCGTAAAAAAACAAGCTGTAATAACCCAAACAGAGGCAGTTAAATTTATATACTCCACTAACCATTTAACAAAACCACAAAGAGAACTTAACTAAACCAACAACAATAATCATCCAACAATAAGATATGAAAAAACAATATTAAAAACACTGTAATACAAATGCATTGAAAACAGTATGTAAAACACTGTAAATATGACTCATGTACCAATATAAAAATGTATAAAACAATATTTAAAACTTTTAAAATTAAAATGTAAAAAAATATATATTAAGACTTTAACAATATGTAAAATAAAAACATATTGCAGTAATGCCTTCTACAAATGTATCATTATATAATAAAAACATAAAATATGTATGAATTCACTCATATTAATGTAGGAGTTGCACATATGTCTCATTTTAACAGATTGAACAGTGGCCTCCAATGAGCGAGATCAATATATTTAACACAGGACTCAGCTGCAGTCCAAAACAATCATTATTTATCTTTACCTGTTCTCTAAATATTCCCCACATTTTTCCCTGGGGTCTTAAACTACAACCAAGTATATAACCTATTGTCTTTCAAATTCTAAACATATTTTTGTGTTGATGTACTGCTTCTACCATTCTTTGTTTGGATAAGTGCTCCTCTTTTTATTAACAAATGAAATTCTCATTTTTTTTTACATAAACCTAAATAAATAATCCCTTTTTCACATTTTTTTAATTCTTTTGTTTTAAATAATTTTTTTGTTTTAACAATTTCTAAAGTTTTTTAAGAATCTCTTTTTAATCATAATTCCAGCAACATTTTAGACACAAACAGTAATCCAAATACTTTTATGTACACAATCAACAACATTTTTACTCACCTGCACCACAATCCTTTGCCTAATAGTGGAAGTCAATAATACCACTATTCAAAAATATCCTTAAGGTAGTTATAAAATTAATTATTACTAAATCACTTACTTAAAAAAGATATCCTTTATCAGTTAAAATTTCATAGTTTATAAACTCTTTATTAATATTAGATAAATCGGAAATGCTTGTAACAATTGTTATCAAACAATCCCGATTTCAAACCTTCTTTCATGTTTTCTGTTCTTGATATCAGTCATACCCCATTACACTATTTTTTCAACATTTCAACCATCCATTTTCTTCCATCTACCTTCTTGCTTCCAACCCAACAATGTCAATTAAATCTTCAGATTTAACCCCTCCATGTAAACATGTTTTTAAACTCTTCCTACAATCTTAACTGGTACCCCCTTTCAAAACATAACTTTTTAATAATGGGACTTCTTCTTTTATGATTAAATTGATAACTTGTGTCCTTTCAAACTCAAATAGTAAATTTATGAAAACCCTCATTCTTGATTTTCTAACCTCCACTTATTTTTTTGATGAATTGTGCCTTAATCAAAAATTCATCATCTAATTTAATTTGTGCCTAAATCTCAAAAATTCAAAGGTCAAAAATTCAATTTCAGTACCAATTTTGTTCTACAGGTCATACAAATTCATCACAGTTCTACACCATCTAAACATCTTCTAATATCAGATACAGTATTCTCATTCAACTCTTTCTTATATTCTTCTTCCGTTCCAATTTAAATTCCCAAAAGGCCATTTCGTGTTGGCATGTGTGCCTCGCCCCCGTGCCCCATGGATTGTTCTTTAATGGAATCAAAAATGATAAAATATTTAAAAATTAAAAATTCATTCATTAAGAAGTTCTTCCATCATTAATAACATTTTTTCTTATTCATTCTCCAATCCCAATTTAGAATCCATTCTAAATTCCATAACCAATCTCAAAAACAAAATAAAAGTAGGGTATATCACCTAAATAAACCAATGTCAAATCGGTACTTAAAACTCAACCTATGTCATGCCAACAATCCCTTCATTTTCCAATCACTTCTGATTGACAAATCTTCTTTTTTGTCTGGTACAGTGACAGGGTGCTCTGAGTCTATGTATTTTGCCTTAGGTGCAGTGACAAGACAATTTGCCGAGACTATTATTAAATATTTTATCGGATCTGCTTGGAATTTGAACCATGTGAATATCTATCATATAGAGGACACTACCATTTAATTATAATACCAGCTAAATCGCTTTTAAATCAATTAAATTCATTTGTTACATAAATGTAATCATTTCCAATATTGAAAATTCTAAAAGTGTTAAAATTATCCTCAAACATTTGTAATTCATAATATTTATGATACATCATTATTAATTGGCTACATTTTGCTTGTCTCAATCCATTTTATACCCCAACACAGTGCATTTCAAATTTTATAATCTCACTCTCTCTGGTCACATATTTGGAAACTAACCTTCTGTTACTTTCAGTTAAGTTTGAATGCACTCTTCTACTCAAACATTTGTTTGTTCCTGGTCTGTTCAGCCTTTTCTGAGCTGGGATGTGGGTGGCAGTCGTAGGTGCTCTGCAGTTCAAACTCTTCATTAAGCTTCATTATTGGCTTATCCCTTTTATAGTTAAATCTATTAATTTCAAATTATTTAATATAATAAAATTTTCTAATATTAATTGTTTTTTTCTTTTTTAATAAATAAAAAATTTAAACCAACCCTGAGTAAATAAAAGTAATTCTAATTTATTAAAACATCAGTATAGTTGTAAATGTTAAAAATCATTAGCAAATAATGTAAAAAACCTATTATTAATATTAAAAGTCTCCAGTGCTGGGTTTTCCTGAGTTTCCCGTCTTTAGTTGTTTTTTGTTTAGTTGCTGTAACCAAGGCTTTTTGAATGCATAAGCCTCCGTCTTAGGTCTTACGTCTAAAGGTCCAAGTGTCACAGTCATATCATTGTTCAACATTATTTCATTGTTTGTTAATCATTGTTTTAACATTTCTTCATTAATTTCTATTCTTTTTACTACATTTTTGGCTTTTCATTCTTTTTTTGGGTGTTTTTTTTTAATGTCATTCTTGTTTTTCCTATCTATTTTGTTCAGTTTTCTATTTTTATTCTATTACATTTTTACTTTCTAAGTTGTCAGTAATTTGTGATACTTATTTCTTTCTTCATTAACAGTGAATAGTAGGTCATTAGTTATGTCCCTGTTCACACATTCAACAATTTCTTTTCATTCTTGATTTTCATTATCATATTTCAATGGCCCTCATTATTTCATCAAACAATTATTCAAAAAAAAATACAATTATTCAAAACCTCAATCTACCTTGTTAGGATACTTTACCTTTCCACACACCCACACCCCTCTACCTTTGGGCACTGCATTACCTTATCTAAGTATATTCCATCCTAGTATTATCACATCTAACACAAAACATTCCAGAGTCCTCAAGCTTTTGTAAAAAATCCCTGAAAAAAAGTGTCTGAAGAAAGTCTTTACTAATTGTCTTTATTGAAAAATCAAAAAAACATTCAAAATGTCATTAAATTGTCTTTTGTAAATTGTCTTTTAATGTTTGCACCAGGACGACCAAGACAGACTGAACGCTCTCATTGCTGCCATTGTTTGGTTGCTGGACTGTCCTGGATCAGTTTAGTCAATGAAAACCCTAAAAAAAAAATCAAAACTACTGGATTCATACTATTCCATTTTCCCACTCCATTTTCATTCTTAGTCTTTAGCTTCGCCACCGTCTCGTCTGCCTCGCCCATCCAACTCGCTGCTTCCACTTCACTGAGCGTCACGTCAAAACGCGTTCAAAATGTAATAATGATTGGAGTGGACTCAAAAAAAAAAAGACAGAATTTTATAATTTTTTAATAAACAAAGGTAAACTTTAGAGTGGATTGATTTCTCAGGTTTTTTCAATTTAATATAAATAAAAATATAACAACAAAAAGGTAACAGCCTTAAGGATATTTTGAAAGGGGTGGTAATAAGAATCTTCCACTTGCAGGCAGTAAATAAGGCAGGTGTACATAAATAATGTGATTACTGTTACTGTTCTTAGATGATATTTCTTATCTATTCAACTGCACGACTAGGAATAACAAAAACTGACTTTAAAAAACCTTTGCAAATTGTAGCTCAAAAAGGGATTATTTATTTAAAATTTATGTAAAATTTTATGTGGGTAAGAGTGAAAGAAAGAAAAGAAAGATCAAACAAAGAATTTACGATAGCACACTTATGATATTAAAACTAAATGTGAAAACAAATTCAAACACACAAAACAAAAAAGAAAGCAGAAAATTTATTTTTTATTTTGAGTATAAGAACCCAGACCCAGCATGTGTGAGACTTTGGTAGAATACAGAAGAATTATAAATTGGCAGATTGTTTGAGGCCAGTAAGTTCCTGGGTTTTAAAGTTTATGAATCTAACTCCTCAATCTTCCTCAAAAAAAATCTGGTCTGCTGTGAGACATAATGATAATAATAAATATAATGGATTGCCAGCAGAGGCATGCAATATATTTTTTTTATTCTTTATTTTTTAAAAAAACACATATATATGAGAACTACTACATATTTATTTAAAAGTTTTTTAATTTTAGTTTTTTACATTTTATATTGAGTCAGTCATATTGTTGTTTTAGATTAGATGAGGTTTTGGTTTCCTATAGGTTAGTTTTTTACACATTTTGTTTTCAATATTTTTTTATTTATCTAATTGTGTTTAAGAGCAGAGCATTTGGTTGATTTGATTTAAATGGTTAGTGGAGCATATTAACCCACTTAACTGTGTGTTTTTGCATGATCTTTCTGGAAAAAACGTATGGTTATGGTCATTCAGCGGCTTGTGTATCAAGTGGATCTGTCTGCTATTAAATCAGTGTGCCTTACCTAGCAGTGGTTCAGGAATACAAATATATCCTTACTCGGATGACTGCCTTATTCAAGCAGAGAACAAGGACATTCTACTACAGCATCTAGCGTTTGTAAAAAGATTACTAACAGGTCTAGGCTACACAGTAAACGAAAAGAAATCAAAACTCGTACCCTCTCAAGAGATAATAGTCCTGGGTGCAAGCTTAAATACAACTGCCCAGATGGCTTATCTCATGCCATACAAACACAGACAACTGACTACTTTTTTCAAAATGTTGGCAACAAAGACCCAGTTATCTGCAAGAAAAATTCTGCAGGTTTTGGGCTTCATGGCATCCTGCATTCTGCTAATTCCATATGCAAGACTGCATATGAGGAAACTTCAATGGTATCTAAAACAACATTGCCACAGCCTGGAAACAATAATTACCCTCATTCCCTGCCTGCAACAGGAGTTTTGATGGTGGGCAAAAGCCTGTCACTACAACACGGGACAGCCATTCACCTTACCCACAGCCAGGCAGACATTGACAACAGATGCATCAGATTATGCCTGGGGAGCCCATATGGCAGGAAGATGTATTCAGGGCACATGGTCCGCAAGTCAAATGCATCTACATAGCAATCAAAAAGAGATGCTAGCTGTTCAGAATGCCCTGACAGCCTTCAAGGATCTACTTCATCCAGGACAACTACTGATAAAGACGGACAATACTACAGTCATGTGGTACATAAACAAGCAGGGGTGCACACATTCCTACCCCTTCTGCAGACTAGCCATGAACTTGTGGGACACAGCATTGACTTAACAAGTACATCTGCAAGCACATTTCCTGCCAGGAAGGATAAATACTCTGGCAAACGAACTAAGCAGAAACGTAATGGATCCCCACGAGTGGAAATTGGATCCACAAGTCTTCAGCATGATAAGGAACTGGGGATGCCCGGACATAGACCTCACAACTGCCAACAACTGAGATTCTGCACAAGGACTTACCACAAGCAAGCATGGAAAGTGGATGCTCTTTCAGCTGGAAAAACCTAACAGTATATGCCTTTCCTCCTCTGACTCTCCTCCCCAAGGTACTCCTCAAGGTCAGACAAGAGAAGCCAAAAATGATACTGATTGCCCCAGACTGGCCCCGCCAGCACTGGTCCCCCATTCTACAGAGCTTGTCTCAATGCCCAGCTTGGACATTACCTCAAATTCCTCACTTATTGACCCAACAAGATACTGCACAGCCAACTCAGGACCTTAAACCTGGCAGCATGGCAGATAATGTAGCCATTCAAGACACACCTCTCTCTAAAGCAGTGATGGATGTTATTTTGGAGGCCAGGAGGCCTAGCACCAGAAAATCTTATGCAGAAAAATGGAAGAAATTCTGTGCTTGGAACCAAGCACAAGGTATTGACATGATTGTTCCAAATATTCCTCAGATTTTGCAATACTTAACTGAGATGCTGGATAAAGGCCTTTCCTTTTCATCAATTAAAATTCATGCCTCTGCCATTTCAGCTCATTACAATACAGAACCATCTATTTTTTCTCATCCATTACTAAGGCAGTACCTCAGAGGGGCCAAAAACATATGACCTCCAAGGAGAGCATCAATACCTGCATGGGACCTCAACTATGTCTTGGAAAAACTCACACTGCCTCCATTTGAGCAAACCTCTGCAGCTGATAAAAATTCTTATCCTGCAAAACAGCTCTGCTCCTAGCAATAACCTCCGCTAGACGAGTCTCAGAGTTACAGGCATTCATGGCTGTAGAACCTTTTATCATTTTCCATTCTGACAGGGTTTCTTTGAGGACAAACCCTACACTTATGCCTAAGGTAGTGTCCAGTGTGGCCCTTAACCAAACAATTCATTTACCTACCTTTTACCCAAACCCACAGAATAAGGTTGAGAGACGTCTGCATTCTTTGGACATTCACAGGCAGCTACGCTTCTGATTGGACAGAACCAAAGCTTTCAGAAAGACTGAACAACTTCTAGTGGCATATGCTGCAGGATCACAAGGAAAGCCTATCTCAAAGCAGACTATTTCAAAGTGGATAGGCCACTGCATTCGTTTCTGCTATTCACAGCATGGCAAATCAGTGCCTAAGGGCATTAGGCCACATTCAACCAGAGCAGCAGCCACTTCAGCAGCCTTCCTCAGAGGTGTACCAACCAAAGACATCTTAGAGGCTGCAACTTGGAGTTCAGTGCATACTTTTACAAAGCACTATCACTTACCTCTCTACTCTAAATCCAGGACAGGCTTTGCCACTGCAGTTCTGCAGGGCCTGATAGCCTCTCCTAATCCTATTTAGCACCAGCCTCCCAACCTTAGCTTTGGGATTCAACACAATTGTAATGACTGCAACAGTGAAACACGATGAACATAATACAGTTGTGTACCTACCATAAATGTAGATGTTCGAGTGTATTCATTGTTGCAGTCCAGGTTACCCTCCCACCATCCCCCTTTTCCTTGCTGGGACTTATGTGTACTTCTCTATTCTATACAACCTATGTGGTGTATTTGCTTGTAGATGAAGGAAAAGTAGTTTTTTGTGTATGCATGCGTATTGGCATAATTTAGCCTACCATTTTAGGGGCCCCTGACATCTGGGGCAAGAAAAACTGAAGAAAATGGTGTCGGCTGCATCTTTTATACCCCTGGCGCACTGACGTCAGGGAGGAGGCGACAGCAACCGACGCCGGACCTAGACTTTGGAACTCGGACCGACTGCGGGTAGCCTGCCAGCAGGATAACCCAATTGTAATGACTGCAACAGTGAATACACTCAAACATCTACATTTATGGTAGGTACACAACTGTACTTTTTATTTGGACAAAACTAAGTCCATCATAAAATTCCAACCAACTATTTGTATTATGCACCCCAGGGACCTAGGCAAGGCAGTCTCCAAACAAAACCATTTCCTGATGGATCAGGAACACTATCCACTTCTGCTACACCTACCATGGCAAGGACCTACTTCAGAGACCAAGGGCTCACTCTACCAAGTCCGTAACATCCTCCAAAGCCTTCTTCAAAGGCCTGGATACAGTCTCCATTCTGGAGGCAGCCACCTGGTCATCTATACATACCTTCACCAGACACTACAAATTGGACCACATCTCCAGAGCCAGAGCAGGGTTTGCTAGGGCAATCCTACAGGGCTTTCTGGAATCAGCTACCTCTACCTCCACCCTTCCTTCTTTCTAAGCTGTGGCACTTCCCCACACTAAGAATACTGCAACATGGGAGTAGAAGGACATAGAATAGCTGTGTAAAAGCTTACCATAACCGTAGGTATCCTCCTCTTCCATGTTGTAGTATTCCTTACCCGCCCACCTATCCCTCATCTTTCCAATTGGTCTGTCTAGAGGGCACCCTAGAGCGCCACCTAGACTATGTTCAGACTAACCAGCAAATGGCACTTCACACTTTTTGTGGACATCATTTGACTCATACTAGCTAACTGTCTGACTGGGAAATTAAGTTCTGAGGTCTGTGCCTGCAGACATCACATTTAAGGTCCCTGGTCTATGGCCCTGCGTGTGATGCCCCACACATCTCCAGCAACCAGGCTTAAGCTTTTGTATAGGAGCCGATGTTCGGTTCGCCTGAGGTGGAGAATCCCACACTAAGAATACTGCAGCATGGAAGAGAAGGACATCTATGATTATGGTAGGATTTTACACAACTATTCTTTCTCTTACATTTGTAGGACAAGCATGTGAATCGTATTACTATTCACAAATGACATATGATTATTTACAAAATTCCACATAGCTGGGCTGGTAGTCACATTTCTATATAAATCATATTAATAGTTTCAAGTGACATATAATTATTTACAAAATTCCAGTTAACTGAGCTGTTACCCCCGAAAACTCAAGCTGGTTTTTCAAGTGACCCTTGAAAAACGTTGCTTGAGAGGGTTGAGCCTATATGGGAATACCTTACCCAATTCCGTGTCTTGAGAGCCCATCTGCATTGACATTGCTAACCCCACTGCAGTGCTGCACCATCATATCATATGCTTGCAACCTTAGGCTCCACCTTAGTAATTTAGCATTTTGCTGGCTGCCTTGATGTAGCCATGTTAAGGGATTGTGGTCTGCAACTACAGTAAATTTTCTTCCATACAGATAAGGCTGAAGTTTCTGCAGTGCTCACACTATGGCTAGACATTTATTTTCTACAGCTGCGTAGCATTCCTCATTGGGTTGGAGCCTACAACTGAGATATATCACTGGGTGCTCTTCTCCCTCTGAGGAAACCTGGCTAAGTACAGCCCTCACCCCATGGTTTGAAGCATCCACCTGCATAGCAAATTCTTTGCTGTAATCTGGACTGGCTAACACAGGGGGTCCTTTCAAAGCTCCTTTAAGCTTCTGGGAATGCCTGCTCACATGCTGGGGTCCACATTACCTTATCTGGCCTGTTTTTCCTTGTCAGGTCTGTGAGGGGAGCAGCTATGGTACTATAACTGGGGATGAACTTTCTGTAATACCCTGCTGTCCCTAAGAATGCCCTCATCTGCTTTTTGGTAACAGGGGCAGGCCATGCCTGAATGGCTTCCACTTTGGCAGATTCTGACCTAATCTTACCACTCCCCACTCTATGTCCCAGGTAAGAGACCTCTGCCATACCCACCTGACATTTGCTGCGCTTAATGGTCATCCCTGCCCTCTGTAGTCTGCCCAGCACTTTCCTGACATAGTGAAGGTGCTCTTGCCCGGAATGGCTGTAGATGGCAATATCATCTAGGTAAGCAAGGGCAAAATCTCCTGCTCCTGCTAGGATATGCTCTACCAACCTCTGGAAAGTCACTGGGGCATTTTTCATCCCAGCGGGCATCTTTGTGAACTCATACAAGCCAAAAGGAGTCACAAAGACTGACCTCTCATTCTAGCCCTGGGAGTCAAGGGCACCTGCCAGTAACCCTTGGTAAGATCAGTGGTGGTAAGATACTTAGCCCCACCCAGCTGCTCTAGGGCTTCAACTGCCCTAGGCATGGAGTACGCATCTGACTCTGTGTGAGTATTTAATTTCCGGTAGTCCACACAGAACCATGGTGCTGCCATCCTTCTTTGGTACCAGCACCAGTGGGGAGGCCCCAGGACTACTGGACTCCTAAATTACCCCTAGTTCCAATATTTCCTGTATCTCCTCCCTCAGAGTCTGTTTGGCTCTCTCAGGCACCACATAAGGGGCCTGCTTAATAGGCCTTTGGGGTCCTGTATCCACATGGTGCTGCACCAGGTGGGTGAACCCTGGTTTCCCACTCAACATGTCCCCAAAGTCCTTTAACACTGCTCGGATTTGTTGAATCTGGGCAGGGGATAGCTGCTGGGACATTGCCTCTCCTTTCATTGAGATGTCAGTCCGAGCCTCACTGAGGAGATCAGTCACTAGATCCCCCTCAGACTCCTCCTGCAGTCCACTGCAAATACTCAACACAAGGGCCTCTCTGTCATGGTAAGGTTTCATCATGTTAACATGTTACAGTTTGTGCCCCTGCCTCCTGCCTATTAGTTATGCCATGTAGTCAACATCACTGACCTTCCTTACCACCTTGTAAGGTCCTTCCCAGGCTGCCCCACAGCTTGTTATGTCTGACAGGAATGAGAACCATTACCTGCTGCCCGACAGCATACTCTCTAGCGTGAGCATTCCTGTCATACCAGACCTTTTTCTACTGTCTGGCTTCTGCCAGGTTCTCCTGGGCCAAGCCCATGAGTTCCCTGAGTCTTGTCCTGAGGTTTAGGACGTATGCCACAACAGACTCCTTGTAAAATTCACACTCACCCTCCCACTTATCTCGAATCAAATCCAGAGGTCCCCTCGCCCTATGCCCATACAGCAACTCAGAGATTGAAAAACCTTTGGATTCCTGGGGAACCTCTTTGTAAGCAAACAGATGGGACAAATATTTGTCCCAGTCCCTCTTAAACTGGTCTGCAAATGCCCGTAGCTTTGTCTTGAGTGTAGAGTTTAACCTGTCAACAAGACCATTAGTCTAGGTATGGTAGAGGGTGGTCTTTAGGTGCTTCACCCCCACAGTACTTCCACAGACAAGCCAGCAGGTCTGACATGAAATTGGCAACTCTGTCAGTTAGAATTAAAATTACTGGGCTGAAAATCTCTAACGAAGCATTTGCCACCTTTTCTGCCTCAAAGGAGGACAGAGCCACTGCTTCAGGGTATCTGGTAGCATAATCTACTACCACTAGGATATAATTTTTCCCTGTGGAACTGGAGTACTCAGAGGCCCCACAATATCCATAGCTACCCTCTGAATGGCTCCGCAGTCACAGGCAAAGGCATCAAAGGAGCT
Organism: Protopterus annectens; assembly: GCF_019279795.1. NCBI lineage: Eukaryota > Metazoa > Chordata > Ceratodontiformes > Protopteridae > Protopterus > Protopterus annectens. Next base: position 108,888,185 of record NC_056727.1, on the reverse strand, counting down.
TTCACCTTGTCTCCTGCCTTGCCTACCTTTTGGCACTGCTCACAGGTCCTGTAGTACCCTGTTACATCTCTTAAAATCCCAGGCCAATAAAAGTTCTGCAAAATATGTCTCTTTGTACATTTTATGCCCATATGACCTGCCCAGGGAATATCATGGGCTATGGCTAGAAGTGCTAGATTGTAGGCTCTGGGCACAACCAACTGTTGTGGTCTCTCACCCTCTAGCCCTTCCTCAGTGGTGCAGTCTCTATACAGTAAGCTTTTGTCCCAGTATACAGATTCCCCCTTCGCTGAGAATCAGGTGCCTCACTAGCTACCTCCCACAGGCCTTGTAATGTAGGGTCTGAGGGCTGAGCCTGTCTCAATTCTCTCTTTGTAACTTTTCCCAGCTCTCCTTCCACAGGAAGTCTGGTATCCTCTGACATCGGTGCCTCACTATCAGCCTGGGTATTACTACTCACCTCTGCCCTTGCAGTCACTCTGTCCAAGGGAACATCAATTCCCACAAGAAGCTTTGGCTCACCTTCAGTCTCACTACTACAGGATAGCTCTCTCCCTGAAGTAACCGCCTCACCAGTCCTGGCTGCAAGTGTGAGGTCTTTCTGGGTCTCCCCCAGGCTACCAGACTCGCATGCTTGTCTCCAAGGCTGACTGCGTGTAACTGCATGCACCCAGGGTACAGCATTATCAAAAATCATTCCCCTATCAGGACATCTGCAGGGATATCCTCAGACACACCTACTTGCTTGCTTCCTTTTCCACCCTCCCATTCAAGGTGAACCCTAGCCAAAGATATTTGGAATGGGGTCCCTCCTAAAGCTCTGACCGGAATAAATTGCCCAAGCAAGTAGTGCTCCTCTGTAGCCATTGCAGGCTTCACAATGGTTAGGTCAGAGGCTGTGTCTTTCTCAGCCATGGCCTCTTTCCCATTCACTTAGATAGTCTATAACCTCTCAATCCTGATTCACAACCACCTGCCCCTAGAATGCCTGACAGGTTTTACAAAGTACCTGAAAGGGAAACATTTTTGATAAAATGCCCTGTTGCTGACCCTGCCACTCTCTGTTTCAGCAGACAAGCCATCCAAGCTACTTCCCTCCACCTCTGTCCTTCCTAAAGTCAAGGACAGTAGGGCTAGGGAGCGCTTTGGTAAGAAGGTATATACTCCTGCTATCCTGGCCTTTAGGGCAGTGAATTACCAGACACACATGTCAAAATATGCCTGGGCTCTTTTGACCCTGGCCACCAAGCTTTTAGCTGACCTTCCTTGACTCATCTTCCAAGGCTCAAATCTCCAGTCTAATTTCCCTGTCTTCTCAAGTTGCTAGACATTCAATTAGATGCAGCTGTAATGCTGCAGAAGCTTCTGCCAGGTCTGCAGCCTCAGCTTCAGTCCTTAGAAGATATTCATGGTTAAGGCCACAACATGTTTGTGGTCTGCACTCTTGTGGGAGAAGAGGCTGGACTCTGCCCTTCTGAGCTGGGAATTTCTGGTTAAAGGTTTATAGTGCCTGAATATTTGAACTGTATCTTACGGAAATTGGTACACCTTGTTTGCTGTAGCATAGACTAGATCCAGGCCTGCTGAATATAGCTTTGTTTATATGCTTGTTGTTTGTTTGCTTGTTATTTCCCTGGAACGCTAATTCCACCTAATACGGCTTCTCAGCTTCTGTGGCTCACTAGTGATATCTGCATTGCTTACTGTACTTATTTCCTTGTTTCACTTGAAAGAAAGTTACTGTTTGTCATTTTGCATTTAAGTTACCTGTAACACATTGCACTTAAGTTACCTGGCACTTGCTCACTAAAGCAATTATATAAGTCAGCACCAAAAATTAAAAGCACTACACCCTCACTCCCCACTGGCCCTGGTTTTCAATTATTAAGGAATTCCCAATATTATTCTAGCATGTCCAAAGGTCAGTTGTCAATCTCCTCTCCGGTCCAGCTGGTGAATCTGGGAATCTTGAGGCAATGTTACAACTGCCTCATGTACACAGACAACTCTCTCCTCCTCCCAACAAATTCCAACACATGTGAGAGATGCAACCATATAGCCAAACTGGAGGCTAAGCTCAACTCAGTACTGGCATAACCAGTCAGGAGGAGAAGGAAACCATACTCACTACAATTCCAGTCTCACATAGACCTACCACGACAGCAAACCAAACACATAATCACACAAAAACATACTCGGAGGCTCTAAATAAAGATCTGCTGAAGCAGCAGAGACCTCCAAAGCAGACACCCAAGCAGCCGCTACCCCAAAACAAAACACGTGCAACACATATCTCACAAAGCCAGTGTGCCAAACAGTCACAGCCCTTAAGACTAAACAACACACCTGATACACTTGTAATAGGTGACTCTATCGTCAGGCACACTGACGTCCGCCACCAGGCTGAACAAGGAGAGGGTCACGGTGAGCAGCCTGTCGGGTGCTAGGATCCGCCACATAACACAAGCACTCAGGTCACTCCAAGGCAAATACAAATATGACTCAGTCATTGTCCATGCTGATGTGAATGACCTGAGACGTACCTCCCTGGACTACATGAAAAGAGACATAAAGGAGCTCTCTGAGCATGTAGCCCAGGCCGGTATGACCCTGACCTTGAGTAGCATCTTACCCTCACCAAGAATGATGCCACAATATGAAGACAAGATGATCAATTTCAACAATTGGCTTAAGTACTGGTGTCATTCAAAGGGGATCCAATGCCTGTCAGCTTGGGATGATATGCTCGACGCCACGATGCTTCGCTAGGGACGGCTTGCACCTGTCACCCCTGGGCTTTTGGATATTGGCAAAGGCTCTTGCTACCCCCATAGTGCCTTTTTTAGGCAAGGCTCAAAAGACAAACCCACCTCCATAGGTATCACAAGGGATAAGAAACTAAGAGTAATGCTGCTGAACGCCAGAAGTCTAAACCTCAAGATGCACGCACTCGAAACTCTCCTTAGCATGGAGAACATCGATATCTGTGCAGTAACAGAAACCTGGTTCAGGGCACTAACAGGTTATACCTCATACCATGCTTTTCGGCCCCAAAACTTGGACCGAACCACAAAAGGAGGGGGAGTATCGATATTCATCAAAGATACCCACACCTCCAGGTTGGTGGCAAAGCACGAAGCATCAGAGACTATCCATGTGCAACTAACAGTGGGTAAAACTGCCTTCCAGTTTATAGCCTGCTACAGACCACCCTCCCAAACCCAGGAACCCCACTCGGCCTTCCTGAGAACACTGGAAAATATGAAGGTCTCTCCAAACACCATTATATTGGGCGACTTCAACTACCCAAACATAGACTGGGAGCATTACTCTAGCTCCAACACCCTAGCCCAAAGGTTCCTAGAATTTATAAACACAAATGCTATGGAACAACTTGTTACCACTCCCACAAGAGGGGAAAACATACTGGACCTGATCATCACCAACATGGGGACTCTGCTCCAGACCAGAAGTGTATCCCTCACTGGTAAGATCAGACCATAAACTAATCTCACTGGATATTCACATCCCGACCCCACCCCCTGCCCAGAAAACCACAGTGAAAAACTTCTCTAAAGCAAATTTTACACTCCTCAAAACTGAGGTGGAATCCTTCAAAGCCCCCAGGCCTGTGGAAAATACGGCCCAGACCGCAGAATCCTTTATAAACGCATTCTATGAACACCTTCAGGAATGCATGGATCATGCGATCCCAAATAAAACCAAGATCCAATCCTCCAAAGGCAGACGTCCTGTCTGGTGGACCCCAGCCATAAACAAACTATACAATAGAAGGAGGAAGCTACTAAATGATAAAGCAAAATCCCAAAAAGGGAAGGCATCACTGATCAGTATTAGCAAAAAACTACGGGCACACATAAAATTGTCTAAGGCCAGCTTCGAGAGAAAAATTGCACAGGACACTAAGGATAATCACAAGGCTTTCTTTAGTTATGTTAGGAACCTGGGTGGTAATTCCCAGATATGCTCAGAATTAGTCCAAAATGACAAAAAAATACACCGAACCCACAGACATTGCCAACATCCTAGCTGACAGCTTCAGCGCAAACTTCTCCCCTCCCGACCAAAGGGCAAATATCTATCCCAGCAGAGTGCTGCCCCTGACATCTCAGATGCTCAGGTAAGAGCCGCCTCTCCAAAGCAAAAACACAGCATCAATGGGACCAGATGGTGTCCCGGCTGCATCCTACATGAACTCAAAGAAGAGCTAAACCCAAACATAAAACTACTGTTCAATCTCAGCCTTACTACAGGATATGTGCCCAAAGAGTGGCGTACAGCAACAGTGGTCCCTCTACATAAAGGTGGTGCCTCAACGGATCCTGGAAACTATCGCCCCATAAGCCTGACTAGCTTGGTCTGCAAAGCTATGGAAAGGATCATCATGGACCTCATAAATAAAGATATTGGGGACCTACAAACACTGGATCCTACCCAGTTCGGCTTTGTTAAGGGCAGATCCTGCCTCTTAAACCTGGTTGATTTCTTTGAAACAGTCACCAAGGCCATTGACGAGGGAAGGTGGTCCACACAGCCTACCTGGACCTCGCAAAAGCCTTCGATACAATACCCCACTCGGGCATTATAGATAAGCTCACCAGCTTAAATATAAACCCCTATGTCACTAGATGGATTGCAAACTGGCTCAAGGACAGAACCCACATGGTTAGAATTGCTGGAGCCATGTCAGACTCCAAACCAGTTACAAGTGGTGTCCCACAAGGCTCAGTCCTGGGACCTCTCTTGTTCGGTATATATTTCTCGGAGGTACAGGCCAACACGGAAGGACTGTGGCTGACCAAGTTCACAGATGACTGCAAACTGGGTGCCATAATCGACTCTCCAGCCGACACAAGCATCCTCCAAAAGGGCCTCATAGAAACAGACAACTGGTGCCAGTGCCATGGCCTCAAGCTAAATGCCAAAAAGTGTATAGTCATCCCTTTGGCAAAAACAAAGTGCCCACAAATTACCACATAGGTGGAAATCCATTAAGTACAGAAGAAGTAATTAGGGACCTGGGGACCCAAGTTGATAGCATTCTCTCATTTGACAACCACGTGGCCAAAGTGGTTAGAAAAACATTTTATATAGCCCACCTAATCATGAAGGGATTCACATCTAGATCAGGGAGGTCATCGTGCCTCTTTACTCATCCCTCATCAGGCCCATAATTGAGTACAATGCCCCTTTTGGGATGTACCTTACCAGACACCTGCAGCAACTGGAAAGACCCCAAAAGTACCTCACCAAGAGGATCAAAGGGCTCAAACAGATGCCATATGCTGCCCGGTTAAAGAAACTCCAGCTCTACTCAGTGGCATACCGCCTGTTCAGAGGCGATCTGTGCCTGACGTATAAAGCCATGTCCAACCCGGAATTAATGGACATGCTGCACCTCAGAAAATCCAAATCCCATCGAGCTACGCGCTCGAGAGACTTGAACCTCAGCACTGAAATAAATAGGACATGCTGGAGGGACAGATTCATAACCCAGAGGCTCCCTTCACTCTGGAATAAAATCCCAGTCCAGGTTAGGCAGAGTCCCTCATTGACTCTCTTCAAGAGGAATCTTGATGAGTGGATGGGAGATCGTAGGTTTACCCCAGGTATCACTTCTGTGTCACTGTTAGATAGAGGCACAGTATACTAACCTCGAAAAAGGGCATAGCAAAATAAATTTAAAATGGGTGGCGAAAGCCAAACACATTCTGGCTAGGCTTATAAATGCTCTAGGGCAGATAGCCTAGTATGAACCTATGAACCCTTACTCGATGATATTAGGGCCAAATTCCTGGATGCACCCCAGGATAACTCTGCCCTTTTTGGATCTAAAGTGGCCGAGCTATTTAAGGCCCTTCAGCAAAAAGGGAAGGAACTGCAGGGTTTAAAACACCTGTTCATCTCCTCTATACCCAAATTACACAGGAACAATCCCTCAAAGACCCAGTTCATGAGGTGACACTCTACCCCATCTCCCCATGCCAGGGCAAGAAAGGGCACTAGGAAACAACAGCCCCTTCTAAGCCTGCTCAAACTCCTGCCCAGAAACTTCCCTTTCAGGACAGGGCAGGTAACCCCCCCCCCAGACTCCATTTCTTTATCTCTAAGGCTCTGTCACTGTCTTCCAGCCATAACATCACCTCAGACAGGTGGGTCCTTTCCATCATAGAAAAGGGTTACTTTATGACCTGGATAATTTCCCCTTCTCCAAGGGGGATTCCCCAGCCACCCAAAGATCAACTTCCACTTTTCCAACCAGTCATAGATAGCCTCCTTTCACAAGGAACCACACAACTTTTTCCTCTGGCAGAAAGGGGAAAGAGAACTATTTCACACCTGTCCTAGTTCCCAGGAAGGATGGACCTTGGAGATCCTATCCTGGATCTTACTCACCTCAGTCTTTTCTTAAAATTACCCACCTTTCAGATGCTTATCCTTCAGACCCTTTTTCCTTTAGTGATACTTTAGGGATTTCTAGCCACATTGGACATAAAGGATGCCTAAGTCTTTATCTATATAAGATCCAACTACAGGAAATATTTACACTTTGCTTATTAGTTCCTTAAATTTTCAGTTCTTGGCCTTGTCCTTTGGACCGTCTACAGCTCCAAGGGTCTTCACCAAGTGTCTGGCTCCAGTCATTGTTTACTGCAGGGTTCAAAGGATTAAAATATTCCCATACCTAGATGACCACATGATTCAGGCAGACTGCTTCAGATCTCTACAGACACAACTCCACCAAGTCATCTCAGTCCTGCAGGCACTGGCATTCAACATAAACTTCCCCAAGCCCAACCTGAGTCCTTCCCAGGACCAAGTTTTCCTAGGCTGCAGGATAAGGGCAGATGTCATGAGGAAATTCCTTCCACCCCAGAAAGTGGAAACCCTGAGGCAGTATCTGGCCTCAGTTCTCAAAGCCACTGCTTTGACAGCCAGACAATATCTGACTATTGGGTCTTGTCTTGCACTATAACCATGCTGCCTCTGGAAAGACTCCACATGAGAAAATTACAATGGTACCTGAAGTCCACATGGAACCAGCACTCACACCCCTTGGACTTCAGCATCCCATTCCTTCCTTGCCTAAGAAAGGAGATTCTGTGGCGGTTGAACCAAATCACACTCAACCCATTACTTCCATTACAACCCTTTGCACCAGTCCAGAAAATGTACACAGATGCCTCAGATCTGGGCTGGGGGACTACTTTGGTTAGCCTGAAAGTGCAGAGTACCTGGCCACGCACACCTTCAGGTGGGAAAACATCAACATCAGGGAGATGAGAGCTATCCTATTTGCCCTGACAGCCTTCCTTCATGCTCTAAAACTAGGTCCCCTAAAGTTGTTCACAGACAGCACTACAGTTATGTGGTATGTGAACAAACAGGAAGGAACCAAGTCTTATTTGCTTTGCAGACTTGCTGTCTAAGCCTGGGACCCGACAGCCCAACACAGGGTCTCCCTGCAGGCAGTTTACATCCCTTCAGCTCAGAACATTCAAGAAGACACCTCAAGCAGGTCCATGTCACAATCCCACAAATAGATGCTTCATAGGGATGTGTTTCTGGACATTGTCCACAGGTGGGGTACACCACAAATAGATCGGTTTGCCTCCACTTTGAACAGACAGTTACCACTGTGTTGCACCAGGCTTCCCAGTCTGTTAGCAAGGGCAACGGATGCTTTTTCAGTCTCATGGAAGGGGATGTTTCTATATGCATTCCCCCTTCCTGTTACTTCAAAAGGTCCTGCTGAAGCTACAGCAGGGCAAACCAAAAATCTTGTTGGTGATTCCCTTTTGGCCAGGACTGCATTGGTTCCCTCCTCCTTCTGCATTTAACCAGGGGCAATCATCACAAGTTACCTCACAGAGTGGACCTACTCAAACAGGACAAATGATCTCTAGTCCATCCCCATCTGGAATGTCTGAATCTAACTCTGTGGGTGATAGAATTTTGATCCCTTCTAGATACCTTTACACTGAGGACATACTAACAGTTGCGCATGACCAGGAAACCTAACGCTAGGAGATCGTATTTTTCTAAGTAGAAGAGATTCTCCATGTGGTGTCCACAAAGACAGCTAGACCCATTATAGAGTAAGGTCCCCTTAGTGCTGTCCTATCTGTGTGAACTCTTGCAAGCAGGGTTGGCATATTCCTCTGTTAAAACGCACCTTGCTGCTATTTCAGCCTGACTGCCTCTTGATCCCCCTCTAGCTTACCATCTCCCTCCAAAGTTATTCCTTAAGGGAGTACTACACCTCAGACCCCCCTCCCAGGAGGCCTGTTCCGTCTCCATGGGATCTAAATTATGTTTTACAGAAATTCACTGTTGCCCCCTTTGAACCAGGATGTTCTTCATGTTTCACTGTTGCAGTCATCACACTAGGGTTATCTGCCTGCAGGTAGCCCTCAGTCGGCCCGAATACCAGAGACTTAGTATTTCTGCGTCGGATGCTGTCGCTTCTTCCCTGATGTCAGGTTGTCAGGGGTATAAAAACAGACAGCTGACACCATTACATCAGTCTCTCTTGCCAAGGAGGAGCCCGAAGCAGAAGCAGTTCACAAGTGCCGGTCAGCCACTACCTGAAATTTTCGTTTTCGAGTTGAATAATCCTGAAGTCTTCTAAAGCTAAGTACCCCGTTGGGGATCCTTTTTTCTTGCTCTAACCGATTTCAGAAAAAGTTAACAATTGTCTTGCCTGTGGAAAGCAAATACCTCACAGAGATTTTCATTCTTACTGCATCACCTGTTTAGGCCCAGACCACGACGTCCCTCGCTGTTGGTTTTGTGCCTTGTTTAACACCCGAACCATTTGTCGCCGGGCTCTCTTTGTCGCTAAATTCTTTCGCTCTCAATCTCCATATTCTGAAATGGCTTTGGTAAGCCATCTGACTACCAATTCTCCGAAAAAATGTAAGGATGAAGACAGAGACAGACCACATAGGTCCAAAACTCCCGATGATGCTTACGTTAAGCTAGTCGCCAGTCTGCCAGTACTCAGTGAGGTGCCTTTGCAGCCCCTGATGGCCGTTTCAGTGGATTCGCAGGCCTCTGCTGAGACCCATTCGGAGTCCGGTATGCCACGAGATGCTTCTTAGACTATGGAACCAGCGGATGTCTCTACCTTGGATGGGTCCGAAGCCGCTGTGCAGACACCGGCTTCTGAGGCAGCTTTTTGCTTTACCGATGTCCAAAACAAACCGACGACTTCATTTCTAACCAAAACTACCGAGTTTCTTAGGCCCAGAGTTTACACTCCGCCTAGAAAACCGACGACCAAAGCACATGCTCAGGCACCCATGCCACAAAAACAAATGCTTAGAATGGCTGAAGACCTTATTACGCTGATTAGGGGAACTCAACCTTCCCTTGCAAAGAGACAAAGAATCCAGTCCCCTTCAGGTTCTACAGACCAGGAGTCCGACGACTCTGACCTTTCTGAGTATGAAGACATGCCCTTATCAGCCTGTGAAGATTCGGATGCAGAGGAATCCATTCCCTCTGCATCCCCTCCAGAGGATTTTTCTTTTGGTGAAAACTTGCATACTTTAAGAGAGCATTTCCATTGGGAATGCCAAGATTATCCTCAGTCCAAAAAGAGACTCAGAGAATTTTTAGAGTTGCCTCAGCACAGGCCTTTACCTATACCCCCTGTCCTGGATGTTGTGGATAATGTTTTCATGGAATCCAGTCTTACTCCTGACACTTTACCTCCTGCCCCTAGGAAACCAGACAGGCACTACAGTACCTGATACTCACAAGTTTCTTTTCAAGAATCCTACTGCTGACCCAGAGATCATTTATCAGTTCCCTAAAGGTATTAAGGCTACTACAGTCAAGAATCCCACTCCTTCGGACAGGGATTACAGAGCTTTGGACAGATGGGATAAGAAGGTATATAACCTCTGCAACTCTTGCTATCAGGGCTTTGAATTGCCAGCTTTCACATGATGAAATACCAGCATGTTATGGAACTTATTAAACAAAAAGTGTTTACTTTTCCAGACTGTGCAGAAAATAAAGAATTGCAGGAGCTTATGCACTTTGCAAACCAAGTCAGTAAGCATACTTTGCATTGTGGCTTTGATGCCCTGGAAGCATCTTGCAGGGTAGCTGTCACTGGCTCTGTACTGAGAAGACATGCTTGGCTGAAGGAACAGACCTTGCCAGATCATGTCAAATCTAAATTACTAGATGTTCCTTTGAATAAGGACTGTTTGTTTGGTATCAAAGCAGAAGATGTTCTTAAAAAGATGGAAGAAAAAGCTAAATCTATGCAGACTGTTAAAGAATTCCTACAAGTGCAACACCCTAGATTCAGTAGGCATTGCCCTTCAAAACACTGGTCCTTTCCAGCCCCCTCCAGGCCTTCCCAAGCAATTCCCAGGGGAAACAGACCACCCAGACTACAGTCTCAGGGTATGCAGTGATCTAAGCAATGGAGCACCCCCACCCCTACTTGCATGACTGCCTGATTCAGGCGGACAGTCAGGAATTGCTGCTTCACCACCTGACATTTGTAATAAGCCTTCTCACTTCATTGGGGTACACCATCAACAAAAAGAAATCACAACTGGTACCCAGTCAAAATATTGTATTCCTGGGAGTAAGCTTGGACACACCTTCCCAGATGGCAATCCTCACTTCAGAAAAACAGGTCTGACTGACAGACTGCTTCAAACAAATGGCCACCAGAACTCCGCTATCTGCAAGAAGAATACTACAAACCCTATGGTTCACAACCTCATGTATACTGCTAATTCCATATGCAAGACTGCATATGAGGAAACTTCAGTGGTACTTAAAAAGTTTTTGGTGCCAACATTCTCAGGACCTGGGAAAAGTCATTCCTATCATTCCTTGTCTACGGACAGAGTTCCTTTGTTGGGCAAAAGCATGCAACCACAACAAGGGACTGTCTTTTACTCTACCCCACGCTGCCCAGACCTTGACCACAGATGCATCAGACTATGCATGGGGAGTTCACATGGCTGGCAAATGTATTCAGGGCCACTGGAGCCCAAGCCAAATTCATCTGCACATAAACCAAAAAGAGATGCTAGCTGTACAGAATGCCCTGACAGCTGTCAGATCCCCACTCTTACCAGGACAACTGCTGATAAAAACAGACAACACCACAGTTATGTGGTACATCAACAAGCAGGGGGAAACCCAGTCTTACCCACTCTGCAGGTTAGCCATGGCCATGTGGAACATGGCCTTGTACATCCAAGTACATCTACAAACCCAATTCCTGCCAGGCAAACAAAACTCACTGGCAGACGATTTAAGGAGAAATCTCCGAGACCCACACGAGTGGAAATTGGAGCCCAGCACCTTCAACCTTCTGATTCAGAAATGGGGGACCCCAGAGGTGGATCTCTCTGCCTCCCCCTACAACCACCAGCTAAGCAAATTCTGCACCAGGAACCCTCACAGCAGGGCCTGGAAAGTGGATGCCGTATCCTTTCAATGGGAAAACCTCTCAATCTATGCCTTTCCCCCTCTGTCCCTTCTCTCAAGAGTATTGCTCAAGGTAAAACAAGACAGGCCAAGGACAATTCTGATTGCCCCGGACTGGCCACACCAGCACTGGTACCCACTCTTGCGCAGCCTGACAACGGTGCCACCCTGGCACCTACACCAGACCCCAACCCTGCTTTCTCAGCAGGAGGGACAGATTTTTCATCCACAATTGCAAACCTTAAATCTTGCAGCCTGGCTTATTCCTTGAATACTCCACCAGCAACCCTAAGCAAACAGGTGTTGGATGTCTTCCTTGAAGCCAGAAGGCCCAGTACAAGGAAATCCTATTCTGATGAGTGGAAAAGGTATTGTTCTTGGATGCAGTCTAAAGGAAAGGACACAGCACTGCCCTCCTTACCTCTAATCCTGGATTACCTAGCAGAACTACTCCACAGAGGCCTATCCTGCTCCTCCATTAAGATCTATGTCTCTGCCATCTCGGCTCACAACAGTATTCAGCCACCTCTGTTTTCTCACCCTATCATCAAACATTTCCTGAGAGGGGCAAACAACTTAAGGCCACCAAGGAGAGCATCCACCCCTGCTTGGGACCTTAACTTTGTACTGGAAAAGCTCATGGTTCCCCCTTTTGAACCTGCTGCTTCAGCAGAGTTAAAATTCCTGTCTTGGAAAACAGCATTGATTCTAGCCATCACTTCAGCTAGAAGAGTGTCTAAGTTACAAGCACTGATGGCTGTGGAACCCTTCATTATTTTCCATGCTGACAGGGTTTCCATCAGGACTAACCCTTCCTTTATGCCTAAAATGGTGTCCAGTGTGGCTCTCAACCAATCCATCCATTTGTCAACCTTCTTCTCTAATCCTCAAAATAAAGGGGAAAGGATCCTGCACTCTTTGGACGTGCACAGACAGCTCAGATTCTACCTTGATAGGACTAAGCCTTTCAGAAAATCTGACCAGTTGCTAGTCAGCTTTGCAACAGGGGCAGAGGGCAAGGCCATTTAAAAACATACCTTTTCCAAATAGATAGCACACTGCCGGGTGCGGTGGCGCGTGCCTGTAGTCCCAGCTCTGGGGGAGGCAGAGGTTGTTGGATCGATTGAGTCGGAGGACTGTGAGCTGGCCAGGCCTTATCAGAAGGCTCCGGGTGCAAAGTTGGGTGCATCCATTTCTGCTACAAGCACCATGGAAAACCAACCCTTTAGGGGGTCAGAACACATTCATCTAGGGCTACATCCACCTCTACAGCATTTCTCAGGGGAGTCCCTACCAGGGACGTCCTGGGAGCTGCTACCTAGAGTTCTGTACACACCTTTACCAAGCATTACCATCTGCCTATCTTTTCCAAATCCAGGGCAGGTTTTGCCACAGCAGTCTTGCAAGGTCTACTAGCCCGCCCTAACGCTTCTTGACTGCCTCCACCCTTCCTCAGCTTTGGGAATCAATCCAAGTGTGATGACTGCAACAGTGAAACATGAAAAACATAGTACAGTTGTGTACACTTACCATAAATGTAGATGTTCGAGTGTATTCACTGTTGCAGTCCTGGTTTCCCTCCCTCCAACCCCCTGGTTTTCTCTATCTCTATATCTCTCCTCTCTATGGCTGTTCCTACTGGTATTAGTATTTACTTTTTGCTGGTGGTGTTTTCCCCACCATATCCTAGCTCCCTGTTTGGGGGCTCCTGACATTTTGGGCAAGAAAAACTGATGTAATGGTGTTGGCTGCCTGTTTTTATACCCCTGACGACCTGACATCGGGGAAGAAGCGACAGCATCGGACACAGAAATACTAAGTCTCTGGTATTTGGACCAACTGAGGGCTACCTGCAGGCAGATAACCCTAGTGTGATGACTGCAACAGTAAATACACTTGAACATCTACTTTTATGGTAAGTGTACATGACTGTAATTTCTAACGCATCCCTGAAACATTGTACCTGGAAAATTGTACTCCTCGTGGCCCTCACATCAGCCAGAAGTGTGTCACAGCTCCAGGCCCTCATTGCATCTCCTCCCTTCTTCATCTTCCACAAGGATAGTGTGACCCTGAGGACCAACCCCTCCTTTATGCCCAAGGTGGTCAATGAGCTATCCTTGAATCAGGATGTCCACCTGCCCACAGTTTTTCCTCACTCCCAAAATGACAGTGAGAGAGTCTTACAGTCCCTTGATGTTCACAGGCAACTGAGATTTTACCTAGACAAGACTAAGACCATTAGGAAATCAGAGCAGCTGTTTGTCTCCTTTCTCCCCAGAGCTCTGGGAATGCAGTGCAAAAACAGACCATTTCTGCTTGGATTGCCAAGGTTATTTCCTTCTGCTACACATTCCATGGGAAACAACTCAAGTCAAAAATTAAGGCCCACTACACTAGAGCCGTGACTTCATCAGGAGCCTTCTTCAAAGGCGTGGACACTACATCCATTCTGGAGGCAGCTACATGGACATCTGTCCATATCTTCACCAGACACTACAGGTTGGATCACATCTCCAGATCCAGAGCAGGGTTTGCTAGAAAAATCCTTCATGTTTTTGTGGAGAACAGTTCCATACCACCACCCCCTTCCTCCCTGTGAGCTTTGGCACTCACCCAAGAGTTTGGAATACTGCAACATGAGAATAAAAGGACATAGAATAGTTGTGTAAAATCTTACCATAACCATAGATGCCATTGTCTTCCATGTTGCAGTATTCATTCTCTCCCTCAGTCTCCATTTTTCCATCTAAACTGTTCCTTCTTGGATGGCACAGGACTTGTACATTTAAAGACATACCATTTAAAAACATTGCTATTCTGGGACTGGGGTCTGCCTGGGGGGTTCAGTTCCGAGGAAATGTACGTGCAGACATTACTTTTATGACCCATGCTCCCTAGGCCAATGTCAGACGTCCCACATATCTTGCAGTGACTACAAGCTTTTGTATATTGGTCTGACATTTGGGTGGCAAGCAGAGGGTAACCCAAGAGTTTGGAATATTGCAACACAGAATCGAAGGATGTCTGTGGTTATGGTAAGACTTTACACAACTATTCTTTTATGTTCTTGATGGAGACTTACTTCAAGCTATTCAGTCTTTAAATTTAGATTCTTCCAAGAATTTTGAAAAGAAAAGATTTTCCTCTCTCAGGTTTTGATTTTGTACTCTGAGTGACAGAATAAGATTTGGATTGTGTTTCTTTAGTGCCCACATCACAAGAGGGTGAATCAGATTCTGAAGAAAAATTTTCTTCAGATTCCTCCCCCTGAAGTGTTACCTTTTTTGTCTGAACAAGAGAGTTTTTATCTGGAGCAAAAAGAACTTCCAGAATCACAGCAGAATTATTACAGATGGATTTTCTTCAGCCTTCAAATGTTCTTCCTTTCCTGTTTTGACAAATTAGAGAATGCCTTCTTGGCAGTTAGTTTGCCTGACAGTCACTTATCTCCAAAAAGTTTGATAAATTATGTGAGGTTTCTCAAACCAACAAATTTCTCTTTCCAAACCCCATGTTAGACCCTGCATCAATTTCTTTGTCAGGTCTTCTACCAAACATTTTTAGCAGCTAACACTAGTCCTTCTAGATTTGGGAAGAAAGTTTATTCTTCCTTTCCCTTAGCCTTCAGAATAGTGAATTGTCAGGCTCATATGTCCCAGTTTTTGCTGGCTTCTTTTGTTAAGAGAAAGTTAATTGCTGTTCTCCTGTCCTCAGAGACTAAGACATCTTAGTGTCTCAGGTAACAGTACCCTCTCTAAAATGTTCTTATGACACTACTGATGATGTATCTAGAGCAGCTGCTACTGGGTCAGTGATGAGAAGGTTTGCTTGGTTAAGTTCTCAGAAGTTACAAGCTGTATTAATTGGTGCGTCCACTGCTGAGGTTCTTAAGATTTCGCGAAAGAGGAAAGTTAATTCAGGGGAATCACTCAGATTTTTCAACCCTCCATGCCAAGATATAATAGGAACTTTCCTTCCAGTTCAGGATCTTTTTATATGATACAGAGTCAGCAGTCTTCACAGGGTACAAGCAAACAAAATTTCAGAAAGCAATGGGAGAGCGGTTTAGAAAAGGAGGAGAAGAGACCTCACAAAGCCAATGACAGTCTCAAAAAGTAGAAGGACTTTATGCCCCTCCATGTTTTCTCACTCCCCACCCTTGCATTTCAGTAAAGCTGTCCCAAAGCCTAGGTGTTTACCTTCCTCTGTGGCACGATATAAGTTCAGATACCTGGGTTCTGAGAATCATTCAAAAAGGCTACAACTGCCATTGAGAGTACCTTCAACTTTTCAAGGGATTCATCCGCACCCATACAGTCAAAGTTCCCTGTTTCATCCTGTACTGGAACTAAAATGACAGGTTCAAGCTCCAAGCCCTTCTGAGCTCTCCTACTGTTGAAGAGTGTGCTCCTCTGTAGGATTTCTAGGATCGATGGTTAGCTTGTGGTGTTCCTTTGTTAGACAGATAAATTTCCTTTAGGAAACTCCTTCCACATAAAGGATATTTACTTTCTTGCTTTGTAAAGTTATTTTTAAAATGGTTTATATTTTGATGAACTGTTACGAGACTTAACTCTAAATTTTTTCCGGCTCATGCTGCCTGTTTTACCCCAGAAAGTGGCACCATGTTTGTATTGATAATGGAACAAAGTACCAGTTCCACAGTTGGTCCTTCTTCCAGCCACAAAAGGAAAAAGTCAAGCAAACTGCCTTTGCCACCACAGCAGGCTTGCAGTTTGCTCCAGCTACAGGTGGGTGAATTTGCTGTTGCCAAAGCTGGTTCCTCAGACCACTCATCTTTACCCTGATCCCTTTGGTGTAGATTCCATAGCCACTATGGATTGGGAGATGTACATGTCCTCTGTGGCAGTTGGGATCCCCTCATTGTCAAAACAGAGCCACTCTTGTCAGTTTTGGGAGAGAGAACAGGGAAGGCTTCCCTGTTTAGTCAGAATTTTGTGCCCATCCCTGGGGAAGCTGCTGCTGCTATTAATAACACTACTGTTCTGATTTTTTCTTGTCAAGAAGAAGCAGAAAACCAAACATGTATCTACTTCCCTTCAAATTTATCTAGACAGGAGTAGTTTACTAGGGTCTATATTAGATAGTCGAAGTTCCATAACTCCAAACACTTAATGGTCGAACCGTTATGTTCGAAGTTACAGAACTTTGAGTATCTAAAAAAAAATAACTACAGAACGCACAAAACAAAAACTTGTTTTAACCAGGGGGGCAAGCACCACTGCACCCCCTATACCCCCACAACTTCAATATACCAATCCGAGATCGCACCACATTGAAGTGAATGGAAACCTCAGCTTATGGAGATTTCCATTCAAACACTCAAACTTTTACAAATTCGAACGTATGGTTTGAGCATATGTGGTTCGAACTTGTAAAAGTTTGACTACGTGATAGGAACCCGTTTACTAGATCTGGCTCAGGGTTTAATACAGAATATTGACATTGCAAGGTGGTTTCAGGTAAAAGAATGAGAGATACCCATTTTTCCTGAAGAGATTTAAGATTTTTAGTCTGGATAGTAAGATGTAAAGCTGCGGTGGTGCAGCGGGTAGCATTGTTGCCTCACAGCAAGAGGTTCTCCCGTTCGATTCTCGGCTGGAGCACCTTCTGTATGGAGTCTGCATGTCCTTCCCACGGGCGAGTGGCATTCGAAAGGCATGCGTAGAATGGGCGTGCCTTCATTGAAGGTTGGGCGTCGAGCTAGCACCTCGGCACCCGTAAAAAAATCTACTGCCAATCATTAGCGGACTGGAGTTCCGCTGTGGCGACCCCCTAACCGGGAAAAGCCGAAAGAAGAACAAGTCTGGATAGTAAGATGTAGGGACAGATGCAGGATTTTCTCCTCAGATTTCTGATTCAGACTAAGAGGACAGCACAGTATATGTTTCTTCCTATGTGGGGTTTCTTTTTCTCTGAAACTATTTCTAGTATGTGGGGGTGTTTTCAGGGGGAGAATGCTGATTTTTCTCTGCCCTCAGGAAAAAACTATGAGCTGTTACAGATGGAATTTCCATAACCTTCACCCATTTCTCCATTGCTGTCAGCTTTGGAGGATGTGTGTGTTACTGCCTGCAATTCTTCTGGTAGTCAACTTGCTAACCTTAAAAAGGAAGATAATGTGTAAAGTTCCTCAGTCTTTTGTTTTCTATACTCATCTCAGTTCTGACCCAGCAAATATAGCTTCAGATCCAGTGTTGGTTTTTGTTCGATTCAGCTATGGGTTGTCAGATCTGACAGGATCTGACTTCAGCACCAAACTTGAAGCTTTTCAGTTTCAGGGCTCTGACTGCACCCCTACCCATAAGTCTTTGGCCTCCACCCTATTACTTCATATCTCATTTTCCACCTGAGGTGTTCAGTCGTGCTTCAGTAATTTGTATCCTTTGCGGTACTTTTGTTCACTCCTCCCTTACTGAGAGAGTTTTACTTTTTCAAGTTTAGTACACAAATCTTTGTTTAAAAAAAATTGTAAGTAGTTTAGATGTACTGTTAGTATGTTTTATAGGTGTTTATTGTAGGAATTTGAAAGATTGTTAGTATAATAGTTAGATGTTTTGTAAGTATTTTCAGAAGTAGTTATAGAAGTGTTAAAAATATTTGGCTTTACATGTGTTATAGGTAGTATCTAGGTAAGTTAGGTAGATCCAGTCAGCCAGTATTATTCTGTGTGTGTGTGTGTGTGTCCCTGTGTTTTTCTGTGTCCGTCAAGGCTTTAAAAAGTGAATGGAGTGTGGACCTTCATGCCCTCTGCATGTATTGTTTATGGGCTGCACATTTAAATACTTCATAACAAGCCTGTGTTTCTTTTAGAGCTAGAGCATTGCAAACCACGTGCAAAAAACATATTGTCAAGGCACTCCTTCCTGCGTAGACAGGATCACCCATCCCTACATCTTCATTCATTTCTTTCCCAAAGCTAAGGACAAAAATCTAGGGACAAAGCATATGTGGACAAAGACGAGGAAAAATATAAGGACAAGTCTAAGGAAAAAGAGGACTCCAAGAAGTCCAGTAAAATGTCTCTGGATCCTTCCCTGTCTTTGGACTCAGATCCCAAAGTACCTCTCTCGGTGCCAGACATGTTTTAATTGCTCCAGTTCTTACTGGAACTGGTCAGCCTCCAACTTCATTCTCTGATACTTCAGGAGAAGCAGTGCTCCAGACCACTGTCATTAGCATTGTTGTCCCAGTCTTCAAAGAGTTTAACCAAAGAGGACATCAGCAGAATGATGAGAAAATTTCTCAAGATGCAGATACAGCTTAGGGTTCTTTTGTTACCGTCCTCTGTAAACATACCGAGTGCCGGTCTGTCTGCCCCTCCTCTGTGCTCTTTTCCTGTGCAGGTTTGCCCATTGATACAGGTAGCTTTGGGCGTGATCTGTCCCTCAGCACCTTTTCAGAGCTGATAGTTCAGGTAACGTTGACTCCAGCTGGCTCCCTCCTCCTTTTTGGTCCTACATGTTCAGATCCTGAAGAGGCTCCGAGCCAAAGTTTCAGAGTCGAGGCACAGGGGGAGGCTCAGACTCTGAAACTGTCAGAGATGTCTCTTCCCCTTGGCACTTTGGCATTAGACAGCTCAACACTGAGAGCAGCCTCCAGGTTGAGATCCATCAGTTCCAAGGTTTCCATTGTGTCTGAAAACAGGAGGGGAACCTATGGTGCCAGTGGGTTCTTCATCCCTCAAGGCTTTCTCTTGGGTACTGTTGAGGCTGAAGGAAAAGGTGCTGTCTTCAAGGTCAGCTCCATCTGAACCCCAGCTTGGATCAGCTTCTGTTTCTCATCCTTCTGTCAGACAGAGACATTCGGTCCCACAGGCTTTTCAGGTTTCCTGTATGTTAGCTTGCAGTCTGATTCTGAACCCTATGATATTTCCCCTCAGACAATTCATAGGAAACAGACGCACATAGACTCTTCTCCTTAGTCTGTCACCAAAGGCATGGACTCAGAGGAGGGTGCAGGCTCCCCAAGATCCCCCTCTGAGCATGTCACATTTGGCAAACTTCTGGAATTGAAACAGAGAGATGTCCACAGTTAGCTCTTCTCTTGACAAGTCTATGTTCCTATTGGGTCCATCTCATCTTCCTCCTGAGTGGTACCATCTGCTTATCCACTCATTAATTTGATGACTCATTGGACATGGATGGACCCTGATGGGGAGGAGCCTATCCCCAAAAGGCCAGACAGAGTTGTCTCTGCACCTATAGACAGGAAATGCTGGGGTAAGGGTCCTCCTGTAGATTAGATGATTGTAGCAGTGGCCACAAAAAAAGGAATTATCCGTAGGGAATCCCTCAGTCCATCCCCCTAATAGAGAGTCTAGAATAATGGACCACTTTAGGAACTGGACTTTCACTTCAGCAACCTCTGCTGTCAGGGAGTTGAATTATCTAGTTCATATCACTAAATTTCAGAGACAGAAGATATTTCTAAGTTTCTCTTGGGGATACTACCAGCAGATGTCTAGAAGATAGTGGATTCTCTGTCCACCCTCCAATCTTCATCCAGCATAGCCGTATAACTCCTGTAAAAAGCAGCTGATGGTACAGCTAGGGCTGCTCGCACCAGGATTTCCATTTGCCAGCATGCCTGGATGCGCCTCTGTGACTTTGCGGAAAGCTGCAGAACATCCTTCATTAACACACTCTTTGATGGGTCCACTGTATTCGGACTACACTTACCAGGAGTCAGCAGGATGGTAAGACTCTCTCTGCAGTAGGCATCCATTTCTGCACTCACCAGTGGTCTTATTCTAGGAATCAGTGAGCTGGAAAGAGGATGTGGTTCATGAAATCATTGAGCCCATATCCTGGAGATAGATTCCCCCTCATGGCAGAGGAGGAGGAGGCAACTGGAAAGGCCACAGAAGTACCTCACAAAGAGGATTACTTGCCTCAAACAAATGCCCTACACTGACCGCCTCAAAAAAACTCCAGCTTTACTCCGTCACATATCCCCTACTCCGAGGTGATCTCTGCCTAACATATAAAGCTATGTCAAACCCAGAGCTGTACACCTAAAGAAATCCCAATCCCTCCCTCCGACCTACATGCTATAGGGACCTAAACCTTGTCACCACAATAAACAGGACATGCTGGAGGGATAGATTCCTGTCCTAGAGACTTCCTATACTCTGGAACAAGCTACCCATCTATGTCACGCAAAGTTCTTCATTAGCACTCTTCAAGAAAAATCTTGATGAGTGGATGGGAAATAGGAAATACACCCCGGGGATCACTTCTGTGTCTCTGCTGGACAGTGGCACAGGAAAATAACTTTCTTGGGTGGCATAAGCTATGGAACCTTGCTGGCTAGGCTTACGTAGGCCCTTGGGCCTATAGCCTAATACCTACCTATGATCCTATGAACAATAATGGATGTTTCCCCAGGGGCAGGGGTGGACTGCATAATCAGGGTTTTCATGAACAATTCTCCGAAAAGCCATTTCAGCAAACTGAAGGGTTGCCTGACTACTGCACTATGGAAGCAGTTGGGGGACACTTATCTTTGCATCTACAAGCCTGGCAAAACATAACCACAGATTCATGAGTGCTAAACATTCTTTCCAGAGGTTATTCTATACCATTTTCCGTTTCCCCTCTTAAACGGAAAAAAGCTCCTGATATCCTACCCAGTCAATGGGAACTTGCAGTAGCAAAGATTTCCAAGCTGGTAGAAAAAAAAGGGTTATCCAGCTTGTCTCGTAGACCAGGTAGAATCCGGATTCTACACACAGTTCTTTTTAGTACCCAAGAAAAAAGAAGACCTCAGGCCTATTCTAGACCTGAGTCATTTGACTCAGTATGTCAAGCAGACAAAATTCCAAATGGTCACACTATAGTCCATTTTGCCTGTACTGAGACAGGGTGATTGTATATGCTCAATAGACCTCAAGGATGCATATTATCGTGAAGATAGAGAAGTATTTGTGGAGGTTTCTGGCAAGGAGCTAGTCATTATCAGATGGTGCAGTGGTGCAGCAGTTGTGTTGTCACCTCATAGCAAGAGGTTCTCCTGTATGATTCTCATCTGGGGAGCCTTATGTGCAGAGTCTGCATGTCCTCCCTGCATCCATGTGGGTTTTCTGACATGCATCTGGAGCATTTCTCCCTGGGCCTCTGCTGAAAATTGGCTTCATTCCAAGGACTTTCCCAGTAAACAAATGTTAAATAAAATAAATAAATTAAAATCAGTTCAGAGCTCTGCCCTTTGGGCTCACCACAGCCCCCTGGGGTATTCACCAAAGTCATGTCAGTGCTAGCAGCACATTTGCACCTACTAGGAATCAGTGTTTTTCCATACCTCGACGACTGGCTCCTCACAGCTGCAAATGACAGTCTCTTATCGCACCACAGGGACCTATTGCTCCATCTGTTGAGGAGCTTGGAATCACTGCTAACACTTCCAAGAGCTAGGTTATACCTTCTCAGCAGACAGAATTTATTGGATGTCACCTGGACAAAACCTTACAGATTGCCCGTCTTCCGATGTCCAGAGTTCTTTCTGTCCATCTCACTGCCATGCAAGTTCTTCACCACCCCTGTCCTCCAGCAAGGTTGATTCTTCACATGTTGGCTGTTATTGTACCCACAATCTTCATGATACCGCTTGCCAGATAATTCATGAGGGTTCTCCAATGGACTTTAGTGGTACAGTCATCTCAGAATCCATCCACTCTGTGTCTAAGTAAAACTAACTGAGATCTGCTGATGCCACATATCTTGGTTGATAACGTTTCCTTCAGTGATAAACAGAGGGCCATTCTAAGCAAGTTCCCTTGTTGCAGTTGTGACAACAGACACTTCCCTTCTAGGGTTGGTGGGCATATTAAAGGGAAGACTGTTCAGAGGGCAGATGGTCACATAAAAAGGTCAATCTTCACATCAGTGTTCTGGAGATGAGAGCAGTCCTAGCTTTGCAGGCTTTTCACAATAGTTTCCCCAATGGTGTGATTCAGGTACAGATAGACAACATGTCAGTAGTCTGGTACATCATCAAACAGGGAGGCACCTGTTCTTACCTCTTAGGCCACGAAGCCATGAGAGTTTGGCAATAGATGATGTCTTCACATCGCTTTCTTTTAGCAACAATTATCCCAGGGTCATCCACTGTTCTAAGTGGACAAACTGAGAAGGTCTGTCCTAATGCCGCCTAAATAGTCCCTCACTCCAACAGTGGTAAATCCTTGATAGGGAAGGCAATCTCTAAACTGCAATCCAAATGTCTTCTTGGCCTTTTCCCATACTGTTACCTTTCCTTCTTTAATAATTTTTCCCAATACCCTGATTTCTTTGTGAACTTCCTTCAAAGGAAATTCCAGCCCCTTCTTGTCTATCCTTTGTACCCCTAATTGCAGTCATCCCTATTGGCAGCATCCCCTTTCTCTATTCATGTGTTGGCTTAATTCTTAATATACTTTTTCCTACTTTATGAATATAATCTGTATGACTGTTGTTCCCCTTAAGTATGTCTATCCAAAATATCATTCCTTCCTTATCCCCCCACTTCATCATCATCCCTTTCCACTTTGAATTGTAGCTTTCTGCTTGTGTTGTGTATAAGAGCCCTAAATGTGTAGCTTTAAAATATCCCTTCAAATCAAGTAGTCCTAAACCTCCTTGTTCTGTTGGAAGGATCAACTTATCCTACTTGACTCTTGCCCTGTTCCCCTCCCAAATAAAATCTTTCAACTCTTTATTAATTACTGTCCACAACTTCTCCTCTGGTTGATAAAAATATGTTTGACCTGTGTAAAACTAAAGGGGCTAAAAACATTTTACTGCTTGAATTGTGCTATCCATATCCATAGGCAGGAGCTTACAGTTTTTCAATTTTTATATTATCTTTTGTTTAATCTCTTCCTATATGTCCTTAGCTGCCATAACCAAATCATTTTAATCCATACACCAAAGTACTTAATTTTTATCATGTCCCCATAAATATGAACACTGGTGAACCAATTCATGTGTGGATACAGAGTTTATAGCTATGGTCTTTGTTTTATCTTCATTAATTTTATATCCCCCAAAAACCTGGAACTCTCTCATAATATTGCACAACAATGAGATATCTGTTTCTGGTTCCATCAGATACAAAATAATATCATCTGCAAATAAAGGCAACTTTTCTTGAGCACCATACCAATTATATCCTTGCATTTCTGAGTACCTTATTTTCTTTGCCAGTGGTTCTGAATATAACACAGATAATAGAGGACACTCATGTCTGGTACATCTTTTCAGACAACTTATCAGAGAGGAATTCTGACATTTTAATTTTTGCCTCTGATCCCTTATATACCCTTTTAATTAACCATATTATTCTATTAGGAAATCCAAATCCTTCCATTGCCCTACTCCTAAAATCCCTTCTTACTATATCAAATGCTTTCCCTGCATCAAGACCCACTAATAGTGGTATTTTCTTACATTCTGCTTCCCTCTGGATCATCATTGTTCTAGTAATATTGTCAACGGTCCACTTCAGTAGACCGAAATTACACATAATCAAACTTACTTTACAGATGTGATATCGCCGAAGTTTGAATAAACTAAAGCTTCACGTTACCACATTTTTTACATGTAATAGAATCACTTGGCCAACATTCATTGTAAAAACACAATTGTATATTAAACCCACCCTTCCTAACTAAATATTCCAACTCTAGGATCGTACTACGGTGGGGAAAAGGGCAAATTTCTCCACGTTGGCCAAGTGCCTCCATTCCCTGCATATAAAAAAAGGCAGTAATGTGAAGCTTCAGTTTATTCAAACTTCAGTGATGTCTCGGTAAAGTAAGTTTCGATTAAGTGCAATTTCAGTGTACTGAAATAAACCCATTGTCAGATGTTGACCTCCTGGGCCTATATGAAGTTGGATCAGATTGGTCTTTTACAAGTCTACAGACCCCACAGCTTTTTCCAGGATGTTGGTGCCTCCCCTTCTTTTAAAATACTGTTAAATAAAACCTTCCAGATCTCACTTTCTTCCCTCCTAACTTCCACTTGAATACCATCTATTCCTAGAGAGACTTTCCTGTAGATTGGTTATACGTTACCATTTTTATCTCATCTCCTTCTATTTTAACAGTTGCTTGTTGAGCCTCTTCTGCCTCTAACCTTGGAATATTTTTCCATAAATATTTCCATCAGTGCTCTTTCTTGATTTCCCCATGTCTCTGCTTTATACACCTTAAGTTTGGCAATAGCCCTTTAACTTTCTGTTACCTAAGTGATTGTGCTAAAAGTTTTTTGTGCTTTGGAGTTGTTTAATAACAATTTTTCTAAACTATTGCATATTATCCAGGTACTCTCTTATTTCCTGTTTAGCACTCTGCATTTTATCCTCGTCTTGTTCATTGAGATTCCCTTATTTTGTAATGCTTTAACCTTTGTCAACCCCTCTAAATAATTTTTATTACTTATTAACCAGATCTCTTTTTCTTTTATTTCTACCATATTTTTAAAATCCACTTTCATTTTATCCCACTCATAAGCTATAACCTCTGGAGTCTTTCTATCTTCCTGAATGACTCCCAGATAATTTCCACTAGCCATTCCTTAAATTCCTCTGTTTTTAGGAAGTGCCAGTGTCTCATTTTTGCTTCATCACTCTGAATGTTTGTCATAGTAATTATTGGTGCATTATCTGAAATAGTTTTTGGGATGTGTATTAAAGTTCTCAATTAAATGTACATGTTCTTGTGAAAAATAACGTGTCTCAAGTCAAGCCCAGTTATTGTACCTTGTCGAATAAAATGCACATTTTCTCAGATTTCCTGCTACTGAATTCACATCTTTCATACCAAATATTTTCATAAATTTCTTCTGGAATCTATCATCGTTTGTTACATTTTCCCTGATGGGCCAAAACTCCAGATACGTCCTCATTATTTCAAATCAAATTCCAGTCACCACCTATAAGTAATATTCCTTACTGAAAGCTAATTATTTCTCCCATTTTTTAAGCTCCAAAATCAGTTTTAGGTGTAATATAAGTACATGTCTGTGCAACCCTCATTTGTTGCCAATAGCCCCTTACTACGACAAATCCACCATTATTATCTTTCCCTCTCTTCTGTCACTATGAGAGCTCTTCTTACAATTAATACAACTACTTCTCTTTTCTTTTGTCTCTGTTATTCTGCAGAATATCCATCCTGAATTTATTTCTTTATCAAATTCACATGCTCATTTCTTTTAAGTTGTGTCTGCTGTAGCATTGATATTTGCACTCTGCATTAGTTAATATAATTAAGTATTCTGTACTTTTTGTCTATACCACTGAGACCATTCACATTCCAAGGTAATATGGAAAGTGTCACAATTATGGTAAGACGTCATTATTCCCACCTATTGTATATGGCAGCATTTTTGAATGTCTAATTCCATCAGCTGTGATATGTGCATCGATTAATGTTTGGCAGGTTAATCCTTACACAGTTTTTTCTTATCAACATTGGAACCTATGTCACATTTTGTAAGACTTTTTGTTTTAATAAAAACCCTCAGACAAAAAAAAAAACAAACACACCCCTAGATCACCTCAACTTAATACAAGCACACTTAACTATGTACATCTTCAAATAATGAAGTTTAACCCTTCTAATAGGAAAGTTGTTTTCCATATAGCTGCTAACATAGGCCCAAATTAACCTGAAATTGATGTAATCCATACTAAGACGCATGTTATTGCCTGTGCTTCTACTTATAATAACTGGTGTCTGTTCTTCTTTTGTCTTTATTTCCCCCTCCCCCTTATGTGAAAACTAATTACATACTTTCTGAAGTAATTAACTTGTAGCCTTGAAGAAACCAGCCTGTCTTTTATTGTTCTATTATCAGCTTGCCTTCATGGAAACATAAGAGAAAAAAGAAAAATTGCAGTCCTCTGTTGCAACCTTACTGACAAGCTGAAACTTTTATTGCTAAAGGAAAACTTTTCATTGTATTCATTATTCTGATATTTACTTTTTCCACTTAAAATTATTTATTATTAAATTAAGCCAAGGGTCTTAAATCCAGACACTCATCTATGCAAAAGTAAGAGTGAACATATCAGCTATACATTTATTGATATGTGTACTTTTGCACCTCACCTCCCACTTCAGTAACCCAAATTTACAGCCTGTTAACGTGCTTTTGTCTGTTTTTTCTTCTCTTTTATACCAAAGCTGTAGGGTAAGGTGGTTCACACAGCCTATCTTGACCTCGCCAAGGCTTTCAACACCATCCCCCATTCTGGAATTATAGTTAAACTCAATAAACTAGGTATAAGTCCTTACGTCACAAGATGGGTTGCCAGCTGGCTCACTGACAGAACCCACACTGTAAAAGTTGCAGACTCCAAATCTGGCTTCAAACCAGTGACAAGTGGAGTACTACAGGGTTCAGTCCTGGGACCTCTCCTGTTTGGTATCTACTTCTCTGAAGTACAGGCTAACACAGAAGGCCTTTGGCTAACAAAGTTTGCAGATGACTGCAAACTAGGAGCCATAGTCTAGTCCCCAAATTATGTGGACATCCTACAGAAGGGCCTCACTGAGACAGATGGTGTCAGAGCCATGGCCTCAAGCTCAGTGCCAAAAAGTGCATTGTCATCCCCTTTGGTCGCCCCCTTTGGTAAAATCTCTGTACCCATGAACTACTACATAGGCAGCAGTCTACTTAACGTCAAATGTGTGATAAGAGGCCTTGTGACCCAGGTAGACAGTAGTCTTTCCTTTGATAATCACATCGCCACAGTAGTCAGGAAATCCTTCTACGTGGCACACCTCATCACAAAAGGGTTCTCATCCAGGAAAAAAGAGGTCATTGTTCCCCTCTACTTGACACTGATTACACCCATTATAGAGTGCAGTGCCCCTTTTGGAATGTACCTCACAAGACATTTGCAGCAGCTGGAACGGTCACAGAAGTACCTCACAAAAAGGATTACTGGCCTCAAACATATGCTCTACACTGACCATCTCAAAAAACTCCAGCTTTGCTCAGTAGCATATTTCCTTCAACGAGGTGATCTCTGCCTAACATATAAAGCTATGTCAAACCCAGAGCTGTTGGACATGCTGCACCTAAAGAAATCCCAATCCCTCCAAGCTACACGCTCTAGGGACCTAAACCTTGTCACCACAATAAACGGGACATGCTGGAGGGATACATTCCTGTCCCAGAGACTTCCCATACTCTGGAACAAGCTACACATCTATGTCAAGGAAAGTTCCTCATTAACACTCTTCAAGAAAAATCTTGATGAGTGGATGGAAAATAGGAAATACACTCCGGGGATCACTTCTGTGGCTCTGCTCGACAGAGGCACAGGAAAATAACTTTCTTGGGTGGCGTAAGCCAGGGAACCTTGTTGACTAGGCTTACTTAGGCCCTTGGGCCAATAGCCTAGTACCTACCTATGAAACCTATACTGTAATGCCTACAGGTCTTAATACCAAAAATGGAGAAAAAAAGAGAACAGGAAAAAAAGACATTTATTTACTTTAATAACTTTGTCATGTACAAGAACAACTAACAATACTTGACTGTAAAATATGCAATTTATATTGTGAAAGGTTTCATAAAAATATTAAGAAAGGAAATTGTTAGCTTTTTCCTTCCTCCTTCCCTCTTCTCAGAGACCTTCCAAACATTAATGACATGAAGTGAGGCTAACGCCTTTCAGTTTCTCACAAGTTTAACAGAGTCAGCAAAAGTTCACTCTTTCCACGTATTTGTATACAGCTGTATTTTACAAATGTGTTTGATGCTTTGCAGTCTCACATTTGTTCACTAATTTCCAAGTCACTGATCATCTTCTTGTTCAGTTCCATGGTGCTCCTGGTTCTTCTGGTCAACTGTTCTGCTTTTTTCTATATCTCAAGCAATTTCCTTTAGAATAATGGAAAATATTTCAGAGACAAAGTCTCTCTGTGTACTTCAGTATGAGAAGAATGAAAAGCAGAGTCCCATTCTGCTCGATGGCTCTTTTTTTTCACAATGTTTGCAATTCCTCCTTAGCCTGTGCTGCATCAAAAAATGATTTTGCCTTTCCAAGAAAAAAAATATTCTGATGACAGCTGGATATAGCAGCTTGAATCTCACACCTGCCTCTTGACATGCCATTGTTACTGGAAAAAAAGTTGTCTATCTTCTGTATGGCGTACAGTGAATAATCATTTTCCCCAAACACTCTACTTTCTCCAACTTTTAATACTTTGCCCTTTTGCCACAGTTTTGTCAGGATCAACTCTTTCTGCTTGTAGGTTTACATCTTTACTAAGGTCTTGACTGCTTTGTGGTGGCCAGATTTGGAGCATACACAGTGTGCCCTATCATGTAACAGTTCCTGCTGTGGAATACCAGTCCATTTTCTTATTTTTACCTTCATAAAATTAACAATCTGTTCATTCTAGCTTCTCTGGTACAGCAGAAAATCTCAAAGATTTTCCTTAAGAGCTATGTCCTAATTCTGCCATTTTTGAAACACCTCTTATTAAGGACTCTCATAGCTAGCCTTTTCTTCATTTCTCACACTGATTTTTGCAGTTTTGTTAGCTCATTTGAATATCTGTTTAAAGCTTTTTCCATTTTTTTCTGGCCTTTTGTTATTTGAGTTGATATACTTATTTAGTGTTTCTCTTAATTTAATCATATCTGAGCATATTTGACCTTTTTCCTCTATATTTATGGCAACCATGTCTTGCACCTAAGGTGGAGCTTGAACTGCTTTTTGCTGAACATCTGCAAGATTCTTCCAAGTCAGTATTTTCTCCAACTTTTCTGGTTTATTTTCCTTCAGGCTCTCTCTCTCTTTCTTGTTTGTGGGTGTCCAGACAGTGTACTTACTAGCCAGTAGCTACATTTTACTGAAGTTGACAATGTCTCTGACTGCAGTTTCTCAGTTTCTGTTTTTATACTGGGAGAGCTGAAGTTAAGCTTTTGATCACTGTGCAGTCATCTTGGAAGTTCAGCAATAGATCTGTATTGTTTGTTTCTGTCCTTCCTCAACTCCACTCCCACTTACCCCCTTGCTTGATTGTGGAATTCATTGTTCCTTTAGCCTGGTTTGACTGGAGTAACTTATTCTGAAGGCCCTTCAAGTGCACTTTTTTTGGTCCAGACCAGCTTTTGAGGAATCATATTACCTTTGGATAGTCCTTTATAGCATTCTTATTATTACCATTATGGGGTTGTCTCTATTCTTGGGCAAATTCAATCTGAGGTAATGTTGGGCTTATGGCTAGGGGGGGGGGGGGCTCAGCATGGGATCCAGAGTCTTGAGTAGCCGAAGACTGGTCTGAGGTTGGCTCCAGAGACCTCTCCATTGAGGAAGGATGGAAGCAGACAGCACAGATCTATCATTATGGTAAGTACATAACTTTTGTTTTCAGACAAATGGGTTCTGAAGATCATCTGTCAATGTTATAGATGGCATTGGGAGGAAATATATGTTTTCCAGGTTTTATTCCTCTTCTACTAGAGCAGACTTTTCTGCTCATCTTGTCCAGCACATGTTGTCTGAGGGAGTAATAGAGCCAGTTCCCCTTCCCAAACTGGCAAAGGTTTTTATTCAAAAATGTTTTGGTGTCAAAGAAAGAAAATGCTTCAGCACCAGTTCTGTACCTTTTTTCCTAGATCAATTTGTGATAATGCCAAAGTTCAAAATGCTGTCACTTCACAACTTGTTGCGCCTTCTTTCTCATTTAAGTTTCCTGGTAACACTAGATTTAAAAGATTCTTATCATATCTTGCTAATACTGTTTAGGCTTGAAGGCTGTAGTTCCATTGAGGCTTTAGTAGCTACCCTTTCTGTGATGTTACTTCAGAAGATAGACAACAGGATAACAACAACCTCAAAAAAAGTTATGCATCTATAGTTTTGCCTATTGAGCCACAGCCAGACATTGGTTCCTGTGTGCCTTTGGAGAATGTAAGGCTTGCTTTAAAATTTCTAGAGACTTTTCTACTACTAGCCAGGCCTGAAGCAAGATATTTAAAAAATTGTTTGGGATGCTGAATGGTGCTCCAGTTCCAGTTTTGAATTTTCTGGATACTGAGTCAGGCTCACCTACATAGTGACACCTCCAGACCCTTCAGTGTCCAATTCTATTGCTTTTCTGTTTAACTACAGAAACTATTCTCATGAATTTATGGCAGCCTGAAAAGGGTTCCTGCCTTCACTTGCACAGTCCCCAGCCCCCCATGCTTCTATGATTGTTCTGCAGTTAAAGAAGAAGAAAGAGACTGCATTAGAAGGGGTCATGTAATTCATATCTGAGAGAGGAGGATTTGGCTTACTTGAGTGGAGACTCTCTCCCAAGGAAGAGAGAGAGAGAGAGAGAGAGATTGATTGATTGATTGATTGTGTGGGGGTTACGTTAGCTGCTCAGAAGAAATGGTTGTAGCTCCTAGGCATGGAGGAACTAAACTCCTATGGCAGTTCCTCCAGTGGTGCAGGCATTTGAAGACAATTTTGGAAAGATCCCATTTGAACCATATTCTCACCCCATGCACACTAAAAGACCAGACTCTTGTAGAGTTCTGCAGAAAAGTAAATGTTTTTAATTAAGGTCAGGAAGAAATGTAAATACCTTTAGAAAAAGTCATGTGAAGACTATGCAAATGATGTTCCCTGATGGTACCAGGGATTTCATATTGGTAACATAACCCAATCGTCTACCACATTATATTGAAAACAATATGATTCATCAATTTGTCAAAAAGTTGCTCACTTCTGCTAACTTATGAACCAGTTGGTTAAGTGACAAATCAACATAATGTTTTATTGTGGGGGTAGAGTGATGGAAAATGAGGCAGCAGCCAGAGAATTTTCTGATAGCTCTGACAAGGCAATTACTAAAGTGACTCATGCTGCTTCCAGAGTTGGCAAGCACTCCATTAAATGGAGGTGAATTGTAGTAGATTCCTTTGCAAGAGCTTCTTTTTTGGGTACACTGACTATAAAACATATATGGCTTTGGATTTAATACATACAGAAGATTCAATGGGGCTAGTTTTCAATGCCTCTTATACAGGGACATTTTCTTTGGCCTCCTTTCCAAGAAATGTTTAAGATATTAGAGGAGTAGGGCAAGAGTCTGCAGTCTACTAAGCAGTTCTTCCCCCATTCCATGGTATTCCAACATCTATTCAAACAAGCATTATCCCTTTTATATCAGGCAGTTAAGAGCAGCCCAGTACAAACAGAAAAGGAAATATGATTATAGATAGCAGGCTTGAAGTGATAAAGTGGACCAGGCCAGGCAGCAAGACAGGTGGCTGATCCCACTAAAACAGTACATTGCTGCCTCGTCCTCAGAAGACCTCTCCTTTGGAGATAGCCTCTCATTCATGAGTGAGCATTTTCAGTGGGAAGTAGACAAGGTCTCAGCTTCTCTAAATGAGCAGTGGGATTCAACCAACCTAAGCCAGTAGCTGTTCCTACAATGTATGAAGCTCTTATAGCTGTTTTTGCTGCTACATCCCTGGAGTAAGATTCCTTGCCCCCTGTCTGTGAAACATATGACCATTTCTACAGGGTACAGGAGCCTCATAAGGTGTTGAACATTAGATCACTGTTGCAGTATCCTAAGCTGTTGCATAGCCCACCAACTGGACCTCTTTTCAAACCTTAAGGATACCTTCCATACACCCCAGCTGTCATGGATTTGATCAGAATTTCATATAAAGACAGATTGTGAAAAGCTTCAGAGTTGATGTGAACTCCTTTGGCAGGCTTTGTGGAACTGTCAGTTGGCCAACAATACTTCAAGGTTGGGTGGATATGTCCCCTCCTAGAGAATACTTTCCAGTATTCTATTTTTCTGAAGGAACACTAGTGATCTGATGTCCATGTTCATCTATTTCAACCTTTGGATTGCTGGATCTAACTGGATCCAACCTCTGCGCCATCTTCTAAAGCTGTGGATCTGAGGCTCTGACTCCTCCCCTACCTATCTCTCCATTAAAGTACCTCAGATCTTGTTTGTCACCTGAACTTTTCAGATGTGTGTTCCGAGGTCTGTATATTGTCATGGTAAGTGAGCCTGTTTCATAGTTATTGGTAGTTTTTCTTCTCCTCCCTAACTGTTTTTATAGCTTTAATGTACAAATTATTGATGTGCTCTGTTAGTTGTAGGTATATCCTTGATAGTTTATTGTTAGATGTTTGGTTTTAGTGTTAGGATCATAAGTATCCTTTGGTATAGTTAGAGCTATAATAGTTTTTTTCTCTAGAAGTGTTAAGTGTTAAAATAGTTTTCTATAGAAGTTTTAGAGATGCATAGTTATGTAGATGTTTAGTTGGGTCTATATTATAGCATTGAAGTCTTACAACTTCGAATGTTATAATATTGAACCCAGTAGAGCGAAACACCAGAAAACTGAACAGTCAGAATAGAGAATTTTTTCCCAGGGAAAACATTTGCTGTTCTGTCAAACATATACACACAACACAAGCACACCAAAATAAATAATCCACACATACTTCACAAAACCCTATACTAAACCATACATATAACACTACTAGATATCCACTTACCTTAACCCAACCCTACCCCTAAGGTCCGTCACTATCCCACACTCACCTTACCCACTCCGTAACCCTAACTCACCTACCCCATCCTAACCCTCACATCCACACATTCGTACACTTACCTGACCCACGCCCTAACCCTAACCCACCTAACCCACGCCCAATCGCGCACACACCTTCGTTCGCACACTTACCTTAACCCAGTCCGTAACCTTCGCTCCACAATTGAGGAAATAGTGAAGCTGCAGAAACGGCCTACCGAATACTTTCCATAGGAAAGTATTCGGTGTTCTGCAGCTTCGCTATTTCCAGCGTTCGCTCTACTGGGTTCGATATTATAACATTCAAAGTTGTAAGACTTCGATGTTATAATATAGACCTGTTTAGACAAGTATTTAGGAAAGTAATTTTTAATATTCCTTATTTTTTTCTGTAGTTGCGTTTATTGTTGTTACTGTAATTTCTATTCTGATGTCAGAAAAATGGGCTTAAGAACTGCATGGCTTGTGGGCACAAAATTCTACTTTAAGACCTGCACTCTAGACTCCATGGAAACTGGATTCACCAACTGCTCAGATCTGATCTCCCTTGCCTCAACCTAGATTCTCCCTGGAGCCAGTGAGTTCTAGGCTTCATTCACCCATTTTATAAGAAAAATGGTACAGCAGACCTCCATCAGTGACATCGTCATTGAGGTCAGTCCGGTCCACCAGAAGTCTTACCGAGAAGGGCATTGATCAAATGATGAGAAAATTCCTGAGGACACAAATCCAGCCTGGAGTTCTCCTAACACTGTCCCCATGGGGGTGCCAGTGTATGGGCCCAATTACCCCCACCTTTTTCTTCTCCAGTACTAATCCTCCCTTTGGATCTAGCCCCCAGGTGCCCATTCACTTCACACAAGCTTGCAGAGATCATATCAAATGGTGGATAACCTCTCTTTCAGTAACTGAGGGAAAAACCTTTTGTCCACCAATCTCACAGGCCACAGTAAGCACTGATGCTTTCCTTCTTGGTTGGGGGGGGGTGCATTTCAAAGGGAGGGCACTTCACTGTGGGTGTCACCCCTAGAGGCCAACCTCTACATCAATATCTTGGAGATGAGTGTCTTCATGTTGGTGCTGACTTTTCAGGACTTCCTCCACAGGGGTGTGATCTCCATCCATAAAGACAGCATGGCTGTGGTCGGGGGCATCAAAAAACAAGGGGGAATATGATCCTACCAACTTTACCATGAGGCCATGGGAGTGTGGCAATGGATGATGTATTTCTATTGTTTTCTGATAGGAATGTACATCCTGGGAATATCAAATGTGCTAGCAGACAAGTTGAGCGGGTTTATTCTACTTCCTCGTGAGTGGTCTCTCAATCAGACAGTGGCAAGGCCAACCTTGCAGTGACCTCTTTGCCTCATAACTGAAGAACAAGTGCAGCAGTTACTTTGTCCTAATCCCTCCAAAGGGACAAGTCACCAAGGGATGCTCTAATTCACAATTGGCCCCTGGGTCTCCCCTGTGCCTTCTCTTCAATACCACTTTTAACAAAATTCATTCAGAAAGCCAAAAGTTGCAAGACCAGAGTGATTCTCATTGCTCCATTTTGGACCCAGCAGGTTTGATTCCCCTTCCTTTGGCCTGGCCTCATTTGATACAACCTCTTTGGGTATTGGATTACAGTTCAGATCTAAGTCACCCGTCCTGATTGCCTCTGTCAGATCTAAAAACCCTAAAGTTGACAGCATGGTCCCTCAAATTCTAACAATAGTGAGAGATGCCAGGCTATCTTTTTTTGGTGGTCCAAATTATTTTTGCCTCTCAAAAACAGTCTACCAAAGCAAATGGAAAAAAAGTTCTGCTTGGGCTTCCTTGAAAGGATTAGATCCCTTTTCTCTTCCATTGATTTTGGGATTTCTTATCAGAACTTTATCAGAAAGGGTCCAGTTTCTCTATTATCAAGGTTTAGATGGCCGCCATTATTGAATTGTCATGTAGGGCATAATGACACCTCTTTAGCCTCTCTTAAAATCTCCATAACCTTTCTCAAGGGTGTTTTCTTATCCAGTTGCCTAATGGGGCATCACTGTCATGCTTAAAAACTAGACCAAAAAGTTCTTCAGATCAGCAGCTTCATTTTATTTCAATTATCTCTCATGGAAAACCATTTTTTGTGTTGCAACTACATCTGCTAGACATATCTCTGACTTACAAGCACTGTCTTGTGAATCACCGTATGTCGTGTTTTAAAGATAGAGTAGCCTTGAGAACCAATTCATCCTTCCTTCCAAAGGTGACATCCAAAGTAAATTTGAATCAATCAGCTGATTTACCAGTCTTTTTCCCCAGGTTCTTAATCAAAGGGGAATATATCCTACACCTGCTAGATGTTCACAGGTCAGATTCTTTTTACATTGAACCAAGGGTATAAGAAGGTCAGATCAACTATTTGTTTCCTTCTCTAAAGCGAAATTGAGAAAAAGCATATCAAAAGTTCCAATTTCCAAATGGCTGTCAGATTGGATTTCTTTTGTTTATGATGACCAGGGTTTTACCCGTACATATGAAAACAAAAGCCCATTCTGCAAGAACAATAGCTACTTGTATGGCATTCATGAAGAGAGTTCCCACTGATATTTGTGCAGCAGCAATATATTTCATTACAAATCAGACGTGCAGTCCAGAGCACATTCCTCCTTTGCACATTCCTCCTTTGGTTCCACTGTTTTCAGGAATGTCCTTGCTTGATGCTGCCCTAGTGCATTGTACAGCTTGAAAATTTATCCCAAAGGTTACATCAGATGAAAACAGACAACTTTGGATAAGAAAGTTGTACACTGACCATAACAATAGATCATGTTGTCTCATTTTACCTTGTTCAACATCCCGCCCTCCTTCCTCT
Organism: Protopterus annectens; assembly: GCF_019279795.1. Taxonomy (NCBI): domain Eukaryota; kingdom Metazoa; phylum Chordata; order Ceratodontiformes; family Protopteridae; genus Protopterus; species Protopterus annectens. Next base: position 108,852,251 of record NC_056727.1, on the reverse strand, counting down.
CTTCCATTATTGTCAGTAACAGCTTCTGGTGACTGGACAAACCTCACCTAAATCTCTTTTAAAATCATTTTTTGTACCTTACTATGTTATTAACATGTTCCTCAACTGTAGCACCTAGAGGGTTTTTCAGTTGTAGGAGAGAATCAATGTTTTAGGTACAAGTCAAGAAACTTGATTTTGCAGTACTTTAGTAGAGAATAGGGAATTATGGGTAGGAGAGGTGTCAGAGCTTCAGATCCACAACTTTTGAAGAAGGCGCCAATGGTGGATTCAGTCGGATTAAGCAACCTGTAGGTTGAACCAGGCATGGTAAGTATATAACTTTCATTTAATTTCTGTGAAGCTACTTTTATTTACGCTAGCTAACTGTTTTGTTAGGAGTGTCATTCTGTCACAGAGGATTTTAGTGCTGTGAAAGCTTGTGGAAACATTTTATGTTTAAACCTGTTTTTTTTTTTAACATTATTTTTTGTTAGAATTTGTGTGTGTCGGGTCAAGGCTAGTGCTTTTGGGGACTAAGAGTGATTTTCTTTACCTGGCACTAAACTTGCCAACTCTTGCAGGCTCTACTATCGTTGATGATTCTTTTGTGGCTGGACCTATGGAGCAGTTAAGGTCTACTCAGTTTTCCTTCCCCCATCCACAAGAAGCAAAACGTTGTCAGGGAGTCTTTGGGTATCAGGCTGTCTTGTACTTTGCCTCAGTTACCGATGGGTTATTCTTTAGTGGAGAGTCCTGGCGCTGCAGACCACTCATTGTGGGGATAGATCTGAGGAATAGACAAAGTCCTATACAGCTGTAGGATTGCTCTGTCTGGATAAGGGAGAACCAGTCTTGTCGGTCTTGGGGGAAAGGGGCTAGTCATGGGATCCCAGCTTGCCCAGAAAGTAAGCCTGATTCTTGTGAGTGTGTGCCTACATTAGTTCAGTCCCTTTCCAGGGACTTTACCAAGAAAAAACAAAAAGTAAAAAAATATATATGGATTTATATATATATATATATATATATATATATATATATATATATATATATATATATATATATATATATATATATATATATATATACATACATACACATGTATTTATGTGTGTATATGTATATATCCTCTGCCTTGATGGAATTTGCCAGAGAAATGAGGTTCCGTTTTTAATGTGCCTGTTCCCCTTCAGATAAAATCTGATTTCAGTCAGAAGAGCGGGGGCTAGAAGGCAAAAGGTGTGCTTTAGTGCTCCGTTCTCAAGCTGAACATTCTGATTTCATGAAAGTGTGGCTTCAGGTTTCCCTTAAGAAGTCTTATATTTTTCTGATACCTTATCTAAAATGATCATTGGGAACAGAATGTTATTCCTATTGCTCAACAAATGTATTAGGGTTTTCTCACCTTTGGATATTACTTATCCTGCAGCTGTGCCTCCTATTTTATCTTCTTTTGGAGAATGTTTTATTTTATTATTTATTTAACATTTGTTTACCGGGAAAGTCCAACTTGGAACAAAGCCAATTTTCAGTGGTGACCCGGGGAGACATGCTCCAGTTTTCCTTGCAACTTGTAGTTTCTGTGACATATGACCTCCTGCTGCTAAGCTGTCTGATAGGTTATGAAAACTACTTCAGACACTCAAATCCTTGTTGTCTAATACTAAAGCAGACTCTGCAGCGATTTCCTTACCCACTGTATCTTCTTCTAAATAATCTGATAAAGCTTATCCCATTCCCCTTGGGCAAGGATAAGACAGCCTTTGACAAATTTGGGAAGAAAGGATGTCCTTCATGGATGCATCTGCAGTCATAACAAATGGGTTGTCCTGTCGTCAGGCAGCCCTTCGGTCGGCCGGATTCCAAAGTCTGGGTCCGGCTTCGGCTGATGTCGCACTTCACCCGACATCATCTCTGCTGGTCTTCGGGTATAAAGGCATCAGCCGACGCCATTTTCCTCCATCTTTCTTGCCGCGTGGCGCCCGAAGCAGAAGCTGTTCGCAAGTGCCGGTCGGTCAGATCCACAGATTACTACTACCGAATACTACTCAAGACTTCTAAAAGCTAAGTACCCGTTGGGGACTCTTTCTTGCCTCAGCCGATGTCAGAAAAAGTCAATAACTGTTTAACTTGTGGGAAACAAATACCTCATAAAGATTTCCACTCTTACTGTTTGCCTTGCTTAGGCCCAGACCACGACGTAGCAGCCTGTTCGGCCTGTGCTTCCTTCAACCGACGAACGCTTAGGCATCGGTCGGAGTTTGCTGAACAGTTTTTCGGCTCAGATTTTGCGTACATTATGCCGTCGGATCCTCCAACTACCCAAATTGTTAAAAAACGCAAAGAAAAAGACCGACATTCGCGGTCCGCGGTTTCGGCCGAAACCACGGTTCAGCAAGCCGCGAGTGTCTCGGTTTCGGCCGAAACCAAGAAAACTGGTCAATATTCAGCCGAATCCATGACTACTACTGAGGCTCCTACTACCTTACCTGAATCAGCCTCAGAAATTTTGCCTACACCTGTGGTTCCTACTGATTTATCAGACACCATCCCTTTGGATGTCTCTACCCCAGCACGTGGTGCTGCTAGGCCTCCTGCAGCCATGTCTATTAAGGCCTTTGCCAGGGCTAAAGCAGCCAAATCTACTAAATCAGTGCCTGTTAAAACCCCCTCACACAGGCCCACTTCTAGTTCACAAATGCTTACTCTGGCAGAAGATTTAATATCCTTAATTAGGGGATCCCAATCTCACCCAGACAGGGCCTCTCAGCCCCCAGAAAAGAGACCTAGAACAGAGCCCCCCGAGCCTGTGTCCTCTGATGATTCTGCGGATGACTCAGACATTACAGACCAGCCAGAGGCTCTTTTTTCCAATTATGAAGATTCAGATGCTGAAGAATCCATTCCAGCTGCCTCTCCACCAGAGGAATTTTCCTTTGGGGAAACCTATACAAGGCCCCACTTGCAGACCCCGAAACTATATCCCAGGGGCCTAAGGCAGCAGCCTCGACCACAGCAAAAAACCCTATCCCCTCTGAAAGGGAATCCAGGTCCTTAGAGAGATGGGGGAAATAAGTTTACACCTCTGCTACTCTCTCAGCTAGAGCTTTAAACTGTCAGTTTCACATGATCCAATACCAAGAGTTCATGCTTGATCAGTTAACTAAAAAACTGTCCTCTGATGAATCTTTAGATAAGAAATATGTATTAGAAATGGTGAATAACATTCAACAGGTTAGTAACCATTCCTTAAAATGTGGCTATGATGCACTGGAGGCTTCATTTAGATCAGCCATGACTGGCACAGTGATAAGAAGGCATGCATGGTTGAAAGAACAGGTCTTACCGGATCATGTTAAAGCAAAGCTATTAGATGCTCCTATGGATAAGGCCAGTCTATTTGGGGAACCTGCCCAACAGGTAATGAAGAAAATGGAAGAAAAGGCAAAATCTGTACAAACAGTTAAAGATTTCTTACAGGTTCAGCCCCCAAGGTTTAGCAGGAACTGTCCTGCCAAAAATTGGTCCTTTCCTGACTCCACAAGATCCCAAAGGGGCAGGAATAGACGCTCTAGGGGCAGAAATCAATCCAGAGGAGGTGCCTACAGAGGACGACAGTGGCAAAGCAATAACCGAGGCACAGACACAACCACTGCCACTGCAACAGGACAATCACAGTGACTTGGCTCTGATTCCGCCTACCAGGGAGCAAATAGCAGCACCATTAGGCGGAAAGTTAGCTTTATTCTCAAGAAATTGGCATTATATCACAAAAGACAAGTGGATTTTGCAAACCATAGACCAAGGTTACCGGTTCCACTTCCACACCTTACCAGTAAAAAGAGGAATGCCAAACCTGCCTCCAAATCAAAAAATAGAAGCTCTGCAGCAGATAGCGGAATTAACAAAGATGAGAGCTGTGGAAAGAGTTCCAATAACAGAACAGGGCAAAGGATTCTACTCCAGACTCTTCCTAGTGCCAAGAAAAGAGAAAAACTGGAGACCTATTCTCGACCTGTCCATCTTAAACACATACATCATTGTCCCAAAATTCAAAATGCTGACCCTACAGCAACTTCTTCCCATGCTGGGCAAGGAGTGTTGGCTGGTAACTCTAGATCTCAAGGAGGCATACCTGCACGTCCCCATTCGACCAAATTGCAGAAGATACCTCAGATTTCTTGCAGGATCAGAGCACTATCAATTCTCAGCATTGCCCTTTGGCTTATCTGCTGCGCCCAGAGTATTCACAAAATGCCTGGCATCAGTAATCGCCCACTGCAGACTACAGGGAATCCAAATTTATCCATACCTGGACGACTGCCTGTTACAAGCGGACAACAAAAGCAAGCTGACAACAGATTTACAAAGGGTCATTTACTTGCTACAAGCCCTGGGATACACAGTCAATCTACAAAAGTCAAGGCTGATACCATCCCAAACAAGAACTTTCTTGGGCGCGGAATTGGACACAGTAAAACAAATGGCATTCCTAACTGCAGAAAAACAAAAAGAGCTCCCTCTTTACTTCTTGGCATTAACAAAACAGAACAATCTAACAGCAAGAAAAGTTCTGCAGGCCTTGGGCTTCATGGCATCATGCATAATCTTGGTCCCACATGCCAGACTGCATATGAGAAAGCTACAGTGGTACCTAAAGAATTTATGGTCTCAACACAGGCACAGCTTAGAAACAGAAATACCACTAATCCCATGCCTAAAACAGGAGTTCCTATGGCGGGCTCAAGCATGCCAGACAAACCCAGGCTTACCCTTCCACAACTTTCGAGCAAGCCAAACCATCACAACGGACGCCTCAGACCTAGGATGGGGGGGCGCACATGCTGGACAAATGCGTACAAGGACTGTGGACTCAAGACCAGCTGCACCTGCACATAAACCAAAAAGAAATGCTGGCAGTAAAACTGGCAATCCAAAACTTCAGACCATTCCTCAAAGAAGGCCATTTGATGATAAGGACAGACAACACCACAGTCATGTGGTACATCAACAAACAGGGAGGCACTCATTCCTACCCCCTATGCAGAATGACTTTGGACCTTTGGAATCTGGCTCTCAGCTACAACAACCAGTTACAGGCAATATTTGTGCCGGGAAAAGAGAACACCCTAGCAGACATTTTAAGCAGGACCACCTCGGATGCTCACGAATGGATGCTACACCCGGACATCTTCAAGGCCATCACAAAGAAATGGGGAATGCCACAAATAGATCTATTTGCTTCCCCACTCAATCACCAGCTCAAAAAATTCTGCACAAGGACATTCCACCCACTTGCATGGAAGGTGGACTCTCTATCCTTCAGCTGGAAAGGCCTGACAGCATATGCATTCCCACCTCTTCCCTTGATACACAAGGTACTACTGAAAATCAAAGAGGAACGTCCAAGGATAATCCTGATAGCTCCGAACTGGCCAAGACAACACCGGTACCCATTGCTGAGGAGCATGTCTCGGGAGAAAATGTGGTCAATACCCCTGATGCCTCTGATGTTAACTCAGAACAACTACAACATCATACATCCAAACCTAAAAACCTTACAACTGACTGCCTGGAACATCACATAGCAGCAAATAACCCAGTCCTTTCCAAGAGGGTTAAAGACATTATCCTTGAAGCCCGCAGACCTTCAACAAGAAGGAACTATGCAGGAAAATGGAAAAGGTTTGTCATTTGGAGTACTGAAAGAGGAAAAGATGTGTCAAACATAGATATTGCTAACATTCTGGAGTACTTGGCAGAGCTTCTACATACAGGCCTGTCCTATTCCTCCATCAAGATACATGCATCAGCTATTTCAGCAGAATACAGCTTTGATCCTCCTGTCTTTTCACACCCTCTACTCAGGCAGTTCCTCAGAGGGATCAAGAATGTAAAACCTCCTAGGAAACCACCATTACCAGCAAGGGACTTGAACTTTGTGCTAGAAAAGTTGACACTCCCTCCGTTTGAACCAGCAGCAACAGCAGACCTACAGCACCTGTCATGGAAAACTGCTTTCCTACTGGCTATTACCTCAGCAAGGAGGGTTTCGGAACTACAGGCCTTAATGGCAGTGCAACCCTTCCTAATCTTCCATCAAGATAGGGTGTCCATGAGAACTAATCCTACATTTATGCCTAAGGTGGTATCCAGAGTGGGTCTTTAAACCAGGCAATCCACCTACCTACCTTCTTTCCCAATCCACAAAACAGAGGTGAAAGAATGCTGCATACCTTGGATGTACATAGACAGTTACGCTACTACCTGGACAGAACCAAAAGTAACAGAAAAACTGACCAGCTTTTTGTAGCCTATGCAACAGGAAGGGAAGGAAAAGCAATTTCCAAACAGACAATCTCCAAATGGATAGGAAATTGCATAAGATTCTGTTACTCCTACCATGGAAAACCAATTCCACAGAACATAAGACCTCATTCCACAAAGGCTACAGCCACTACCACAGCTTTCTTACGAGGAGTGGCAACCAAGGACATTATTGAGGCGGCTACTTGGACCTCCGTGCATACATTTGCCAAGCATTATAATTTACCTCTATATTCTAGATCCCGAGCAGGGTTTGCCACTGCTGTACTGCAAGGGATCCTAACTACACCATAATTTTTATTCCTCCTCCCCTAGTTTGGCTATGGTATTCTACCCATTTGTTATTACTGCAGATGCATCCATGAAGGACATAGTACAGTTTTGTACCTACCATAAATGTAGATGTCGAACTGGATAGCATCTGCAGTCGATTACCCTCCCTCCTTCCCTCTGTGGTACTCCTAGGGTATTTACCCTCCTAATAGCTAGCTGGGGAGTCTCTTATGGTGTATTTGTTTGTATATATGTACATACATGCTTATTTTTGTGTTTGCCTTCTACCTTTTTGGAAACATTGGCATTTATCCAAAATTTAGCCTTCCAAGAGGGCAACTGGCATCTGGGGCAAGAAACACTGAGGAAAATGGCGTCGGCTGATGCCTTTATACCCGAAGACCAGCAGAGATGACGCCGGGTGAAGTGCGACATCAGCCGAAGCCGGACCCAGACTTTGGAATCCGGCCGACCGAAGGGCTGCCTGACGACAGGACAACCCATTTGTTATGACTGCAGATGCTATCCAGTTCGGACATCTACATTTATGGTAGGTACAAAACTGTACTTTATTCTTTTCCCCCTTTATCTTTCAGATGTTTAAGCTGTCAAGCTCACATGCTAAAGTTTTCACTTTTGTCTTTCGAGAGTATGAAAAATTAAATAGCAACCTTCCCTTTTCTGAGTTGAAAAATTCTTTGAATGCCTTTTTTTTATTTTTGCTACTCATGTATATAAGCTTGCCTTAAAATGTTCTTATGTTGCTTACTGTCTCCTGGGCGGCTGCTTCTAGGTTAGTCAGTCATGATAAGATTTTCTTGGTTATGTTTTCAAAATCTTCCTGAAAATGTTAAAACTGAAAATGTTAAAACTGAAATATTAAATTCTCCCAGGGACAACTGTTTGGCCCTTCTTCTGCTGAGGTACTTAAGAGATTTGATAAGAGAAGCTCATCATTCAAGGGGTGATCCATATTTTCCAGTTCTCCCTTTATAAGGCAAATACAGTTTTCCTTCTACTTTACCTGTCTTTTCAAAAAGTTGACATAAGGTGACAACAAACAGGGTTTTTAACTGCAATGGCAAACCTCCCATAATCAAGGATACCACATGATTATTTGACTCTTTAGGCTCCTTCCACCCCTTTCCACCCTGGCAATTTCTCCTCTCCCGCTCTTTGTGAATCACAATCTCGCTTCGTGACACAAGATTGTTTCAGGCAAATATGTTTTCAAAGTTATTCAATAGGGGTACACTTGTCAACTATTTATCTCTGTTCTCCCCAGTTGTGGATTAAATGTTATCTCAGGTAGTAATAGAACCAGTGCCTGTCCATCTGAAAGGCAAGGGTTTTATTCAAGGATTTGTCTGGTGCCAAAGAAAGAAGGGACTTGGAGCTAGACCTCCCTTTCTCTATCTTTGTCAGTGGTCCAAAGTTCACATTTTATTTATGTAATTATTTTTTAAATGCTTTTTATTAAGTTATCGTTCGACCAAGACATATATTAGTAGAAAAGAAAACAAACCATTTTAACATATCTCATGTTCATGCATAATCTGTTACTTATGTTTTCTTCCATTTTAACAACTATTCACTGCAAAATTACACAATTCCTGCCTTCTGTTGAACCTCACCCCTCCCCAGAGCGTTGTTCTGCATATATTGCTCACAAAAAGTCCATTTATTACTACACAATTTACTCCTTCCCTTTTCTAAAGATCACCTTTACAGTATTTAAGTTGCAGCTGGTTTATATTTTGATTTCCATTTTCTAGTATTTGCCTTTTTTTTTTTGCAGCCAGTAGCATTAAACTTGTTAAAGCCACACCACAAGTAATTGAGATAGCCTGTCCCAGCTCATAAGAATAATTTCCTCAGTTTGTCATTTGCTCTAACATCCTTTCTGGCAGAGTGCTCTCTGTGGAGTTTTTAAAAACTGCCAATTCATTACACACCTAAAACTGTGTGTAATCAGTTTGTCTTTTCTATCATTCTAGCATTTGCTATGTATCTGAGAAAAAAATCTCTGAAGTCTGCTTGGTGTAAAAAAAAAAATCCTACATAAACATTTTCAAGCAAAAATCCTAATACTTCTGGACTTTTGTTGCATGCTTAGGAGTCATACAGATGTCCTCCCATTGTTGCTTTGTAAATTGTCTTTCCTCCTCATCTTTTCTAAACTCCTGCGATTGATTCTTATAGTTACCGTGTAATTTTTATGCCATAATAATCATGCCTTTTTAGTAGCAGCTTCTGTTCTAGAATTGACTAAAAACTATACCAGAGTTTTTTTTCACTTCATACTCCCCTATTACTTTCTCTTCGTGTATACTGTGATATTAATTCCTAGTCTCTTCCCATTCTATTAACTTTTTCTCTTTGTATTTACTCCATATACCTTGGTTCCCTTACCAATGTTCTGCAATTAATTCCTGCTTCCTCTTGCTTGTTTTTTATCTCTACTTATTGTCATCCCTATTGGCAAAATCTTCTTTGTGCATAGATGTGGTAGCTTTGTTCTTATATTACTTTTTGCACCTTTATCAATATAACACTGTATGCATGCTGTGTAGATGAAGTATAGTACCAAAACACGTAAGAACATCCAATATCCAAGAAGAGCTGCTGTAACAGGAACAAAACACGTTGGCAATTCTTAAGATCAGCAAAGTAGTTTATTGGAAGTAAAAAATGAGCGCTTTCGCGTGGTCCATCCACGCCTCATCAGATAAATTACTTAAAACTATTCAAAGTTAATATACAACCGCTCAAGCGCGGGAAAGTCTGCTCATTAATCAATTAGCATCTGAATGATGCAAAAAACGTTAAAAACACTTAACCATTTAAATACACTTTAAACTCAGACCTTAAGCTTCTATATACTTTATACTTTCAAAAAACATATATGTATGTATTTATACAAACATCTACAATGTTATTACTAAACAATAAACAAGATAAAAATATGTGTAAAATTAAAACATTTATAACACTTGGTCAATGATTTAACTCACTAATGAAAACTTTTGTGTTTACGCAAATCGAGATATGAAAAATAAAGTTTGTTACTAATATATACAAATGAGTGCTTATAGCCCGTCATAGTCATGTTTGAGTGAGATTCACTATAAATAATATGAAACCTGCCCATAACTAATGGGCATAATATTATGGATAAAATCATAATATAGTGAGGTGCATCAAAAGGTGTCATATGAAATCAAATGACGTGATATGACTGCACTTAACTGAACTTAACTGAGTATGTAAGATGTCAAAATTATCCTTTGGCTATGTATATATATTTTTATATAGATAAATTAATAAATACACATCAAATTAAATAGTGAAGAATTAATAAGACCAAGTAAAGAATATTATTATTATATGCATGTATACATAAAAACCTATACTGATAAGTTATGAACTAAAAATATGACAATAATTGACAATGCTGGCAAATGTTAAAGCTAAATTTGACTATATAAAATCTGTCAAGGTGTGAGGACCTTATATTTACTTTCTGGATGTTAGAATGGGTTTGATGGACACTTGAGCATTAAGTCCTGGCTCTATGTGTGCTCCCAATCTCAATATCCAATTGAGCTCCATAAGTGCCAAATGATTCTCTTTGTCTCCCCCTCTTTCATCCTGTCTCACTACTTGTAAAACTCTGAAAGAAAAGGAATGGGTGGAAAATTCCATGATATGTTTAGCCAACGCGTTGTTGTCTATGGCTTTACGTATATCATAGAGATGGTTATATATACGTTCCTGTAACCTTCTCTTTGTTAACCCCACGTAGAAAGCCTCACATTTATTACAGGTGGCTAAATATATCAAATTTCTAGTATTGCAGCTGGCTCGGAAATCTGGTCTAAAAACATAATTGATGTTAGGATGTTTAAAGTACTGTGTCTTGGTAATATATCTACACCTATTGCAGCTGTAACAGGGATAAGTACCAGGATCCTTAGTGTTGATGCTATAAATCGGGATGTTGTCTCCCTCTGTTTTAATATGCACATCTCCACACAGAATTCTTTTCAGGTTCCTACTATTCTTGTAGGTGAAAGTGGGACATTTGCTAATGAGTTTCTTGGTACGAGAGTCTATAGTTAAGATGTGCCAGTTGTTGTAAATGACCTGCTGGATCTTCCTGATGTCACTAGTATATGTGATAATGTAGCTTAAAAGGTCACTGGTGGCAATGTTACCAATGTTCTGCAATTAATTCTTGCTTCCTCTTGCTTGTTTTTTATCTCTACTTATTGTCATCCCTATTGGCAAAATCTTCTTTGTGCATAGATGTGGTAGCTTCGTTCTTATATTACTTTTTGCACCTTTATCAATATAACACTGTATGCATGCTATTATTTTCCTTAAGGATCTGCTTCCAAAATCCTACTTTTATTTGTCACCCTCCCTTCATCATCATCATCCATTTCCACTTTGATTTATAACTTTCTGCATATATTGTATATTTATGTATACTATGAACCTTAACTGCTTAGCTGTAAAATGTCCATTCAAATAAGGTAACTGTAAACCACCTTGTTCTATGGGGAGGATCAGTTTTTCCCACTTAATTCTTGCCCCCATCCTCTCCCAAATATATTCCTTTAACTCTTTATTATTGTTCTAAGCTTCTTCTGTGGTTGATAAAAATATGTCTGGCTTGAATATAAAAGTAAACAGACTAAAAACAGTTTTCACTGCTTGTATTTTCCTGTCCAAATCCATAATCATAGTTTCTTGGTTTCTGTGTTATCTTTTTAGTCTCTTCCCAAATTTCTTCAGCCACCATAACAGAATCCTTTTTAATCCATACACTTAATAACTTTTTCTTGTCATGTCCCCCGTAAATTTGGGGGTTCCTTTTAAGTGATCGAAGACGCATTCTTTCAAAAGTGATCTTGATCGAACTTAAAAGAACGAAAAGGCAAAATAGCGAAGCGGCTTTTAAGCAAATTCTTTCCCTGGGAAAGAATTCGCTTGGCCGCTTCCATTACTTTGCCGTTTTTGGCACTGTAGTGCGATCTCAGAGTTGGTATATTTAACTGGGGGTGGGAGGGCAAAGCCTCCCCACTTTATGTATTGTTTTAAAGTTTTTTTTGTTTGTTTTGTTTTGGAACAGCAATTTTTTTCCCCGGAAAAAAATCGCTGTTCCGAGTGTTCGGGATTGTAAGCTTTCGCTTACATAGGGTCGATAAATCAGCGTTCGCTTTTTTAAGCGTTCACTGATTTAATATAGACCCAAATTTGGCTATTGCTGAACCAGTGTGTGTGTGTGGACACAATCTGTCACTTATAACCAGTGTTTTATCTTCATTAATTTTGTATCTCAAAAAGACTTGAAACTAAAAACTCTACCAGAGTTATTTTTTCAGTTATTCCACAACACAGCAATGTCATTTTCTAGATTTAAGTACAAAATAACATCATCTGCAAATAAAGCTAATTTTTCTTGATTACCATACCAGTTATTTCCTTAAATTTGAGAGTCCCTTATTTTCTTTGCCAGTGACTCCATATATAATGCAAATAAATGGAAAGAGGACTCCCTTGAATGGTTCCTCTGTTCAAACACAGCTTGTCAGAGAGGAACACTTCCTCCTTAATTCTTGCCCCAGACCCTTCATATATCCCCCTAATTAACATTATTATTCTATCAGATAATGCAAATATGTCCTCAATTTTACTCAGATATCTCCGCTGAATGCCCTTCTGTTCATATGCTGCAGTATTCATAACATGAGGGAGTCTACCTCCGACTGACTCATACATCCGGCCGTTATACCAAAGCTAAACCACTACTGCGAAGGCACATGTGACAAGCCGCATCACACAGTGAACATCTGCCATAAACGGATGTCAGGTATAAAGCGGACATCAGCACGTACCAAACGCAGAACTTTTCTGCTGCCTGTTTGACTGTCAACTCCAGTCATCACTCGCTTCGGAAAGTGGTCTTTGTGCTTCAGATAAGTATCCCATAGGGTTTTTTGTTATCTTACTCGCTACTGTGTTTATTTTTGTATGTTAATGTCAGCTAGGAGGGGCAAGTGCCATTGTGTAAGGCAGATTCCACATAAAGACACTCACAAGCTCTGTTTATTTTGCATAGGCCCAGAACATGACCATATGTCTTGACATAGGTAAGGCCTTTGTCCCTAAAACCCTTAGGAGCCATCTTGCATACCTTAAACTATATTTGGAAAATCAGCATCTTAAGTGCCTTGCTTGTGATACAGACTCGACGTTGGCCCCTTTGGAAGAGCTGCAAATCAAAAAGGCCAAAAAGTGTCGGCCTGAACCATTGGCTACTCCCTCTAATCCGGATGTCCCTCCTGAGGCCGATGAAGTTCTGGAGGCCGCCTTGGATTTTTTGGAGTTTCCTTTGATGGGTAACCAGGAGGAAGCTGTTTAAGGAATCTCTTAGCACTTTCCAGAGGGAATCGCAGGCGTCTAACTCGGCCGCCGGGGGGAGACCAAGGCTCATCATCTCCGAAGACCCACACGGGGTTACCCAAATAGTAGTACAGGAAGATGTTTCCTCGGACATCGAGTGTCATCCAACATCCAGACCTCCGACATTCCATTGTATGTCGGGGGCCCCTAAAAAGAAGAAACAGGAGACTAAGCATATCTCTTCACCCCGGCCGACTTTGTCATCCGACGTACCTCTGGACTGGGAAGCCTTTACTCAAGGCCTCCTTAATGCATTCCTGACCTTGCGACAGCCTGCATCTTCTGTCCAGGCCCCTCTTCCACCCACTCCTGGGAAAAGGCGTGCTCAAGAGGTTTCCTCATTGGAAGAGGACTTCTCCAGCGATTAATCTTTAGCTTATTGTTCCCAGCTGGCTTCTCCTCTGGGTTATGCCTCCCCGGAGGAGGAGACCAATGGTACAAATTCCTCTGGGGAAGACATTACCATTGGGGAATCTATTGTGCAGATAAGTGGGACTGCTGTCAAGTTTCTGATACCCAAAAGAGGTGTTATGACCTCTTACAAATGGTGTCCCCTAGTCTCTCTGACTTTCCCCCTGTACTTCCTGCTTTTTTGGATGCTTTTGCTGCTGCTTTCAAATGTCCTAACACCCAACCTCCAGCTCCTAAGTGCCCTGTTAGATTTTATAAAGTACCTGAGGATGCTAAGTTTCTCTTCAAGGCCCCGTCAGCTGATCCCTCTACTATTTCTGTAGCTATGGATAAGACTTCCAAATTGCTTCCCTCCACTTCTTTACTCCTTTCAGATAAAGAGACTAAAATTATTACTAGGCAAAAAAGTTTACACATCTGCCACTCTAGCTTTTAGAGCCATGACTTACCAACCTCGTATGGCAAAGTAATCTCTGGCTCTCATGGCAGATGCTACCAAGCTCATTTCAGAACTTCCAGATATCCCTAATAAGGCTAAAATTTCTAGCAGCCAGTCACCATACACTCCATAAAGTGCAGTTATGATGATGTGGAGGCATCAACCAGGGCAGCAGCTTCATGATCTGTTTTAAGGAGGTATTCTTGGCTTAGGCTGCAGCCCCTTCCAGATGATATTAAAGCAACGCTTATGGATGCCTTCTTAGACAACAAGGCCCTCTTTGGCTGTGCTGCTGCAGAGCTTTTCAAATCCCTCCAGGAAAAGGGGAAGGAGTTGCAGGATCTTAAACACATTTTTTGTTTCTCCTGATGTTCATTATGTTTCACTGTTGCAGTCATTACACTTGGGTTATCCTGCTGGCAGGCGACACACAAGAAAGACTGAAGAAAATGGTGTTGGTTGCAACTTTTAAAACCCCGGCGCACTGACGTCAAGGAAGAGGCGACAGCAACCGACGCCGGACCAAGACTTTGGAACTCGGGCCGACTGCGGGTCGCCTGCCAACAGGATAACCCAAGTGTAATGACTGCAACAGTGAATACACTCGACCATCTACATTTATGGTAGGTACACAACTGTACTTTCCAGATGAATTATCCAGCTAGGACCTCCTTTATAAGAAAGGCCTCCAAGTACCATGCTCCCAGGGGGGAAAAAGGATACCGGAAAGCAAGTTCCTGCAAGCTCCTCCCCTTCCACTGCTTCTCCAAAACAGTCCTTTCAGGCAAAGACTGGTAGCCTGTGACTACCAGCCCCTAAACCCCAACACTTCTCTCTTTCTTTGCCTATCCCTATCCTTCCCAGCTTGACTGACTCTTGGGTCCTTTCAGTTATCAAACATGGTTACTTCATGGTCTAGGAATACCTACCGACCTTCAAAGGTATTCCACAACCTCCTCGGGACAGAATGGATATCTTCCCTTCTGTCCTGCAATCCTTACTTTCCCAGGGTACCATCCAAGAGCTGCCTCTAAAATCTGTGGGCAAAAGGTTTTATTCAAGAATGTTTCTGGTCCCCAGGAAAGAAAGATCCATGGAGACTTATCCTGGGTCTGTCTCATCTAAACACCTTTGTAAACATCCCTTCCTTTCAGATGCTATCCCTTCCTACTGTCCTTCCCCTGATTCTTCCTCAGGCTTACATTGTATCTTTAGACATAAAAGATTCCTATCTCCACATTCCTATTCACCCAGTTTCAGGAAATTCCTGTGTTTCTCTGTGAATTTCTATCACTTTCAGTTCTGTGCTTAACCATTTGGTCTCTCTATGGCCCCCAGAGTATTCACAAAATGTTTAGCCCATGTCATAGCCTTCTGTGGAGTACAGGGCATACAAATGTTCCCCTATCTGGACGATCTTCTCATCCAGGCCTCAACCCCCCAGGAGGTGCAGGAACACCTGCACTTTGCAATGTCATTTCTGAGAATTTTGGGATTCACCTTAAATTTTCAGAAATCTTCTCTGATACCTTCCCAGGGCCATGTCTTCCTGGAATGAAGAATTGTCTCTGTTCCAATGATGGCTTGCCTACCTCCAGAAAAAATATTGTCCCCCGCCACTTACTTTCGGGCAATGATCCCACTTCAGTCCCTCATGGCCAGAGAGTTCCTTCGACTGTTGGGTTTCATGGCCTGCACCATTCCCATGGTACCCTTGGCAAGGCTACACATGAGGAAGTTTCAGTAGTTTCTGAGGACAGTTGGGAAACACCTTCACCCCTTGGAGTATGTAATTCCACTCTTGCCCTGTTTAACAAGGGAGTTACAATGGTGGGTAGCAAAGGTGACAAACCCAGGCCTTCCCCTCCAACCTTCCTCTCTCAACCAGGATCTGTACACAGATGTGTCAGACACAGGTTGGGGGGGGGGGGCAGCTCTAGAGAATTGGAGGATAAGAGATGTGTGGACTCCACTCCAGTCAAAGGAGCATATCAACATCAAAGAAATGAGGGCTGTGATTTTTGCCCTACAACTTTTCAAAGGCAAAATCCAATCAGGAGTATTGAGATGGTTTACAGACAACACTGCCCTCTGGTATATCAACAAGCAGGGAGGGACAAAATCCTACCTCCTCTGCAGATTGGCCCTGTATGCCTGGGAGATTGCTCAACTCAGTTAGGGTTCCCTGCAGGCTGTGTAAATTCCATCAGCTGAGAATGTGATCACAAATTCATTAAGCAGGTCCTTAATCCATTCTCATGAATGGATGTTGAACAGGTATGTGTTCCTGGACCTCGTCCATCGATGGAGTACTCCACAAGTGGATCTGTTTGGATCTGTTTGCCTCCCCCATGAACAGACAACTTTGCAAATACTGCTCCAGGGTCCCAAACCCAGGAACATGGAGAGTAGATGCTCTTTCTTTCCATGGAAAGGGATGTGTGTGTATGCATTCCCCCCTTTCCTCTAATTCAAAAAGTTCTGCTGAAAATTCAGGAAGAACAACCAAAAATCAAGACACCATTCAACCTGTGCCATCAAATCAAAAGGAAAAAAGTTTCTATTCAAGGATGTTCTTGGTACCAAGGAAGGAGGGCCCTTGGAGACCCATCCTGGACCTCTCCTACCTTAACAGCTTCCTGAAAGTGGCTACATTCAGAATGCTTATTTTGCAAATCCTTTTCCCTCTGGTCATCCCACAAGCTTATATAGTCTCCATAGACATAAAGTATGCTTACCTACACATCCCCATTCGTCCCATTTACAGGAAATTTTTACAATTCTCTGTAGCTTCCTGGCACTTTTAGTTTTCTGCCTTGCCTTTTGGTCTTTCCACTGCCCCAAGGGTATTCACAAAATGCCTAGCTTCAGTTATTGCTTATGTAGACTTCAGGGCATTCAGATCTTCCCATACCTGGATGACCATCTCTTTCAAGCAGTCAGTCCAGGGGCATTAGAGCACAATCTAAGGCCTGCCATTTCCATCCTACAATCTCTGGGTTTCATGATAAACTACCAGAAATCTGCTTTGTCCCATCCCAGGACCACATTTTTCTAGGATGCAGGATAAAAACAGACCTTATGAAGGTCTCTCTCCCCACTCAGAAGGCTCAGGAGCTCATTTCCTTTTTCCAAAGCCTCATCCCTCTAACTCACATCACTGCCAGGAATTTTCTCAGAACCCTGGGATGTTGTTCGTGTTTCACTGTTGCAGTCATCACATTTTGGGTTATCTGCTTGCAGGTAGCCCTCAGTTGGCCTGATTATCAAAGTCTTGGGTCCTGCATCAGTTGCTGCTGATGTCAGGTAGTCAGGGGTATAAAGCATGCAGCCAACACCATTACATCAGTCTTTCTTGACGTGTATTGCCCGAAGCAGAAGCAGTTCACAAGTGCCGGTTGGCCGACTCCTGAAATTTTCATTTTCGAGTTTCAGATCCGAAGTCTTCAACTAAGCTAAGTACTTTGTTGGGGAAACTTTCTTGCTCTGAACCGATGTCAGTAAAAGTTAATAATTGTATTTCTTGTGGAAAGCAAATACCTCATAAAGATTTTCATTCATACTGCATTCCTTGCTTAGGTCCTGACCACGATGTACCTCGCTGTCGGTTTTCTGCCTTATTTAAACAACAAACTATTTGTCTTCGGTTTATTTACACTTCTAAATATTTTGGTACTCTGTTCAATTATCCAGATATGGCTCCGGTAAGCCACCCAACTACCAACATTCTGAAAAAACGTAAAGATAAAGATAGAGACAGACCGCATAGGTCCAAAGCTGCTGATGACGTTTCTCCTAAGATAGTCGCAAGTTCGCCGGTACTCAGTGAGGTGCTTTCGCAGCCCCTGATACCCACTACTTCAGATTCGCAGCCCTCTACTGAGACCTATTCAGAGTCCGGTATGATGCGAGATGCTTCAACTGTGGAACCTGCAGATGTCTTTACCTTGGATGGGTCCGGAGCCGCTGTGCAGGCACAGGCTTCTGAGGGTGTAATCAGGCCTACTGATTTGCATATTTAACCAATGCCATTTTCTTCTAAAACTCTATCCATGCCTAGAAGACTGACGCCCAGACCTCATGGTCGGGCCTCTATGCCGAAAAAACAAATTATAAGAATGGCTGAAGACCTTATTACTCTAACCAGGGGAAGCCACCCTACCCCCTCTAAGAGACCTAGGACTGAGTTTCCTTATGATTCTTCTGATCAGGACTCTGAAATTTCTGTTTCCTCTAATGACCAGGATTTGCCCTTATCTACCTGTGAGGATTCTGATGTAGAGGACTCTATTCCCTCTGCTTCCCCTCCAGAGGATTTCTCTTTTGGTGAAACCTTGCATACTCTTAGGGAGCATTTTTGCTGGGAAAGCCAGGATTACTCTGACTCTAAAAAGAGGCTTAGGGATTTCTTACTCCTGCCATAACACAGGCCTTTAGCTATCCCCTCTGTACAGAACATTGTTGATGATGCCTTCTCGGAATCTAGCTTGGCACCTGACCTCTTTACCTCCTGCTCCCAGAAAACCTGATAGATATTACAGGGTTCCTGACTCTCACAAGTTCCTCTTTAAAAATCCTACTGTGGATCCTGAGACCATTTCACAGGGACCCAAGGGCATTAAGGCTACTACTGGCAAAAAGTCATACCCCCTCTGATAGAGATTCCAGGGTGCTGGATAGATGGGGTAAGAAGGTATACACTTCTGCAACCTTGGCCATTAGGGCCTTAAACTGCCAGTTTCATATGTTAAAGTATCAGCAACATATTATTGGATTGCTTAAACAGAAAATGATGTTGATTCATGACTGTGCAGAAAATAAAGAATTACAGGATTTAATACATTCTGCTGAACAAGTTGGGAAACATACTTTGCAGTGTGGTTTTGATTCATTAGAGGCATCTTGCAGGGCTGCTGTCACTGGTTCTGTACTTAGGAGGCATGCTTGGCTTAAGGAGCAATCTTTGCCAGATCATGTTGAAGCTAAATTACTGGATGCTCCCTTAAACTAAGACCACCTGTTTGGCAACAAAGCAGAAGAAGTACTTAAAAAGATGGAGGAAAAATCTAAATCTATGCAAACTGTTAAAGATTTCCTGCAAGTACAGCCTCCCAGATTTAGTAGGCATTGGCCCTCTAAAAATTGGTCCTTTCGTGCCTCTTCCAGGCTTTCTCAGTCCAAACCCAGAACCAGCAGAACACTCAGGCTTCAGTCCCAAGGTACTCACAGGACTAAGCAGTGGGGGGCTCCCACTTCCAAAGCAGGGAGTAGTAAGACTCCCCCCTATGGTTTGTTTGTGTCTTTCGGCTTTTCCCGGTTAGGGGTCGCCACAGCGGAACTCCGGTCCGCTCAATGATTGGCAGTGGATTTTTACGTGCCGAGTTGCCAGCCCTGACGCACAACCTTCAACAAAGGTACGCCCATTCACGCATGTCTCCACGCAGAAGACGCTCTAGCTGAGAATTGAACCGGACAGTGTCTTACTGTGAGGCGACAGTGCTACCGCAGTAGCACCACCACCGCAGTTAAGACTCCCCCCTATGGTAAACTGTCTAAATGACTTAACTTTAAATCTTCCAAGCCCTGCTCAACTGACTGTTCCTTTAGGGGGAAAGATTGCCCTGCAGGCAACAAATTGGGAACTCATTACCCAGGACATATGGGTTTTAAATATAGTTTCCCAAGGATACAGATTTCCCCTTCCACTCCTTACCAACCACAAACAGTTGGCGAGATCTACCCCCAAATCAGTGGGCAGAGGCTCAAAAGCAAATTCTCCCTGTCTTAAGCATCAGGGCTATTCAACCTGTTCCAGAAGAAGAATGGGGGCAAGGTTTCTACTCAAGACTTTTCCTGGTGCCCAGAAAAGACAACCCCTGGCGTCCTATCCTGGACCTGTCTATCCTAAACTCATTTTTGGTGATCCCAAAATTCAAGATGCTAACTCTTCACCAGCTACTTTCTATGCTAGGTAAGGATGCCTGGTTGGCAACACTGGATTTAAAGGAAGCCTACCTGCACATCCCAATAAGGGAATCTTGCAGAAGATACCTACGCTTCAAAGCAGGCTACATGCACTGCCCTTTGGCTTATCTACTGCGCCCAGGATATTCACAAAGTGCCTAGCTCCAATCATTTCATTTTGCAGGCAAAGAACTATCCAAATATATCCACACCTGGACGATTGTCTAATTCAGGCAAAAAGCCAGGACATACTATTGAATCATCTGGCGTTTGTACAGAAACTGCTAACTTCTCTGGGTTATACCATAAACGAAAGTAAATCACATCTGGTACCCTGCCAACAAATTGTATTCCTGGGAGCAAGCTTGAACACAACTTCCAGATGGCTTGCCCTCACACCAGAGAAACAAGATGTTCTTCGTGTTTCACTGTTGCAGTCATTACATTTGAGTAATCTGCTGGCTGGTTGCCCTCAGTCGGCTTGATTGACAAAGTCTTGGGTCCTGCGTCTGTTGTAGTCCCTTCTTCCATGACGTCAGGTCGTCAGGGGCATAAAACATGCAGCCTACGCCATTACATCAGTCTTTCTTGTCGCGTGGTGCCCGTAGCAGAAGCAGTTCGAAGTGCCGGTTGGCCAACTCCTGAAATTTTCGTTTTCGAGTTTCAGAACCGAAGTCTTCAACTAAAAGCTAAGTACCCGGTTGGGGAAACTTTTTCTTGCTCCTTACTGATGTCAGTAAAAGTTAATAATTGTATTTCTTGTGGAAAGCAAATACCTCATAAAGATTTTCATTCATACTGCATTCCTTGCTTAGGTCCTGACCACGATGTACCTCGCTGTCGGTTTTTGTGCCTTATTTAAACAACAAACTATTAGTCTTCGGTTTATTTACACTTCTAAATATTTTGGTACTCTGTTCAATTATCCAGATATGGCTCCGGTAAGCCACCCGACTACCAACATTCTGAAAAAACGCAAAGATAAAGACAAAGACAGACCGCATATGTCCAAAGCTGCCGATGACGCTTCTCCTAAGATAGTCGCAAGTTCGCCGGTACTCAGTGAGGTGCTTTCGCAGCCCCTGATACCCACTACTTCAGATTCGCAGGCCTCTTCTGAGACCCAGTCAGAGTCTGGTATGCCGCAAGATGCTTCAACTGTGGAACCTGCAGATGTCTCTACCTTGGATGGGTCCGGAGCTGCTGTGCAGGCACAGGCTTCTGAGGGTGTATTCAGGCCTACTGATTTGCATATTTAACCAACGCCATCTTCTTCTTCAAGGCCTAAAACTCTATCCATGCCTAGAAAACTGACGCCCAGACATCATGGTCAGGCCTCTATGCCGAAAAAACAAATGATAAGAATGGCTGAAGACCTTATTACTCTAATCAGGGGAAGCCACCCTTCCCCCTCTAAGAGACCTAGGACTGGGTTTCCTTATGATTCTTCTGATCAGGACTCTGAAATTTCTGTTTCCTCTAATGACCAGGATTTGCCCTTATCTACCTATGAGGATTCTGATGTAGAGGACTCTATTCCCTCTGCTTCCCCTCCAGAGGATTTCTCTTTTGGTGAAACCTTGGATACTCTTAGGGAGCATTTTTGCTGGGAAAGCCAGGATTACTCTGACTCTAAAAAGAGGCTTAGGGATTTCTTACTCCTGCCATAACACAGGCCTTTAGCTATCCCCTCTGTACAGAACATTGTTGATGATTATCTAGCTTGGCACCTGACTTTTTACCTCCTGCTCCCAGAAAACCTGATAGATATTACAGGGTTCCTGACTCTCACAAGTTCCTCTTTAAAAATCCTACTGTGGATCCTGAGACCATTTCACAGGGACCCAAGGGCATTAAGGCTACTACTGGCAAAAAGTCATACCCCCTCTGATAGAGATTCCAGGGTGCTGGATAGATGGGGTAAGAAGGTATACACTTCTGCAACCTTGGCCATTAGGGCCTTAAACTGCCAGTTTCATATGTTAAAGTAACAGCAGCATATTATTGGATTGCTTAAACAGAAAATGATGTTGATTCGTGACTGTGCTGAAAATAAAGAATTACAGGATTTAATACATACTGCTGAACAAGTTGGGAAACATACTTTGCAGTGTGGTTTTGATTCATTAGAGGCATCTTGCAGGGCTGCTGTCACTGGTTCTGTACTTAGAAGGCATGCTTGGCTTAAGGAGCAATCTTTGCCAGATCATGTTGAAGCTAAATTACTGGATGCTCCCTTAAACCAAGACCACCTGTTTGGCAACAAAGCAGAAGTAGTACTTAAAAAGATGGAGGAAAAATCTAAATCTATGCAAACTGTTAAAGATTTCCTGCAAGTACAGCCTCCCAGATTTAGTAGGCATTGGCCGTCTAAAAAGTGGTCCCTTCGTGCCTCTTCCAGGCCTTCTCAGTCCAAACCCAGAACCAGCAGAACACTCAGGCTTCAGTCCCAAGGTACTCACAGGACTAAGCAGTGGGGGGCCCCACTTCCAAAGCAGGGAGTAGTAAGACTCCTCCCTATGGTTTGTTTGTGTCTTTCGGCTTTTCCCGGTTAGGGGTCGCCACAGCGGAAGTCCGGTCTGCTCAATGATTGGCAGTGGATTTTTACGTGCCGAGTTGCCAGCCCTGACGCACAACCTTCAATGAAGGTACGCCCATTCACGCATGTCTCCACACAGAAGACGCTCTAGCTGAGAATCGAACTGGACAGCGTCTTACTGTGAGGCGACAGCGCTACCGCAGCACCACCACGGCAGTTAAGACTCCCCCTATGGTAAACTGTCTAAATGACTTAACTTTAAATCTTCCAAGCCCTGCTCAACTGACTGTTCCTTTAGGGGGGAAAGATTGCCCTGCAGGCAACAAATTGGGAACTCATTACCCAGGACACCCTGCTCAACTGACTGTTCCTTTAGGGGGAAAGATTGCCCTGCAGGCAACAAATTGGGAACTCATTACCCAGGACATATGGGTTTTAAATATAGTTTCCCAAGGATACAGATTCCCCTTCCACTCCTTACCAACCTCAAACGGTTGGCGAGATCTACCCCCAAATCAGTGGGCAGAGGCTCAAAAGCAAATTCTCCCTCTCTTAAGCATCAGGGCTATTCAACCTGTTCCAGAAGAAGAATGGGGGCAGGGTTTCTACTCAAGACTTTTCCTAGTGCCCAGAAAAGACAACCCCTGGCGTCCTATCCTGGACCTGTCTATCCTAAACACATTTTTGGTGATCCCAAAATTCAAGATGCTAATTCTTCACCAGCTGCTTCCTATGCTAGGCAAGGATGCCTGGTTGGCAACACTGGATTTAAAGGAAGCCTACCTGCACATCCCAATAAGGGAATCTTGCAAAAGATACCTACGTTTCAAAGCAGGCTACATGCACTGCCCCTTGGCTTATCTACTGCGCTCAGGATATTCACAAAGTGCCTAGCTCCAGT
The DNA here is from genome assembly GCF_019279795.1 of Protopterus annectens. Lineage (NCBI taxonomy): Eukaryota > Metazoa > Chordata > Ceratodontiformes > Protopteridae > Protopterus > Protopterus annectens. The sequence continues at coordinate 108,828,947 of NC_056727.1, read as the reverse complement.
CATTGCATTTTGCAGGCAAAGAAATATTCAAATATATCCATACCTGGATGATTGTCTAATTCAGGCAGAAAGCCAGGACATCCTATTGAATCATCTGGTGTTTGTACAGAAACTGCTAACTTCTCTGGGTTGTACCATAAACAAAAATAAATCACGTCTGGTACCCTGTCATCAAATTGTATTCCTGGGAGCAAGCTTGAACACAACTTCCAGATGGCTTTCCTCACACCAGAGAAACAAGATGTTCTTCGTGTTTCACTGTTGCAGTCATTACATTTGAGTAATCTGCTGGCAGGTTGCCCTCAGTTGGCCTGATTAACAAAGTCTTGGGTTCTGTGTCTGTTGCAGTCCCTTCTTCCATGATGTCAGGTCGTCAGGGGTATAAAACATGCAGCCGACGCCACTACATCAGTCTTTCTTGTCGTGCGGTGCCCGTAGCAAAAGCAGTTCACAAGTGCCGGTCGGCCGACTCCTGAAATTTTCATTTTCGAGTTTCAGAACCGAAGTCTTCAACTAAAAGCTAAGTACCCTGTTGGGGAAACTTTTTCTTGCTCCTTACTGATGTCAGTAAAAGTTAGTAATTGCATTACTTGCGGGAAGCAAATACCTCATAAGGATTTTCATTTGTACTGCATTCCTTGCCTAGGCCCTGACCACAACATACCTTGCTGTCGGTTTTGTGCTAAATTTAATCAGTGCACTATTAAACGGTGGTATATTTTTGCTTCTAAATATTTTGGCTCACAATTTAATTATCCAGAAATGTCATCGGTTAGCAATCCAGCTACCAGAATGCCTAAAAACACAAAGAAAAAGACAGAGACAGACCGTCGAGGTCCAAAACTGATGACGCTTCTCTTAAGCCAGTTGCCAGTTCGCCGGTACTCAGTGAGGCGCTTTTGCAGCCCCTGATACCCGCTACTTCTGATTCACAGGCCTCTACTAACATGCATTAGGAGTCCAGTATGCAGCGAGATGCTTCAGTTATGGAACCCATGGATGTCTCTACCTTAGATGGGTCCGGAGCCGCTGTGCAGGCATTGGCTTCTGAGGGTGTTTTCAGGCCTATAGATTTGTATATTAGACCGACACCATCTTCAAAACAAAGGCCAAAATCTAAATCTATGTAAAAAAAAAACCGACGCCTGGGCCACATGTGCAGGCCCCTATGCCTAAAAAACAAATGATCAAAATGGCTGAAGATTTAATTAGTCTGATCAGGGGTATCCAACCCCCTCCTTCTAAGAGGCATAGGCAAGACATTGATTATGAATCTTCTGAACAGGATTCTATTTCTTCTGACTCTTCTAATGAACATGATTTGTCTATACCTACTTATGAGGACTCCGATGCAGAAGATTCCATTCCTTCTGCTTCTCCCCCTGAGGATTTTTTGGGGGGGAAACTTTACATACCTTAAGGGAACATTTCCACTGGGAAAGTCAGGATTTCTCTGAATCTAAAAGGAGACTTAGGGATTTTCTTCTTTTTCCTCAGCACAGGCCTTTGGCTATACCACCTGTTCTAGACATTGTTGATGATGTTTTTTCAGAATCTAGTATGGCTCCTGATTCTCTGCCTCCGGCTCCTTGTAAGCCAGACAGAGATACTACAGTGTTCCTGACTCCCACAAATTCCTTTTCAAAAATCTTATTGCAGATCCTGAAACCATTTCTCAGGGTCCCAAGGGCATTAACGCTTCTATTGCTAAAAATCCTACCCCTTCTGACAGAGATTCCTGGGCGCTGGATAGATGGGGTAAGAAGGTTTACACTTATGCAACCTTGGCAATCACAGCTTTAAACTGTCAATTTCATATGCTTAAATACCAACAGCATATTATGGGACTGCTTAAACAGAAAATTATGTTAATTTCTGACTGTGTGGAAAATAAAGATATACAGGATTTATTGCATTCAGCTGAACAAGTTGGAAAACATACTTTGCAATGTGGTTTTGATTCTTTGGAGGCCTCTTGCAGGGCTGCTGTAACTGGGTCTGTGCTAAGAAGGCATGCTTGGCTCATAGAGCAAACTCTGCCAGATCATGTTAAAGCAAAATTGTTGGATGCTGCTTTACAACAGGACCGTCTCTTTGGTAATAAGGCTGAAGAAGTTTTAAAAAGATGGAAGATGAAGTTAAATCTATGAAAACTGTGAAAGATTTCTTACAAGTGCAACCTCCAAGATTTAGTAGGCACTGGCCTACTAAGAACTGGTCCTTTCCAGTTCCTTCGAGAGCCACTCAAGTCAAACCCAGACATTCTAAAGGCTCCAGGTTTCAGTCACAAAGGACTTTTAGAACAAAACAATGGGGTGCCTCCACCTCCAAATCTGGAAACAACAAGGGAACCTCCCTGTGGTAAACAGTCTCAATTACTTCCCTCTACACTCACCAAGCACTTACCTTTTAGCCGCCCCCTTGGGGGGAAAACTGGCACTTCATGCAAGAAACTGGCAACTTATAACCCAGGACAAATGGATTTTAAATATAGTATCCCAGGGATACAGATTTCATTTCCACATGTTGCCAATCCCAAACGGATGGCCAGACCTGCCCCCAAATCAGTGGGCAGGGGCCCAGAAACAAGTTCTGTCACTCATGAACATGGGGGCTATTCAACCAGTACCAGAAGAGGAAAAGGGACAAGGTTTCTATTCAAGACTTTTCCTGGTACCCAGAAAAGACAAATCATAGCGTCCAATTCTGAACTTATCTACTCTAAACACATTTCTGGACATTCCAAAATTCAAGATGCTGACTCTTCAACACTTACTTCCTATGCTAGGCAAAGATGCCTGGTTGGTAACTCTAGACTTAAAAGAGGTTTACCTGCATATCCCAATCAGGGAATCTTGCAGAAGATACTTCCGCTTCAAAGCAGGCTACTTGCATTACCAGTTCTCTGCACTGCCCTTTGGCTTATCTACTTGCGCCCAGGGTCTTCACAAAGTGCCTGGCTCCAGTAATTGCAATTTGCAGGCAAAGAAATATTCAAATATATCCATACCTGGACGATTGTCTAATTCAGGCAGGAAACAAGGACATCCTTCTAAAGCATCTGGCGTTTGTAAAAAGGGTTCTAACTTGTCTAGGGTACACCATAAACGAAAAGAAATCACAACTGGTACCCTCTCAAAAAATTACATTCCTGGGTGCAAACTTGAATGCAACTGCCCAGATGGCTTACCTTATGCCAGAAAAGCAAATTAATTTGGTAACTTAACAGGTGGCCACAAAAACCGTGCTATGTGCAAGGCAAATTCTGCAAGCCTTGGGGTTCATGGCCTCCTGCATTCTTCTAATTCCATATGCAAGACTGCATATGAGGAAACTTCAATGGTACTTAAAAAGTTTATGGAGTCAACATTGTCACAGCCTGGAAACAGTGATTCCTATCGTACCTTGCTTGCAACTAGAGTTCCTGTGGTGGGCAGAGGCCTGCCACCAAAACAAGGGACTGCCATTCACTCCACCCCCTCCCACCCAAATCCTAACTACAGAAGCATCAGACTATGCTTGGGGGGCTCATCTGGCAGGGAAGTGCATTCAGGCCAAGTGGAGCCCAAATCAAATGCACCTTCACATCAATCAGAAAGAGATGCTTGCTGTACAGAATGCACTGACAGCCTTCAAGGACTACCTTCATCCAGGACAATTAATGATAAAGACAGACAACACTACAGTTATGTGGTACATAAACAAGCAGGGAGGTACACACTCCTACCCCCTGGCATTGTGGAACACGGCCTTGACCTACCAAATACAACTACAAGCTCAATTCCTGCCAGGAAAGCTGAATACTCTGGCAGACGAACTAAGCAGAAATTTCATGGACCCACACAAATGGAAACTGGAACCTCAAATTTTCAACATGTTGACATGCAAATGGGGGAGTCCAGAAATAGATCTTTTTGCCTCACCCCAGAACTATCAGTTGGACAAATTCTGCACAAGAACTCTTCACAAAAAAGCCTGGAAAGTAGGTGCTCTGTCATTCAGCTGGAAAAACCTATCAGTCTGTGCTTTTCCCCCTCTGCCTCTGCTTTCCAAAGTTCTGCTAAAAGTAAAACAGGACAAACCAAAAATGATTATGATTGCTCCAGACTGGCCTCGCCAACACTGATACCCACTCCTGCGCAATGTGTCACACCTTCCACCATGGCACCTGCCTCAGACACATTATTTACTGTCTCAGCAGAACAACCAAATTCTGCACACTCGGCTCCAGACTTTGAATCATGCAGCGTGGCTAATCACCTAAATTCACCCTTAGCATCCCTCAGCAAACCTGTGATGGATGTCATTTTGGAGGTGAGAAGGCCTAGTACTAGAAAATCTTATGCTGACAAATGGAAAAGATTCTGTGCCTGGAACCATTCACAAGGAATAAGCACAGCAGTGCCCAATATTCCTCAGATTTTACAATACTTAACTGAGATGCTTCACAAGGGCCTGTCTTTTTCTTCCATAAAAATCCATGCCTCTGCCATTTCAGCTCATTACAACACAGAACCTCCCGTCTTCTCTCATCGTCTGCTAAAGCAGTATCTCAGAGGGGCCAAAAACCTTAGAACACCCAGGAGACCTCCAACCCCTGCCTGGGACCTCAATTTTGTATTGGAAAAACTCACTCTCCCTCCTTCCGAGCCAGCTGCAGACTTAAAATTTCTCTCCTGGAAAACAGCTTTCTTTTTAGCAGTCACTTCAGCTAGAACGATTTCTGAATTACAGACTCTTATGGCACTGGAGCCTTTCATTATTTTTCTTGCAGACAGGGTGTCTCTCAGGACCAATCCATCCTTCATGCCTAAGGTGTGGTATCCAGTGTGGCTCTTAATCAGACAATTCATTTGCCAACTTTCTTTCCCAATCCACAGAACAAGGGGGAGCGTATTCTGCATTCATTGGATGTACACAGACAACTTAGATTTTACTTAAAAGGGACAAAATCTCTAAGAAAATCTGAACAACTACTGGTGGCATTTGCAGCAGGGGCAGAGGGAAAGGCTATTTCAAAGCAGACTATTTCCAAATGGATAAACCATTGTATTTGTTTCTGCTATATGCACCATGGTACATCTATCCCCCCAGGGGATCAGATCTCATTCCACCAGGGTTGCATCTACTTCTACAACCTTTCTCAGAGGTGTTCCTACCAGAGACATTCTAGAAGCTGCTACCTGGAGCTCAATTCATACATTCACCAAACATTACCATTTACCTTTCTTCTCTAAATCCAGAGCTGGCTTTGCCACTGCTGTCCTGCAGGGCCTTATAGCTGGTCCTAATGCTGTATAAATCCATCCTCCCAACCATAGCTTTGGGAATCTACCCAAATGTAATGACTGCAACAGTGAAACACGAAGAACATAGTATAGTTGTGTACACTTACCATAAATGTAGATGTTCGAGTGTATTCACTGTTGCAGTCCTGGTTACCCTCCCTCCACCCCCCTGTTTTTCTCTTACTATACCTTTATTTTCTTTTACTATGCTTAAAAGCCTTTCGGTGTGTGTGTATATATATATATATATATATATATATATATTGCTCCCCATTTGGGGGGCACCTGACATCTGGGGCAAGAAAAACTGATGTAATGGCGTTGGCTGTATGTTTTATACCCCTGACAACCTGACTTCATGGAAGAAGGGACAGCAACCGACGCAGGAACCAAGACTTTGTTAATCAGGCTGACTGAGGGCAACCTGCCAGCAGATTACCCAAATGTAATGACTGCAGCAGTGAATACACTCGAACATCTACATTTATGGTAAATGTACATAACTGTACTGTCATTTGACAGCCTTCTTCAAACTACTGGCCACAAAGACCCAGATATCTGCAAGGAAAATACTGCAAGCCCTGGGGTTCATGGCCTTTTGTATTCTCCTAATTCCATATGCAAGACTGCATATGAGGAAACTGCAATGGTATCTAAAAAAACTATGGTGCCAACATTCTCAGGATCTAGAAACAATGATTCCTATCATACCTTATCTACAGATAGAGTTCCTTTGGTGGGCAGAGGCCTGCCACCAAAACAAGGGACTGCCATTCACTCTACCCCCTGCTGCCCAATCCTAACAACTGATGCATCAGACTATGCATGGGGGGCGCACTTGGCAGGGAAGTGCATTCAGGGCAAATGGAACCCAAGTCAAATGCACCTGCATATCAATCAAAAAGAAATGTTAGCTGTACAGAATGCTCTGACAGCCTTCAAGGACTACATTCTTCCAGGGCAATTAATGGTAAAAATGGACAACATCACTGTTATGTGGTACATAAACAAGCAGGGGGGAACCCACTCATACCCTCTCTGCAGACTAGCCATGGCTCTGTAGAACACAGCCTTGAGCTACCAAGTGCACGTACAGGCTCAATTCCTGCCAGGGAAGCTAAATACACTGGCAGACGAACTAAGCAGAAATCTCATGGACCCACACGAGTGGAAACTGGAACCAAAGATATTCAACATGTTGAGAAACAAATGGGGGAGCCCAGATATAGACCTGTTTGCCTCCCCCCAGAACTTCCAATTGGAAAAATTCTGCACAAGGGCCCCCCACAAACAAGCTTGGAAAGTGGATGCCCTGTCCTTTACCTGGAAACAAACAAGCTTGGAAAGTGGATGCCCTGTCCTTTACCTGGAAAAACCTATCAGTTTATGCCTTTCCCCCTCTGCCTCTCCTCTCCAAGGTACTACTAAAGATCAAGCAGGACAAACCAAGCATGATACTGATTGCACCAGACTGGCCACGCCAACACTGGTACCGCCTTTTGCACAATGTGTCACTGCTGGCACCATGGCACCTGCCTCAGACTCCTGCCCTGCTGTCCCAGCAGGAGGGCCAGATTCTGCAACCACAGCTTCAAACCTGGAACCTGGCAGCCTGGCTAATTACCTGATCTCTCTTACCATCCCTCAGTAAGCAAGTGTTGGATGTCATTCTGGAGGCAAGGAGGCCTAGTACTAGAAAATCATATGCTGAAAAATGGAAAAGATTCTGTTCCTGGAAACAAACTCAGGGGATGGGCACAGCAGCGCTCAATTTACCTCAGAGTCTTCAATACTTAACTGAGATGCTTCACAAGGGCCTTTCCTTTTCCTCTATCAGAATTCATGCCTCAGCCATTTCAGCTCATTACAACACAGAACCACCCCTCTTCTCTCATCCACTGCTGAAGCAGTTCCTCAGAGGGGCCAAAAACTTAAGACCACCCAGGAGAGCCCCTACTCCAGCCTGGGACCTTAACGTTGTATTGGAAAAACTCACTCTACCTCCTTTTGAGCCAACTGCAAATGCAGAGTTGAAATTCCTTTCTTGGAAAACAGCCTTCCTTTTAGCCATCACTTCAGCAAGAAGGGTGTCTGAATTACAGGCCCTCATGGCAATGGAGCCCTTCATAATTTTTCATGCGGACAGGGTGTCCCTCAGGACCAATCCTTCCTTGATTCCCAAGGTGGTATCCAGTGTGGCCCTTAATCAGTCCATTCATTTGCCAACCTTTTCTAAACCACAGAACAAAGGGGAACGAATACTGCCCGCTTTAGATGTGTACAGACAACTTAGATTTTATTTGGACAGGACTAAACCTCTCAGGAAATCTGAACAGCTGTTGGTTGCATTTGCTGCAGGGGCAGATGGGAAGGCCATTTCAAAGCAAACCATTTCTAAATGGATAAGCCATTGCATTCATTTCTGCTATAAGCACCATGGAAAATCTACCCCACAGGGGTTAAGACCACATTCAACCAGGGCTGCATTTACCTCTACAGCCTTTCTCAGAGGTGTCCCTACCAGGGACATCCTAGAAGCTGCTACCTGGAGTTCTGTACATACCTTCACCAAACATTACCATTTACCTTTCTTCTCTAAATCCAGAGCTGGCTTTGCCACTGCTGTCCTGCAGGGCCTTATAGCTGGTCCTAATGCTGTATAAATCCATCCTTCCAACCATAGCTTTGGGAATCTACCCAAATGTAATGACTGCAACAGTGAAACATGAAGAACATAGTGCAGTTGTGTACACTTACCATAAATGTAGATGTTCGAGTGTATTCACTGTTGCAGTCCTGGTTACCCTCCCTCCAGCCCCCTGACTTCTATTGGCTATACCTCTGTCCTTGCTTACTATGCTTAAAGCTTTTTGTGTATTTGTTTTTTGTTGAAGGTGTAACCTTGTATATATAATTGCTTCCCATTATGGGGGCACCTGACATCTGGGGCAAGAAAAACTGATGTAATGGCATTGGCTGCATGCTTTATACCCCTGACTACCTGACGTCATGGAAGATGAGACAGCAACTGGAGCAGGACCCAAGACTTTGATAATCAGGCTGACTGAAGGCTACTGCAAGCAGATAACCCAAATGTGATGACTGCAACAGTGAATACACTTGAACATCTACATTTATGGCAAGTGTACACAACTGTACTTTCCACCCCCTGGGATCTTAACTTTGTATTGGAGAAACTGAGCCCAGCCCCTTTTGAGCCACCAGCTTCTGCTTCCCTGAAATACTCCTAGAAAACTATTTTGCTGCTCACATTAACCTCAGCCAGAAGGGTTTCTGAACTCCAGGCTCTTATGGTTTCTCCTCCATTTTTGGTGATAAGTGAGTTATCCCTCACCCAGACTATTCATTTACCTGCCTTTTTCCCCTTCTCCACAAAACTCTGCAGAGAGGATTCCGCACACTTTGGATGTGCACAGACAGCTTAGGTTATACCTTGGCAAAACAAAGAATATGAGTAAATCCAATCAGTTGTTTTGTCTCCTGTCACCCATGAGCTTTAGGACTTCCTTTCTCTAAACACACTATTTCCTGCTGGATCTCCAAAGCTATTTCCTTCTGTTATGAGTACAAGGGAAAGGGCCTCCCTTCTCCTGTTTAAGGCACACTCAGCCATGGTTATTGCTTCCTCTGGGGCCTTCTTGAAAGGACTGGACACTATCTCCATTCTGGAGGGAGCTACCTGGTCTTCAGTCCATACCTTCACCAAACATTACATATCGGAAAACATTTCCAAATCTAGGGCATGGGTTGCCAGGAATATTCTCCATGGTTTCATGGAGAGTTCCACTCCCCCTACCTCCTCCCTTTCCTCTTGAGCTTTGGTATTCTCTCTCATGTAAAGAATACTGCAGCAGAGGAACAGAAGAACATAGATTAGTTGTGTAAAATCTTACCATAACAATAGATGTCATCCTCTTCTCTGTTGCAGTATTCCATCCCTCCCTCCTTCCCCCTGACTTTGTTCTTCCTTCAGTGTATTGAGCCTACATATTCCTTTAGATGAGCTTTTTTCCTGGGGCACTCAGTTCTGAGGATGGTGAGTGAGTGCTTCACTTTTATGGCCTACGTCCAACAGTAGCCTATGTGTAACATACCATGCACCTCTTAGTAGTAAAAGTGTTTTGTATACTGGCCAATGTCAGGTCATTGTGGTAGGCAACTCCCTCATGTAAAGAATACTGCAACAGAGAAGAGAACATCATCTATCGTTATGGTAAGATTTTACACAAGTAATGTTTCTAGATTCTACTAAAAACTACCCAGTCCTGGTCTTTCGCTTCGTACCTCCCTATTTCTTTCTCTTTGCCTTTACTCAGTCCTTTAATCAGCCCTTGATATGGAAGACATTCTTTATCTTGCAGTCCAAATAAGTTCTTGGCTTCTACCCTTCTCTTACCTTTCCCTGTCTAGTTATTTGCTCACAGTACCTTGGTTCCTTTCCCATTTTTCTCCAATATATTCCTGCCCCCTCTTGCTTATTATCTGTAGCCCTAATTGCAGTCATCCTTATCAGCAGCAGAATCTCCTTTCTCCATTCCTGTGTTGGCTTAGCTCTTAGAAGACCTTCTGCTACTTTATGAATATAATATTCTGTATGATTATTATTGTTCTCCTTAAAGGTTTGCATCCAAAATCCCAGTCTGTCCATGTTACTTGAGCTTCCCCCCTGTTTCATCATCATCTCTTTCCACTTTGAATTATAATTTTCTGTTTACACAGACCAACGACTGGTGTTTTAGTCATGGTCTCAAATTGAATGTGGAGAAATGCATCATCATTCCCTTCGGCAAAAACAATGTCCCTTTACATTATCAAATCAACAACAATACCCTAAAGGGAACCTACGAAGTGGTAAGGGATCTGGGACCTTTACTCTGATCACCATGTGTCTGCTGTAGTAAAGAGGGCTTTCTGCGTAGCACACGATTAGTCAAGGCATTGCCTCTAGAGCAAAGGAGCTTATAATGCCCCTAGTACTTATCACTAAACAGGCCCATAATTGAGTATAACATCCCTTTTGGCATGTACTGTAAAAAGCACTTGTAACATTTGGGGAGACCTCAGAGGTTTCTAACAAAGAAGATCAAGGGACTCCAACATGTGCCTTACACAGACCGGCTAAAGTCCCTGTCACTGTACTCTGTATCATATAGACTTCTTAGAGGAGACTTATGCCTGGCTTACAGACCAATTTCTGACCAAAACTTAATGAACTTGCTGCACATCGATAAATCAAACGGGACTAGAGCTACCCATTCCAGGGACATAAATATGGCTTGCGACTTGTATAGGACATGTTGGAGGGATAGATTTGTCTCCCAGTGACTGCTACGTCTTTGGAATAGGCTACCGATTCATGTGAAACACAGCACCTCTGTGACACTATTCAAAAGGAACCTGGGCCAGTGGATGGGGCACCATAAATTCTTACCAGGGATAGCGCCCACAACCTCCTAGACATGGGCAGTCATTACTAAGTACAGTCATGGGTATAGACTAGACTGTCATAGATATTACATTGGGATGAAATAGCTAGGCTTGAAATGACCTCTGGGTTGATAGCCTAGTAAACTCCTATGATCCTATGCTGTGTATAGCAGTCTTGACTGTGTTGATCTGAAATACCCCTTCAACTCTGGTAATCCCAATCTGCCCTATTCTGTTTCATTATCCCACTTGACTCTTGCCTTTTTCTCCTCCTAGATAAATTCCTTCAGTTCCTTAGTAATTGCTATTCACAACTTATCTGGGTGATAAACATATGCCTGACCAGTGTATAAGACTAAAGGGACTAAACACATTTTATCTGGTTGTATCTTACTGTCAGTATCCATATAACAGAGCTTCCATTTGTTCACTTTTTGTATTATCTTTTGGTTAGTCTCTTCCCACATATCCTTAGCTGCCACAACAGTGTCATTTTTAATCCATACTTCTAAATACTTCATTTTATCATGTCACTGTAAATATGGATATTGCTGAACCAATTCATATGTGGGTACTTAATTTACTGCTATTGCTTTTGTTTTTGCTTCATTAATTTTGTCTCCAGAAAAGGTTTGAAACTCTCTCAGTATGTTCTACAGCATTGTAATGTCCCTTTCTGGTTTCATCTTCTCTAGTTTTCTCACAATTGTCTTGGTTTTCACAATCCTCTGCATTATACAAATTTTCATAAAATTTCTGAAATATCTCTTGATACCACTCTAGGATTGCTGGTTATTTTTCTTGTCAGATTCCTTAAGATTGGCAACAGCACTTTATACTTTGTTTCCAAAGTGGTTGTGCTAAAAGTTTTTGTTCTTTGGAGTTATCAAAAATAGTTGCTTAACAGCAACCTTTCTAAACTTGAGCATATTATCCAAATACTCCCTTTTTTCCCTTTAGCACTATGCAATTGCTCCTCCTCTTGTTCTGTCAGATTCTCCACTATTCTGCAGTACATTAACCCACTTCTTTCCCATATCTTTCACTTTTATTTATACCTTATTTTTAAAATCCATTTTTTGTTTATCCTACTCACTAGCTATCCCTTCTGAAGAAATTTCTGTCTTCCATAATCTCTCAAAAAAGTTTCCCTACTCACTCCTTAAATGCCCCTCTCTCTCACGCACACGCACACACACACACACACACACACACACACACACACACACACACACACACAAGTAGAGAGTGCCTGTGTCTTATTTTTACTCCAGAGCCCGCATCTTTATCTTCGTTTTTGTTTTTACTCCAGAGCCCGCATCTTTATCTTCATTTTTGTCATTGTGTGATTTTAAAATAGTTATTGGATGTATCAGAGCTTTCAATTAAATGCTCATGCTTTGGTGAAATATAAATTCTGTCTAGTCTAGCACAGTTATTGCATCTTGGGGAATAGTATGTAAATTCTGTCCAATTTCCTGCTACTGAAATCACATCTTCCATACCAAATATTCTGAAATTTCTTCAAAAGTCTATCCTCTTTTGTTATATTTTCCCTTCTAGGTCCCCTGATGCATCCTCATTATTGCAAATCAAGTTCCTACCCATAAATAATAGTCTCCACTGAAAGCTGATTTTTCCTCCAAAAGTTTAAAGCTCCATAATTGCAGTTTTTTTGTAGAATACAAATACATACCAGCATAATCCTCCCCCTTTGCCAGTAATCCCCTGCTTCCACAAATCTGCCATTGTCTTTTTTCTTTTCTATCATTGTTGGAGCTTCTCTACCAATCAGTGTTACTAATCTCCATTTTCTTTGCCCTTCATGTAGTACCGAATGTCCATTCTGAAACCGTTTTTTTTTTTGTCAAATTCCTGTGTTCGTTTCTGTCCAAATGCATCTCCTGCAACATTGCTATTTGCATCCAACATTTCTGCTAATAATTCAGTACTCTTTGCTTTTACTTATACCTGAAAAGCTATTTACACTCTGTGATAGTACTGAGAGATTTGCTATTGTGAATGAAAGCTATTACTCCATCTGCTATACATGACAGTTCTTTTGAATGTGTATTTCCAACTTCGGACTTGCATGCCTCACTGATATTTGGTAGGTTGATCTTTTAAGGTATTGCTTCTTCTCATCACCATTTGAAGAAAGTCACATTTTTAAGATTTTCTGCTTCAGTGCAAACACCAAAACAAAAAATAGAATTTCAAAATCCCTATCCCCTTGTAACTCTGAACAAACAAAAAACTGTGTACAGTTTCAACACTTGAAGTTTACCCCTCCAGACAAGTGCGATTGCACAGAATTGATGGCTGCGTGAATGATTACTACCTAATCTAAAATGAAGGTTACCCATGCTAAAGTGTATATTGCAGCCTGTGTTCTTACTTTCATTGTTAGCCACCTGTTATTTTGTTATCTGTCTTCCTGTCCTGGATGTGAAAAATAGCTTGCATGCTTTCAGTTAATATTATCGTTTAGTCCTAAGAAAAAGTACACTGGCTACCGCTAAATAAATAAAATAAATAGTGCATTGTACTATTAAATGCATTGAGACTGTTGGGGAGGCTAATACTTCTCATTCATTTCACCCAGTTTCAAACCTTTAAATGTCAGATTTCATTCAGCAAAGAGTGCTCAGAACTCTCAAGATTTTGTGCTTGCACTTGAAGACAGCTCTTCTCTAAGTGAAAGCAGGCAGCAATGAGAAAAAAATGCTGACAGCTTTGCAGATGCATGAAGGAATTTTTATAAATTTCACTTAGAACACAATGTACAGACTACCCCCCTGGCCAACTGCCTGTAACTGCTGACATATTGTTTCCGTTATAGAGCATTTGCTAAAGGAGGAAATAAGCCAATAACTTGCAGCTGAAAGAAACTTGCCGTTTTCCACACCTTTCATTATTTTGTCTTAGCATTCAAGCTTATTTGCTTTACAAATGTATCTGTAGCTTAAAGCAACATTACTCTAAACATCCACCCTTGCAAAAGCAGGGGAAGTTACCATCTTCTTTCTACATATATCGGTATAGATGCTCTTCATGTTTCACTGTTACAGTCATCACCTGGGGGTTAACCCTGCTGTGGGTAGCCCTCGGCCGGCCCGAAAACCAGAGTCAACGTTTTTCTGCGTTGGTTGCTGACGCTTGCTGGCTGACGTCAGGTGGTCAGTGCTATAAAGGACGGCAGCCAACGTCATTACATCAGTCTTTCTTGCTGTGGAGCCCATAGCAGAAGCAGTTCACAAGTGTGCCGGTCAGTTGCTACCAGAGTTCGAATTACAGCTAAAAATGTCTAAAGCTAAGTACCCCGTTGGGAATCCTTTTTACTTGCACTAACCGATATCCGAAAAAGTTAACAATTGCCTTGCCTGTGGAAAGCAAATACCACACAGAGACTTCCATTCTTACTGCGTCACTTGTTTAGGCCCAGACCACGATGTCCCCTGTTGCCGGTTCTGTGCCCTCTTTAATGTGAGAACCATTCATTGCAGAGCTCTTTTTGTAGCCATGTATTTTTGTCTTCTGTCTTCGTTTTCCGAAATGGCGTCCATCAGCCAGCAATCCATAGACTTTCCTAAAAAACATAAGGATAAATACAGAGACAGACCACACAAAGACAAGCCTGCCGACTACACCACTGCTAAGCAGGTTGTCAGTCCTCCGGAATTCAGTGAGGCTCTTTCGCAGCCCCTGATGCCCGATTCGATACCTTCACAGGCCTCTACTGAGACCCTTTTGGAGTCCGGTATGCTGCAGAAAACTTCTTCGTCTTCCGAACTTTTGTTTTTCTCTGCCTCGGTTGTGTCCGGAGCCGCGACGCAGGCACCGGCTTCTGAGGAGGTCTTTTGGACTACCGAATCTAGACTAAAACCAACGTCTTTTCCACCAACTACCATTTCTCTCAGACAAAATGGATATTCTTAGGTCTAGAGGCTGGGCCACTCCTAAGAAAATTACTTCCAGCCACCATTTTACCCCTCCTCCACCACCCCAAGCTCAAATGCTTAAAATGGCAGAGGATCTTATCTCCCTTATCAGGGGTAGTCAGGCCAAACCTTCTAAAAGGAAAAGAGACCCTTTCCCTGAAATACTGATAGAACAGGATGCTGAAGAGTCTGATTATTCAGATTTTTGAAGAGGAACAACCACGTCTTACTGCTTATGAGGTTTCAGATGCAAAGGAATCCATTCCTTCTGCTTCCCCACCAAAAGAACTTTCCTTTGGGGAAACCCTTCACACCCTCAGAGAACATTTCCGCTGGGAATCCCAGGACTTACTTCAGTCTAAGAAAAGACTAAGAGAGTTTCTAGACTTCTCCCAGCACAGATCCTTGCCCATCCCCCCTATCTTAGAGGTGGTTGATGATGTCTTCCATGAATCCAGCTTAACTCCTGACACCCTCCTGCCTGCTTCCAGAAAACCTGACAGGTACTACAGAGTACCGGGCTCTCACAAATACCTGTACAGTAATCCTGCTGCAGACCCAGAGGTTATTATACAGGGACCAAAAGGAGCTAAGGCTAGTTCTTTAAAGAATCCTACTCCTTCTGACACGGACTTCAGAGCTCTGGACAGATGGGGTAAAAAAGTATACAGCCCTGCAACCTTAGCTATCAGAACACTCCTGTCAGTTCCACATGTTAAAATTTCAACAACACACTTTGGAACTATTGAAACAAAAGATTTCTACCTTTTCTGACTGTGCCAATTCAAAAGAGCTAGCAGACTTACTGCACTCTACTTGTCAAGTGGCTAAACACTCTCTACACTGCAGATATGACACCCTAGAATCCTCAGGCAGGGCAGCGGTGTCAGGATCAGTCATTAGAAGACATGCATGGTTGAAGGAACAACCTATCCCTGATCATGTCAAATCTAAATTACTTGATACCTTTGGATAAGGACCAGTTGTTTGGAGAAAAAGCAGAAGAGGTGCTTAAAAAGATGGAAGACAAAGCAAAATCTATGCAAACAGTAAAAGATTTTCTTCAGGTACAACTTCCTAGGTTCAGGAGGAATTTTCTCTCAAAACACTGGTCCTTTCCCGCACCTAGCATACAGGGGCAAGGTAAGCCCCGTAGGGACAGGCCACCAAGACTCCTATCCCAGGGACAGCACAGAACCAAACAGTGGACCACTTCCTCTCCAAAGACAAGGGAGTTCTAAGCCATCCCTGTATGACAAAAACTCTCAATGGTTCTCTCTCCCCCCATGTGCCCTCTTTTCAGTCACAAAAAAACTAGGAGGAAGGCTCTCCCTCTGCAAATAGAAGTGACTTTCTGTAACAAAGGACCAATGGGTCTTAAAGACCATTTCTCCGGGATACAAATTCTCCTTCAACGAACTCCCAATTCCAAGAGGGTACCCAGACCTACCTCCAAATCAGTGGGCAGAGGCATTGAAACAAGTCCAAACTCTCATATCTCAAGGGGCAGTAGAACCTGTCCCCTCAGATCAAACAGGCAAAGGCTTTTATTCCAGACTATTCCTTGTTCCCAGAAAAGAGGGCACTTGGTGCCCCATCCTGGATCTTTCCATTCTGAACACCTTCCTGGTGGTCCTCAAATTCAAAATGCTGACAAAAGATACTTGGTTAGTTACCCTAGATCTAAAAGATGCCTACCTCCATATCCCCATAAGGGAATCCTGCAGGAAATTCCTTCGCTTCAGAGCAGGCTCACAACACTTTCATTTCTCTGCGCTACCCTTTGGCTTATCTACTGCTCCTAGGGTATTCACCAAATGCTTAGCCCTGGCCATAGCATTTTGCAGACAAAAAAATATACAAATTTACCCGTACCTGTACAACTGCCTCATTCAGGCAGAGTGCAAAGAAAAGCTCCTCAAGGACCTCCTCTTTGTCAAAACCCTCATAACCTCCTTAGGGTACACCATCAACAAGAAGAAATCAAAGCATACTCCCTCCAGGGAGATCATTTTCTTGGGAGCTCTACTGGATACAGCATCACAAATGGCTTTCCTATCCCCAGAGAAACAGAGCTTCCTGCCTCTTTATTTTACACAGCTGGTTTTCAGAAGTCACCTCACTGTGTGGAAGTTCCTGCAAACTTTAGGGTACATGGCATCCTGCATTCTTCTAATTCCTTTGGCCAGGCTTCACATGAGAAACCTTCAGTGCTACCCAAAGAACCTTTAGTATCAGCACTCTCAGCCTCTAGAGAACTCTCTACCTCTGATCCCCTGTATACAGGCCGAGTTTCTTTGGTGGGCAGGGGCCTGTGACCATAACAAGGGTCTTCCCTTCACCCTCCCCCCAACTGGGCAAACCATTACCACCAAAGCCTCAGGCATAGCTTGGGCCACTCAGCTATAAGGCAGGTCCACCCAAGGTCTTTATGATGCCCAGCACCTTCCCTTACACATCAACCAGAAGAAAATGATCGCATTACAAAAGGCTCTGACATCCTTCAGACCCCGTCTAAAGCCAGGGGTTCTCCTTATCAAAAGAGACAACACCACAGTAATGTGGTACATCAACAAACAGGGAGGGACCCAATCTTACCCTTTGTGCAGGCTAGCCATGAACCTGTGGCTGACAGCCTTTTTCATGGGACTACATCTGATAGCACAATACCTACCAGGGGTCAGCAACACCCTGGCAGACCACTTAAGCAGAAACCTTCTGGTCCCCCACAAATGGCAGCTCCACAGAAAAATATTTTGCAAATAACTCAGGCTTGGGGGACTCCGGAGGTGGATCTCTTTGCTTCGCATCCCAACCATCAGCTGAAAAAATTCTGTACCAGGGAGTATCACCACCTAGCCTGGAAGGTGGATGCCATGACCTTCCCCCTGAACACCCTTTTTGTGTACGTATTCCCTCCTCTGCCTCTTATCCCCAAGGTTCTGATCAGAATAAGAGATGAGAGGCCAAAGGCCATCCTCATTGCTCCAGATTGGCCCAGGCAACATTGGTACCCCTTATGCACATCCTGACCTTACAGCCTCCCAGGCAGCTTCCCCTGATCTCAGACCTCTTAACTCGGGGGTGGGGTGGTATGCTGCACCCAGACCTGTAGACTGTCAAACTATCACCATGGCTTATACTCTAAAGGCAAACAAGGGGGGCCCCTGTTAAGCAAACAGGTCCTAGACATCTTCACAGAGGCCAGAACGCCCAGCACCAGAAAATGCTATGCAGGAAAATGGAAAAGATTCTGCTCCTAGAGCCAATCTAGAGGGGGCAGTACCTCACAACCTTCCATTCCTCTTATCCTGGACTACCTCGCAGAGCTACTTAATACTGGCCTCTCCTTCTCCTCTATTAAAATCCACGCCTCAGCCATTTCAGCTCATTTTGATACAGAACAGCCCCTGTTTTCCCATTGTTTGATTAAACAGTTCCTCAGAGGAGCTTCTAATATCAGACCTCCCAGAAGGCCACCCACTCCAGCCTGGGACCTGAATTATGTTTTGGAAAAACTTACTTTGCCTTCCTTCAAACCTGCTGCTTCAGCAGAACTAAAGTACCTCTCATGGAAGACTGCTTTTCTCCTAGCTGTCACTTCACCCAGAAGGGTTTCAGAGCTACAGGGGCTGATGGCCATTGAGCCCTTTATCATCTTCCATGCAGACAGGGTCTCCCTGAGTATCAATCCCTCCTTTATGCCCAAGGTGATATCTGATGTAACTCTCAACCAGGCCATACATCTACCCACCTTCTTTCCTAACCCTCAAAACAAGGGTTAAAGAATTCTGCACTCACTGGATGTGCACATACAGCTCAGATACTATCTGGACCATACTAAACCCTTCAGGAAAATGAACCAATTTGCTTTAACATCTTTAGCATATATAGCTGTCATTGATAGTATTAAAATACCATTGACTGTACAGTTTGTAAAACTGCTTTACAGTATAACATGCCATTTACTTCATGACTTTATAAATGTAATAATAAGAAAAACTGTTTACTTACAGTTGCTTCTTTCCCTTTGTTAACCTCTTAAACATTAGTGGCATAAAGTTGGGGTATACTCTTTACTCTTCACCCACAGGGTTAACAAAGTCAACAAAATTCCTGTCTTTCTCAACCACTTTTTCTTGCAAAGCCATATTTAACATGTCTATCCCTATCTCCTTTGAGACTGATGGCTTATATTCTTCCATTTATTCATTGATTTCATTGTTGCTGGCTTTCTTCTTGATCATCTCCATCTTCCCACACCAGCCTGTAGTTCAACTCCAAGGTACTCCCGATTATTCTAGTCGGCTCCTGTATCTTTTCAGTTTCTCAAGCGTCCTCCTTTAGTGCAGTGGAAAAGGGTTCACTGGCAAAGTCTCTGTGTTTTAAGTCTCTTTCTGCCGGATGGCTCACTTTTTTTGGATACAATTTATGCACTCTTTGTAGACTGTTTTACATCAAAACAAGTCTTGATCCTCATGGAAAATTATTCTGAAGGCAGCTGACTACAGCAGCTTGAATGGCACAACTGCATCTCAGTAATCCCTGACTTCTGGGATACATTTCTTTTACTTCTGCCTGATGTACAGTGAATAAGCATTCTTACAAACATTCAGCTGTCTCTAGCTTTAATACTTTTCCTTTCTGCTGCAGTCTTTATGGGATCAACTCTTTTTGCTGGTATGACTACCTCTTTATTATAGTCTTGACTGCTTTCTAGGTTTGGAGCATACATGACTGTGCCCTTTCAGTTCTCAAATCCTGCTGGGGAATCGAAATTCCAATTTGGTTATTTGTACTTTTATAGTATTAGAAGTGTGTCTTCCAGTTTCTCTGGTACAGCAGACAGTCTCAGGTTTTTCTTTGCTCTTTGTCTTCTAACTTTGTATTTTGTTGTTTGAAACACCTCTTTTTGATAAGCCTTGTATTCAACTAGCATTTTCTTCATCTTCTGATTTTTGTAGTTTTATTAGTTCATCTGACTAAGCCACGTGGTACAGCGGTAGCGTTGTTACCTCACAGCAAGAAGTTCTCCTGTTCGATTCATGGCTAGAGTGCCTTCTGTGTGAAGTCTGTATGTCCTCCCCGCGGTCGAGTGGCCTTCGAAAGAGATGCGTGAATGAGCGTGCCTTCGCTGAAGGTTGGGCATCAGGCTGGCAACTCAGCACCATAAAAATCGACTGCCAATCATTAGCACACTGTAGTTCCGCTGTGGCGACCCCTAACCGGGAAAAGCCAAAAAGACAAACAACAATCAGTTCATCTGACTGGTTAGTTAAAGCTTTTTCTATTTTCCAGTCTTTTTTATTCGAGTTAATATATTTGTTGAATGTTAAATTTATTTTGAATACTTCTGAGTGCAGTGGATTTATTTATTTTGCCTCTAAATTACTTGAAACCAGTTCTTGTACCAGAGCTGAAACTTGAACTGAGTTTTGCTGAGCACCTGCAAGATTCTTCTCAGCCAGACTTTTCTTTTTTGTTCTGGTTGATTTTTCTCTCAGGTTCTCCAAAGTTCTTCTTTGCTAACATCCAGGTAGTGTAATTACTAGCCAGTGACTAAATTCCACCCAAACTGGCAGTTTCAGTGGCCCCTTTTTTTCAGCTTCTGTTTTTACACTGGAAGATCTGAAATCACCCTGTCGATCTGTTTGCCAACATTTTGTCAGCCCTCCAAGCATTATTATGTGGAGCCCCAACTCCAGGAGTTTGGTCTCCTTAGATACCTCAGTATTTCAGGGCTTGGACTTTTGCATAATCTTTTATATCTTTTCTTACTCCTAATTCCCTGTTTTGATTTTCCAGACTTGAGTCTATATTGTTAGAACAACTGAGAGACAGAGGAGGTCTTTTGTAGTTAGAAATAGCAGATCCAGTGAAAAAAGTGTGAGGTGAACTCTTAAGTATGTTTGAGTTCATTGTTACTTCTTGCTTGCCATTTCCCCATCAGTACTTTCCTACAGAAACAAATTTGATGGAAGGTGAGGACAGGTTCACTGTATGTCTTCCAGTGATAGTCATTAGAATCCTGTATAAAAGCTTCTCAAGTGAAGAAGAGATTATCAGCTGAATAAGAAGAGCTGTCTGCTTGCAGGTGTTTTGTTTTTAACTAGTTCAAGATGCCTTGAAAGGTCTGGCTTGATAGTGGGTGCCTTTGTAGCAGTCTTTTATACAGGTGAAATAAAGCAACAGATGTATAGGAATATGTACAGAGCGGGATGCAGGACTAAATTATTACTTCAGTCTATATTTTATGTCATTCCTGTAATGGTAATAAATTCCATTAATAATTCTACCATCAACTGCATCTGGTAAACTGCAAACAGCTTGACCTCCTGACCATATCAGCTTCCCAACACAAACCTGGAGAAATTGCTGCTGCCTGTCACTGCAAAGGAACTAAGGTATCTTAAGGGCAAATACTGAGGTGAAGTGTGTAGTGTAAAGTCATCTTACAGCACTTGGCTCTGTGATGGAATGATTTAGTGTTGGTACTTCCATTCACAACAAACAGCTGGAACAGTTCTGCTGCAGGACTCGGGGTTGGAAAACAGTCTCATTTCTTTGGATGAAAATGTTCCTGTATGCCTTTCCACTGATATCCAGGTCATTCTGAAGATGCAGAAGGACTCTCCAAAGATCATTGGAGTGACTTCTTTTTGCCCAGGCAACAGTAGATGTTCATCGTGTTTGCACTGTTGCAGTTATTACTCTTGGGTTATCCTGCTGGCAGGCTACCCACAGTCGGCCTGAATTCCAAAGTCTAGGTCCGGCGTCGGTTACTTTCGCTTCTTCCCTGACGTCAGTGTGCCAGGGGTATAAAAGATGCAGCCGACGCCATTTTCTTTAGTCTTTCTTGCCGCGCGGTGCCCGAAGCAAAAGCAGTTCGCAAGTGCCGGTCGGCCGACTCCTGAGATTTTCACAGACTAATTTCAGATCCGACGTCTTCATTAAAGCTAAGTGTACCCCATTGGGGAAACTTTTTTCTTGCTCCAGACCGATGTCAGAAAAAGTTAACAATTGTATTTCTTGTGGGAAGCAAATACCGCATAAGGATTTTCATTCTTACTGTATTCCTTGCCTAGGCCCTGATCATAATGTTGCTAGCTGTCTGTTTTTTGCTAGATTCAACCAACACACTATTAAGCGTCAGTTTGATTTTGCTTTTCATTACTTTGGCCGGAAATTCAATTATATAATGCCGTTGGAAAAGCCGACGACCAGAGTTTGTAAAAAAAAACGCAAGGAAAAAGAGAAGGGCAGGCATCCGAGATCCAAAACCGACGACGAGGCTTCCGCTAAGCCAGTCGCCGGTTCTCAGTGAGGCACTTTCGCAGCCCCTGATGCCCGCTACCTCAGAGCCACAGGCCGCTGACTACTCCCATGTGGAGCCAGCTAGGCCTCTGTATACTCAAGGTATTGGACACTCGGAAATCATTCCCTCAGATGGGTCCGGAGCCGCTGAGCAGGCATCGGCTTCTGAGGGTGTTTTCAGACCTACACAGCTATATGTAAAGCCTACTTCAGCTTCAAAACAAAGACTAAAGCAGCTTTAAAGACAAAGAAACAAGTACAGCATTCTCCAGGACAAACTTCCATGCCTAAGAAACAGATGCTCAAAATGGCCGAAGACCTTATTACCTTGATCAGGGGTTCCATCCCCTTCCTGATAAGAGGCCTAGGCAAGAGACTGACTATGACTCTTCAGATCAGGTTTCCATTTCCTCTGACTCCTCTTCTGTACAGGAATACTCTCTCCCTCCCTATGAGGATTCTGATGCTGAAGAATCCATTCCTTCAGCCTCTCCTCCTGAGGATTATTCTTTTGGGGAAACCCTGCATACCTTGAGGGAGCATGTCCACTGGGAGAGCCAAGATTACTCAGAATCAAAGAAAAGGCTTAGAGATTTTCTTTTACTTCCTCAGCAGACCTCTTGCTATTCCCCCTGTGCTAGACATTGTAGAAGATGTATTTTCAGAGTCCGGCCTTTCTCCAGACTCCTTACCTCCAGCTCCTGTTAAACCAGACAGATACTACAGGGTTCCAGATTCACATAAATTTCTTTATAAAATCCCTGCTGCTGACCCAGAAACTATTTCTCAGGGTCCCAAAGGGGTTAAGGCCGTTACTGCAAAAAACCCTATCCCTTCTGACAGGGATTCAAGGGCACTAGACAGATGGGGTAAAAGGTTTACACTTCTGCTACTTTGGCTGTGAAGGCTTTAAATTGTCAATTTCATATGATTAACTATCAGCAATACTTAATGTCACTGTTAAAACAGAAAATGTTGGCCAATTCTGATTGTGCAGAAAATAAGAAAATGCAGGATTTATTGCATGCAACTGAACAAGTGGGAAAGCATACATTGTAATGTGGTTTTGATTCTCTGGAGGCCTCCTGCAGGGCCGCAGTTATGGGTTCTGTCATTAGGAGGCATGCTTGGTTAAAGGAACAAAATCTGCCTGATCATGTTAAAGCAAAATTATTAGATGCTCCATTACAGCATGATACTTTATTTGGTGTTAAAGCAGAGAAGGTTTTGAAGAAAATGGAGGACAAAGTGAAATCTATGCAAACAGTAAAGGATTTTTTACAGGTTCAGCCACCAAGATTTAGCAGGAACTGGCCCTTTCCAGTGTCGGACAGGCCACAAAGAGGCAGATACAGACGTCCCAGAGGCAGATCCCAGCCCCAGGGCTCATACAGGCCTAAACAGTGGGGCACTTCTACCTCTAAAAGTGGAGAAGACAAAGCACAGCCATACAGGAAACAGTCCCAATGACTTGCCTCTGCCAGCACCAAGCACTTATCTTCTTGCAGCCTCCTTAGGGGGAAAATGAGCAATTTTCTCTCAAAATTGGCACATGATCACCCAGGACAAATGGGTATTGAATATAGTGTCCCAGGTCTACAGGTTCTACTTTCACACCCTGCCAAAGGCAAAAGGTATGCCAAACCTGCCGCACAATCAATGGGCAGAGGCACAAAAACAAATTTCGTCCCTTATGAACATGAGGGCCATTCAGCAAGTACCACAGCAAGAGCAGGGACAAGAATTTTGCTCAAGACTTTTCTTGGTACCCAGAAAGGACAAAGCCTGGAGACCAATACTGGACCTGTCTTTTCTAAACACATTTCTGGACGTTCCAAAATTCAAAATGTTAACTCTGCAGCAGCTTCTGCCCATGCTGGGCAAGAATGCTTGGCTTGTAACTTTGGACCTAAAAGAGGCATACCTTCATATCCCAGTCAGACAGTCTTGCAGAAGATACCTCAGATTCATAGCTGGCTCAGTGCACTACCAATTCTCTGCACTGCCCTTTGGCTTATCTACTGTGCCCAGGGTCTTCACAAAATGCCTGGCACCAGTAATTGCATTTTGCAGACAAAGAGGAATTCAAATATATCCTTACTTGGATGACTGCCTTATACAAGCAGAGAACAAGGACACTCTACTAAAGCATCTGGCATTCGTAGAGAGATTATTAATTTGCCTAGGGTACACAGTAAACAAAAAGAAATCAAAACTAGTACCCTCTCAAGAGATAATATTCCTGGGTGCAAGCTTAAATACAACTGCCCAGATGGCTTATCTCACGCCAGACAAACAAAGGCAACTAACTTCTTACTTCAAAATGTTGGCAGCAAAGACACAGTTATTTGTAAGAAAAATTCTGCAGGCTTTGGGCTTCATAGCATCCTGCATTCTGCTAATTCCATATGCCAGACTGCATATGAGGAAACTTCAATGGTACCTAAAAAGTGTCTGGACTCAACATTGTCAAAGCCTGGAAGCATTAATTACCCTCATTCCTTGCCTGCAACAGGAGTTTCAATGGTGGGCACATGCCTGTCACCT
Organism: Protopterus annectens; assembly: GCF_019279795.1. Lineage (NCBI taxonomy): Eukaryota > Metazoa > Chordata > Ceratodontiformes > Protopteridae > Protopterus > Protopterus annectens. The sequence goes on along the minus strand of NC_056727.1, from coordinate 108,804,409 downwards.
CAACAAGGGACAGCCATTCGCTCTACCACAGCCAGGCAGTCAATAACAACAGATGCATCAGATTATGCCTGGGGAGCACACATGGCAGGAAAATGTATTCAGGGCACATGGTTCACAAGCCAAATGCATCTACATATCAATCAAAAAGAGATGTTAGCTTTTTAGAATGCCCTGACAGCTTTCAAGGATCTACTCCATCCAGGACAACTACTGATAAGGACGGACAATACTACAGTCATGTGGTACATAAACAAGCAGGGAGGCACACATTCCTACCCTCTCTGCAGACAAGCCATGACTTTGTGGGACACAGCATTGACTTATCAAGTACACCTGCAAGCACAATTCCTGCCAGGAAAGAACAATACTCTGACAGATGAACTAAGCAAAAACCTCACGGGTCCCCATGAGTGGAAACTGGATCCACAAGTCTTCAGCATGATAACAAAGGAATGGGGATGCCCAGACATAGATCTATTTGTCTCCCCTCACAACTGCCAACTACAGAAATTCTGCACAATGACTTATCACAAGCAAGCATTGAAAGTGGATGCCCTGTCATTCAGCTGGAAAAGTCTAACAGTATATGCCTTTCCTCCTCTGCCTCTCCTCCCCAAGGTACTCCTAAAGGTCAGACAAGAGAAGCCAAGAAAGATTCTGATTGCCTCAGACTGGCCACGCCAGCACTGGTACCCAATCCTAAAAAGTTTGTCTCAAGGCCCTGCTTGGACATTGCCTCTAATTCCTCACTTACTGATCCAGCGAAATAATCAGATTCTGCACAACCAACTCAGGACCCTAAATCTGGCAGCATGGCAGATAATGTAATCATTCAAAACACACCTCTCTCTAAAGCAGTGATGGATGTTATTTTGGAGGCCAGGAGGCCCAGTACCAAAAAATCTTATGCAGAAAAATGGAAAAGATTCTGTGCTTGGAACCAGGCACAAAGAATTGACACATCTGTACCAAATATTCCTCAGATTTTACAATACCTAACTGAGATGCTGGACAAAGGCCTATCCTTTTCATCAATTAAAATTCATGCCTCTGCCATTTCAGCTCAGTACAATACAGAACCTCCTATTTTCTCCCATCCATTGCTAAGGCAGTACCTCAGAGGGGCCAAAAACATAAGACCTCCAAGGAGAGCCCCAGTACCTGCATGGGACCTCAATTATGTCTTGGAAAAACTCACACTGCTGCCTTTTGAGCCAGCCAATACAACTGATATAAAGTTTTTATCTTGGAAAACAGCTCTGCTCCTAGCAATAACCTCTGCAAGACGAGTTTCAGAGCTACAGGCACTCGTGGCTGTGGAACCTTTCATTTTCCATCCAGACAGGGTTTCTCTAAGGATGAACCCAACATTTATGCCTAAGGTAGTGTCCAGTGTGGCACTTAACCAAACCATTCATTTGCCTACCTTTTATCCAAACCTACAGAATAAGGGTGAGAGACTTCTGCATTCCTTGGACATAACACAGACAACTACGCTTCTACTTGGACAGAACTAAAGCTTTCAGAAAAACTGAGCAACTTTTAGTGGCATATGCTGCAGGATCTCAAGGAAAGCCTATCTCAAAACAGACTATTTCAAAATGGATAGGCCACTGCATTCATTTCTACTACTCACAACATGGCAAATCAGTGCCCAAGGGCATTAGGCCTCATTCTACCAGGGCAGCAGCCACTTCATCAGCCTTTCTCAGAGGAGTACCAACCAAAGACATTTCAGAGGCTGCAACTTGGAGTTCAGTGCACACCTTTACAAAGCACTACCATTTACCTCTCTACTCTAAATCCAGAGCAGGCTTCGCCACTGCAGTTCTGCAAGGCCTTATAGCCTCTCCTAATCCTATTTAGCCCCAGCCACCCAACCTCAGCTTTGGGGGATTCAACCCAAGAGTAATGACTGCAACATTGAAACACGATGAACATAGTACAGTTGTGTACCTACCATAAATGTAGATGCTCAATTGTATTCACTGTTGCAGTCCAGGTTACCCACCCACCATCCCCCTTTTCTTTGCTGGGACTTAACTATATTTCTCTATCTTATACAACCTATGTGGTGTATTTGCTTGTAGATGAAGGAAATGTTTATTTTACTGCATGCATAATTATTGGCATAATTTTTTAGCCTACCATTTTGGGGGCATCTGGGGCAAGAAAAACTGAAGAAAATGGCATCGGCTGCATCTTTTATACCCCTGGTGCACTGACGTCAGGGAAGAGGCGACAGCAATCGACGCTGGACCTAGACTTTGGAATTCAGGCCGACTGCGGGTAACCTGCCAGCAGGATAACCCAAGAGTAATGACTGCAACAGTGAATACACTCAAACATCTACATTTATGGTAGGTACACAACTGTACTTTCCTCCTTTAATTTGGAAACGGCCAAGGGCACTTACCAGAAGCTTTCTTACAGACTGTACCTACTCGCATAAGACAGAGGTTGTTTAATGCACCCGACATGAAACAACTTCAAGCGAATGTCTGGATGATAAAATGTTAATACATTTTATGCACCTATTTTCTCAGGATGTGCAGCAGGTGTTAAAGAAGGCAAAGAAACCTGCTACCAGGAAATCATATATTAGCAGAAGGAAAAAAATTCTAGTTGGCACCACATTAAGAATCTAGTTCCTTTTAAGGCTAACATTTCTGTGGTTCTACATTATTTGTGAGAGTTAGCATCTGGCATTTCTTATTCTACTGTCTAATGGTTCATCTTTCATCCACTTCTGCACATCTCCCAATGGATCCCTGTATTTCAGTGCACTCTCATGTCAAGCTGTTTTTGAAAGGAGTTCTGCATAATTGTCTGCCTAGAAAGCAGGTGCTTCTCTTGGGTTCTTAATTTTGTTTTGGAAAAATTAACACTTGCTCTGTTTGACCAGCTTATCAAGCTGATCTGAAGTTTAGATTCTGAGCAGGAAAAACTGTGCTGCTTATTGCTGTGATCTCTGCAAGATTGTCTGAGTTGCATGCTGCTGTTGTAAGTCTCATTTTCTACAAAGGGTTTTTTTGAGAAAAAGTCTTTCATTTATACCTAAAGTTGTATCTGAGTTTACTTTGAACCAAGCTAGCAATATCCCTGTCTTCTTTCTAGAGCCTAAAAATGAGACAAAAAGGATAGCTCAAACTCTGGATGTCCAAAAACAACTGTTGAATACTATATGGGCATAACTAAAACCTCCAGAAATTATGATCAGTTTTTCATTTCTTATGAAAGTAAGGAAAAAAAAGGACAACCATTGTCAAATTAGAAGATTTCCAAATAGTTGTCCCATGGTATTTTCTTTTGTTATTCCTCTCCATAACAAGTCAGTCCTAGGCAGAATCAAAGCACATTCGTCTAGGGCCATGGCTTCTTCCATAGCTTTTAGGAAAGGGATGGACTTAAAGTATTCTAGAGGCATGCTAGGGCCATTCTCTAAGGGTTCCTGGACTCCTAACATTTCCCACTTCTAAACTTTATTATTCTACTCGTAAAACCTAGGCTACTGCTGGAGTAATCTAACTGTGAACGTAGTACTGTTGTGCAAATAAACTTTAACATGACAGTACCCGATCCCTGCCTCCACCCCCCCATTATTTTTGTATAATTTAGATTTGCCAGGGTGAAGATATTGATTTTTATGTACCTAGCATTAACCTATTTCAGGTATCTAGCTTCCCTTCTTTAGTTGGCATGAAAGCTCTGAATGGCTTGGCCCCAAGCCCACTGTTTTTACATCCTTGTCTACACAAGCCATTAACAGTCTGGCCATGTGGAAGGTGCCCCAAAGCTTTGGAAGCTGGACAACAGTTTCAGTCTGTGCAGGATATAATCCATGTGGCTTAGGCTACTGCAGCAATGATCTACTTGAACATCTACTGTTATAGTAAGTGTACTTGAACTGCTGTACTTTCTACCCTTTATTCCATACCAGTGAATGCAGTGCTTTTTTCCATTTATAGAATTGTTTTTGAGCTCTCTGCTGTTTCCATGATTAAACATTACATGGTTTGTTTTCAGAGGTTTAATTTTGTTTTGTGCTGTTTGAATAGGTGGCTGTAGAAAGCCTACTAGTCTCACCATAGGAGACAGGCCTGATAATCAGTGGCTACAGTATGACAGCAGCTGTTTACCAAAGACCAAAGAAGCCTGGGAGAACTGTCCCTTTGTTGAAAAAACACACTGGGGATACTACACATGGCCTCGGTAAGTTCTCTAATACATATGTATTTATGTGTGTGAGTGTGTGTGTGTGTGTGTGTGTGTATATCTGTATACATATACATATATATATATATATATATATTTTTTTTTTGTAACAGTAACCATTGTTAAGTTATTTGGGGATCTGTTGATACTGCTTAGAAGGATTTTTGGTGTAATGACACTCAATGGATTTACTGTAAGGAATGAACATTCATTTGACATCCAGTGTTAAATTTTTCCTTTTGTCTACAGATTGGACTTCAGGGCAGTTTTCCTTTAGTGATATCTTTGAATGACTTCAGCCAGTGCTGATGAAGGCTTCCTTTCCAGTCCCCTCCCACCATTAATTCCTAGACGTTTGAGCTTATTTATTATAAAAAGATTTTTTCCCAAGTCTTCTTCCCCTTGTGTTTGCCTATCATCAGCTTTCTCTCATAAAATCTCCAGACAACGGGATGTGGCCATCTTCCAAGTTGCTGTCAGTTTTTTTCTGTTTAACATAATCCTGTTACCCTGCAGTGTTCAGGATGAGCAGATCTCATAGAAAGCTGCACCATTTGAAGTGTGTGCTTCTATGCATGTGTTTGTCCCTGTTAGTCATGCTGCTTGTGTTATACCCAGCCTCCGCTGTGTGTCAGTCTTTGTGGCTGCTGACTCCTCCAGAGTGGGGGAGTAAAATCAGCTTTTGACCCCCTTCCCTAAGCTTACTTCTTCAGCTCCGAGTTTACTTAAGTTGTCTGAGCTACAGTCAGAGCTGTAACCCTCTGTGCTACAGAGGTGGCATAAAATAATCATTTATAAAAAACCTTATTCATCTCAGCTGGTATAAAATAGTTTTGAGTGTGATTCGTTAGTGTATAGATTGAAAAAGCACTGTCTTCTAAATACACACACACGCACACATATACACACTTACTTGAGTTGATTAATGAGACTTTGGAATTTTTGAGGGTTGACAAACCTGTTATACCAAATATTTTTTGCATTCCTTCCAAAAGTCCATTAATAAGTAGAAGATCCTCCGCTTCATCTAATTGTGGCAGTGGGAGGTTCTAAAACCAAGCCTTTGGCCAAGTATGTTTACACTTTAAAAACTTTTTTTGATGATAAACCTTATGTTCTTAAGGATACAGTTTGACAAAGGTGCTATATTTATGGGTATTTATGTGAAGGATTTGTTTTTAGTAATTCCACATCAGGAGGGACTACAATGGTTTCTTGAAGTTTTGACAAGTGATACCAAAATGTCTTCCACTGCTATCAATTTTCTGGTGGAAGCCATGGACATTGTATTGGCAAAAACCTTGTGTTTTTTGAGTCCTAGTACTTTAGACAGGTTACTGGGGTAGCTATGGTGGTGTCAGCAGCCCCAGTTTTTGCAAATATTTTGTTGTAGTGGGAGAAACAGTTTGTTCTTTCCTCTTCTTTTGCTGATAACTTCAAGGGTTTACCTGAAAGTTTTGGAAAATGTATTTATTTTATGGGTAGATAATTCTCACCGTATCAGTGAATTTTTGAGTTATATCAACTATACTACATTTCTAACTTTTAAACGACATTTAAACACGAAGGAAATTGATTTCTTGGATGTTAAAATTTCTAAAGATGTTGAGACTGGGTGTTTTTCTTCAACAATTTATAGGAAAGAGACATACTGTAACAGTTTATTGCACTTTAACAGTTACCAACCCTTGTGAACAAAAAAGAAGTGTGGTTGAAACTCAGTGCATTAGATTGTCACGTCTGATTTCTAATGATTCAGAATTTGGTGAAGAGGTGAACACTTTAACACAGATATTTTAAGACCGAGGTGGGAATTCAGCAAAGCTTTCATGATTTTTTTATTTTGGTGATGTGTACATGAGCACAAACAATTTTAGATTTGGTAGGTGTCGCTTAGCAGCGAGCAAGCATGCACAAACAGGGCAAGTTCCATGGAATGCAAATTACCTCATAAGCAGTTGAATCTTATGCAAATGACCCAGGTGGAGTGATCCAACAAGCAGAAAGGCATCTGTGTAGACTCTGTGTCAGTGTCGCACAGGAGTCTGTACAGACATAACAGAATGTAAAAGTCCACAATGTTAGATCACATACACATATGTGCAACAGGTAAATTGTGCATGTCTAAAAAAGGAAGAGAATATGTAAAATGAATAATAATTTTTTTAATTTCAACATGTTTGCACTATGTGCCGTAGTGCCCATACATGCTTAACAGAAGTAAAAAAAATAAATAAATTTCTAATATGGTTTTCATAAATACACTGTAGGACTTTGCATCGGGTCTGTACAACAGTGCATACTGCTGTTTCTAAGCTCACATGGCTATGAACCGTGTAGTATCTAGGCTGTCAGCATGGATATGTATGGAAAGAGGTGGATTTACTGACTTGCTAAAAGAAGCAAACGTGTCTGCATATCCAGTTTGTGTAGGCTCCTACACGATGTTGATATTCCCAGAGGATGTGGATGGCATCAGGGGGGTGTGTCTTATTATTCTTAGGATTTTTTGTTCCCAGCACACGTGTTTATGTGGACAGACTACCCACGTGACACTGATGACATAGGTAGCAATTAATTAAAACCAGATATCTTCAATAAACATTTTTGACTTTTGTATAAGCTGCGCTAAGTGCCGCAGTGCATAGCGGTGCACCGTGCACTAAAGTGTCGGACTTTTAAATAATGTTAATTATATCCTGGGCAGGTGAACTGCATCATAATTAGCTAATCCCACATGGTGGATCTAAAGCAGAACTGTATAAAATATGCATACACCCTACATTCTGATTTTCCCTCAGTACTCTGGGCTAATGGAGTAGAGACTTGGGAATTTTAACGGAGATATTGCTAGGGGCTGTTGCAGGTCTGCTACATCTGTATGTGCTAGATGCTGAAGTCACTGCTGCTGGTGCTGCTGTCAGTAGGCCTAGGCCGAGAAGAAGTGTGTTCAGGCCCAGGGTAACCTTTTCGGAGCTACATGAGCTGGAGGTTGTAGAGTGCTACCGGGTGGACACTGGAACTCACTGAACTCTGCTGCCCTCAACTCAGAGCCAGAGCTAACATTGGGGAACTCAACCCAGTGGAGACAAAGGTATGTGTAGCTCTTAGGATACTAGCTACAGGTACTTTTCAAAGACCAACTGGGGACATGATGGGGGTGTCACAGTCATCTGCATCCAGGATACTCCACCAAGTCCTGGATGCTATGCTTCCACATGTCAGTGAGTACATATCTTTTCCCCTTACCCCTGAGGTGAGGGCCAGCAATATGCAACACTTCCACCATGTAGCACACTACCCTGAAGTACTGGGTGCCATGGATTGCACACAAGTGCACATCAAGGCACCATCTGGTGAGCAGGGTCAATCTATGTTAACCACAAAGGGTACCACTCCATCAACTGCCACTTCATGTGCAATGCCCAGGAGATTATCCTGAATGTGCATGCTGGCAACCCTGGCAGATGTTCATCGTGTTACCCTGCTGCAGTCATCACACTTGGGTTATCCTGCCGTCAGGCGCTCCCGCAGTCGGCCAGAATTCCAAAGTCTTGGTCCGGTGTCAGTTGCAGTCACATCTTCCCTGACGTCAGAGCGCCAGGGGTATATCAGAGGCATCCAACGCCTTTTTCTCCAGTCTTTCTTGCTGCGCAGTGCCCGAAGCAGAAGCAGTTTGCAAGTGCCGGTTGGCCGACACCTGAGATTTTCGAATCGAGTTTCAGTCTGAAGTCTTCAAAGCTAAGTACTGCTAGAACCTTTTCTTGCCTCAGTCCGATGTCAGAAAAAGTTAACAATTGCATTTCTTGTGGGAAGCAAATACCTCATAAGGATTTTCATTCTTTTTCTATACCTTGCCTAGGCCCAGACCACAACGTCACTGGTTGTCGGTTTTGTGCTAGGTTCAATAAGCGAACTATAAAGCGTTGCTTTCATTTCGCACGACATTACTTCGGTAGAAAATTTAATTATACTATGCCGTCGGAGCAACCGACTACCGGCATGCATAAAAAACGCTAGGATAGGGACAGGCAGCCTAGATCCAAGCCAGAATCTGAAGCCTCGGTTGGCCCGGTCACCGGTTCTCCGGTTTTCAGTGAGGTGCCTACGTAGCCCCTGGCTACCGCTGAATTGGATCCCCAGGCCGCATCGGATCCCCCAGCAGAGATTTCTAGGCTGACACAGCCTTTTTCCTTAGGCCCAACCGACGACATCGCAGTAGGGGAAGTCGGTGCTGCAGAAACACCTTCGGTTTCTGAAGGTGTCTTCAGACCAACTACCCTCACCATAAAATCTTATGCTAAGCTTAAGACTCCTCTAAAACCAAAAAGGCCTACACTTCAGTCTCCAGGTCAAGGCCCTATGCCTAAGAAACAGATGCTTAAAATGGCTGAAGATTTGATTTCTTTGATCAGGGGTTCCCAACCCCCCCCCCGACAAAAGGCCTAGACAAGAGGAGGATTATGCCTCCTCTGATCAGGTGTCTGTTTCCTCAGGCTCCTCTGAGGAACAGGATTACTCCTTTCCGCCTTATGAAGATTCTGATGCTGAAGACTCAATTCCCTCAGCTTCTCCCCCTGAAGATTACTCCTTTGGGGAAACCTTACACACCATGAGGGAACTTTTCCACTGTGAGGGTCAGGACTACTCTTACTCAAAGAAAAGGCTCTGGGAGTTTCTTTTACTTCCCCAGCCCAGACCTCTTGCTATCCCCCCTGTTTTGGACATAGTAGATGATGTTTTCTTAGAATCTAGTTTAAATCCAGATTCTCTGCCTCCTGCTCCAGCCAAACCAGATAGATACTATAGAGAGTGCCTGATTCTCACAAATTCCTTTACAAAAGCCCTGCTGCTGATCCAGAGACAATCTCCCAGGGTCCCAAAGGGGCTAAGGCTTCTATGGCTAAAAATCCTGTACCTTCGGAAAGGGACTCCAGAGCACTAGACAGGTGGGGGAAGAAGGTTTACACCTCTACTATTTTAGCTATGAGAACACTAAATTGTCAATTTCACATGCTTAAATACCAGCAATTCCTTATGTCTCAAATAAAACAAAAGATGGGCCTGCTGCCTCAACAGTCTGAACTCAAGGAAATGCAAGATCTGTTGCATGCAGCTGAACAGGTGGGCAAACATACTTTGCAGTGTGGTTTTGATGCCTTGGAAGCTTCCTCCAGAGCAGCTGTTACTGGGTCTGTTATACGTAGGCATGCTTGGTTAAAGGAACAATCTCTGCCTGATCATGTTAAAGCAAAGTTACTGGATGCGCCCTTACAGCAGGATGTTTTATTTGGGGTTAAAGCAGAGGAGGTTTTAAAGAAAATGGAGGATAAGGCAAAATCTATGCAGACGGTCAAAGATTTCTTACAGGTACAGCCCCTACACTTCAGCAGAAATTGGCCAACAAACAACTGGTCCTTTCCAGCTTCTGACAGGCCACAGAGGGGTAAATACAGGTGCCCAAGGGGCAGAGGACAAGCACAAATCCCTTACAAACCTCGCCAATGGGGGCACTACAATGCAGAAAGGAAGAGAAGACAGGTCCCAAACCACTAGAAGGCAAACACAATGACTTAAACATCAAACTAAGTCAGGCTAAGTCAGGGTTGGGCACCAATCCCTTCAGAGCGTTCCTGCTGCTGAAAGAGAGTACTCCTGTAGGTTTTCTGATATCAACATTTGGCTATTGCTGTATCATTGCTGGACAAATAAAGTTCTCTTTGTGGAAAAAAAAACTTCCACTTTACGTTTTTTTATAGAAAATCTACTTTTTCTATAAAACATAATTACTTACTTTGGGAGAAAGTGTTTTTAATGACTGTCATGTGGTGGTTTTAAAGGGAGCATTACTTGTTTTACTTTTTGGGTACGGGGTAAGAGTTTAAAGTAATTTTTACTGTATTTTAAAAAGGAAAAAAAAGTTACTTTTTTAACAACTTACTTGTTTAACCAACTATTGCTGCCAGGCTTCCTGTGGGATCAAGTACCTTTTCTGGCTTAACTATTCAGCAGTCTACCTATTTTTCAGTTCTACCTTCTTCCAGGAAAAAAAATTGTTAAATAAACTTTGCCACAGCTGCAGGTAGTTGAGTCTGCTAGGCCAGAGCTGGTTCTTCAGACAAATCTTTTTCCTTTAGTCTCACTGGTGTTAATCCCACAGCCTCCATGGACCAGGGGTTAGTCACATCCTCTGTGGTTGTTGGAGTGCCCTTGTCTGGCAAGAAAGAGCCACTGTTATCAGTCCTGGGAGAAGGATCATGAGCATGTCCCTTTGTCTAGCTAGAAAATTGTGGCCATGCCTGTGGAAGTTATTGCAGCCAATTGTGGGTCTGTTCGTAGGTATGCATGAGGCTAACAGCCACAGGGGTCTCTCTAAGCCTAGACATGCATCCTAGATGGATCTGATGAGTTTAGTAACCTTAAGATTATTCTTGGAGGTATATATAGGCTAGAGATTGGTTGATCAAGCATTTACAGGCTGCCTCTGTCCATTAGGGCCATAGATACTGATAAAATTATAGAAATTAAAACTGTTTCCTTCATAGTAATAACATGCAATAGGGAATATATACATATAATTTGGTAGAACTGTTTTTCCTTCACGGTAACAGAGGTTGGTAATCATAACAACAGTGTTACATTACATCACATTAGATAAAGTAGTATTGATAGTTAGTATTATGTGTTGTTATCATTATGTATACTAAATCAAATTAAAATATGATGTTGATGCATAAATGAATTCATGCCTGTAAGATAAGGATACACACACACACACACACACACACACACATATATTTTAGAATATATGTATGTATGCATATATATGTATATACGTGTGAAAATAATCATACATAAGTAGAAATTTAAATATCATGACCAATCCATAAATAGTTGATCTTTAGTTGTGAAGCTGAAACAATGAAAATAAATTTATTTATTTAATTAATTTCATCTAAAAAAAAATGTGAAATATAAAAATGTGTATATATATATATATATATATATATATGTAATATATGTATATATTTTTTTAACAGTTTTAAAATATGAATGTTATTTTATAGTACTCTTGGAAATGTGGATTTCTAAAGAGTGTGTATAATTGAGTGTATATATGTGTATTTTAAATGTATTTAAATGTATTTTAAATATGGTTTTGATAGAGTATGCCTTTAAGTACTTGTTTTTTAACTTAATTTTTGCTAAATTATAGCTTTAAGTTATACTAATTAATTGTTTGATTAATAATACTATGTATATAAAGGGATGGGTTTTGGGAATGTAATTTGTCTGAAGAAGTGCAGGCATCGGACTTGCACAAAAGTGCTTACAGTAATAAAAAAGGTATAGAGGGAATTTTCACTACAAGCAGTCTTTTTTGTGCTTAAAATGTTTTTGTTTTAGTTCATTTCTCTAGATTGAGATAAGGATGCAGACAAAGAAGGCTTCAATACTGGAAAATAATGTTTTCATCAAGGACAAAGTTTTGAAACTACAAAAGTGGCTGTAAAATACTTTTTGGTGGACATTTTTTGTAATCTGAGTCAGCTGAGGAAGTGCAGTATATCTGACAGTGATCTGTGTTATAAAGAAAATGTAATTAATCTGACAGTAGTGCTTGGTCAGCTTGTTTCAATAAACTCCTAAGTATAAGAATATACATTTGTACAGTTAGTGTGTGACCTGTTGCTTATAAATTTCAGTTTAAGAGATACCAGGCCATAGAGAATTTCCAGAGGTTCATAGGTTGGTACTAGGCTATCTGCCCGAAGGTATTTATAAGCCTAGCCAGAATGTGTTGGCTTTCGCCGCCACCTTAGATTAGTTCCCTGTGCCTCTGTCCAGCAGAGCCACTGAAGTGATCCCCGAGGTAAACTTTGTTTCCCATCCACTCGTCAAGGTTTCTTTTGAAGAACGTTAGCTAGGAGCTCTGCCTAATGTAGATTGGGGTCTTGTTCCAAAGCATGGGAAGTCTCTGGGACAGGAATCTATCCCTCCAGCACTTCCTATTTATTGTTGTGGTGAGGTTTAGATCCCTAGAGCATGTGGCTCGATGGGATAAGGTTTTCTTTAGGTGGAGCATGTCCATCAATTCTGGGTTGGATATGGCCTTGTATGTCAAGCAAAAATCACCTCTGAGTAGGTGGTATGCAGCCGAGTACAACTGGAGTTTCTTCAGTCGCGCTGCATAGGGCATCTGTTTGAGGCCAGTGATACTCTTGGTGAGGTACTTCTGTGGTCTTTCCAGCTGTTGCAGGTGTCTTGTAAGTTACATCCCAAATGGGGCGTTGTACTCTATGATGGGTCTGATGAGTGATGAGTAGAGGGGCACAATGACCTCTTTTGATCTGGATGCGAACCCTTTTGTGATTAGGTGGGCCACATAGAAGGATTTTCTAACCACTTTGGCAATGTGATTCAAAGGTGAGATTACTATCTACTTGGGTCCCCAGATCCCTTATTACATCTTCTGTATTTAGGGGATTACCACCTATGTGGTAGTTTGTGGGTACTTTGTTTTTTCCAAAGGGGATGACTATGCACTTTTTTGGCATTTAGCTTGAGGCCATGATTTTGACACCAGGTATCCGTCTCAGTGAGACTCTTTTGGAGGATGTCTGTGTCAGCTAGAGAGTTAATTATAGCCCCTAGTTTACAGTAGTCTGCGAACTTGGTCAGCCATAGTCCTCCTGTGCTTGCCTGTACCTCTGAGAAGTATATGCCGAACAGGAGGGGTCCTAGGACTGAGCCCTGAGGAATGCCACTTGTAACCGGTTTAGAGTTGGCTCCCGCAACTCTCACCATGTGGGTTCTGTCTGTGAGGCAACCCATCTAGTGATGTAGGGGTTTATGTTCAGGCTGGTGAGCTTGTCTATAATACCAGAATGGGGAATGGTGTCGAAGGCCTTAGCGAGGTCTAGGTAGACTGTGTGTACCACCTTTCCCTCGTCTATAGCCTTGGTAACTGTCTCAAAGAAGTCCACCAGGCTTAGGAGGCATGATCTGCCTTTAACAAAGCCAAACTGGGTGGGGTCCAGTGTTTGGAGGTTCCCAATGTCTCTGTTAATGAGTTCCATGATGATGCGCTCCATAGCCTTGCAGACCAAGCTAGTCAGGCTTATAAGGGCGATAGTTCCCGGGGTCTGTTGTGGCTCCACCTTTGTGGAGCAGAATAACCGTTGCTGTGCGCCACTCTATGGGTATGTAGCCTGTGGAGTGGCTGAGTTTGAACAGTGTGTTTAGGTGAGGGGTTTGTTCGTCTTTGAGCTTGTGTAGGACGCAGTCTGGGACACCGTCCAGTCCCATTGTTGCTGTGTTTTTGGCTTTGGAGAGGGCTGTTTTAACCTGAGTGTCTGTGATTTCAGGGACTCTACATTCTTCTGGTATGGTTATGGGCCCTTTTGGGGGTGAGGTTTGCATTGAACCTGTCTGCCATGATGTTGGCGATATCGGTCGGTTCAGTGTATTTTGTGACATTCTGCACTGACTGAGCAGATCTGAGCATTGCCACTTAGATTCTTGACATAGCTAAAGCATGCCTTGTGGTTATCTTTGGAGTCCTTGGCAATTTTTCTTTCAAAGCTTGCCTTGGATGATTTTATGAGGGATCGTAGTTTCTTGCTTATACTGATCAGGGATGTCTTCCCTTCTTGGGATTTTACTCTTTTCTGTACTAGTTTCCTCCTTCTGTTGTATAGCTTGTTTATGGCAGGAGTCCACCAGACTGGTTTCCTTTTCTTGGAGGAGTGAGTCTTGGTTTTGCTCGGGATTGCACGATCCATGCATTCTTGTAGCTGCCTGTAGAATGCATTAGTAAAGGATTTTGCAGCTTGGACAGTGCTATCCTTCAGCATGGGGGCTTTGAAACTTTCCACCTCGGTCTTAAACAACGTGAAGTTTGCTTTTGAAAAGTTTTTCACAGTGGTTTTCTTGTCCGGGGGTGGAATATGGATATCCAAAGTGATTTGTTTATGGTCAGATCTAACCAGCAAGGGGTTGACCTCTGGTGTGGAACACCGGTCGCCCATGTTGGTGATGACCAGGTCCAGTATGTTGTCACCTCTGGTGGGAGTGTTGACCAGTTGAACCAGGGCGTTTGAGTTTATAAATTCTAGGAAAAGTTGGGCAAAGGAGTTAGTACTTGAGTAGTTCTCCCAGTTAATGTTTGGGTAATTGGAATCACCCAGTATTAGGGTGTTTGGTAGGACCTTTATGTTACGCTTGAATTGGTTTAGGGAAGAGCTCTGCTTCACATGAAAGGAACTCTTTTCCAGAGAAGAGACAGTATCTTGGACACATACCTATCCCTTCAGCATGTCCTATTCATGTCACAATCAGGTTTTAAGTCTCTAGATCAGGTAATTCTGATGGTATTTGTTTTTCAGGTATGCAGAAGGTTCATCAGAGTGGGATCCAAGAATGCCTTGTGTACTAGGCATAGATCTACCCATAGCAGTCCGTAGAAGAAGACAAGAGCACAGGGACAGGGTGATCTGTATAGGATATGATTACACCCTGTATCCTTTTTGTAAGAACCCTCTGTGGATGTTCCAATTGTTGTAATTGCCTGTTCCTGTCTGAGAGCCACATGGCAATCCAGCAGGTAACATAGGGGTCTTTACCTAATTTCATGAGTTTGTCTACAATGCCAAAGTGAGGTCTTGTATCAGCTGCCTTGGCTGGGTAAAGGTAGGCATTATGCACCATTTTGCTTTGCTGACTTTCTCAAAGAACTCCACCAGGTTGAGTAGGCAAGATTTGCCCTTGACAAAACCTAACTGGTTTGGTTCCAGTGTCTGAAGATTACCTGTATCACTGGTAATCATTTCTTTGATTATTCTTTCCATAGCTGTACATATGAGACTAATCAGACTGATAGATCTTTAGTTAATGGAGTATGTAGAAGGGCCGTATGCTAAAGCCTTCAATTCTTATAGGCACCATACAAAACACTTGTGCTCCCTACACAAGGCATAGGGCATAAAGGTGATGTACACATGCTCACACTCATTATTTCTTCACCGCCAATCCGAACACCATTATCATACATCAGTCTGATAGCCCTGCTGTACTAGTTACCAGGCAGTTTTTTCAGATAAGTGCCCTATTCAGGTTTCTTCTCTTCTTTCTTACTGTTTGGTATTATGCTCATGTCATCCAGAAATGTGTAGTGTAGGTGTAGGAATCAGATTCCCCATAAAGACCATCACAGCTACTGATTTTTTTTTTTAGGTGTTTCCCAAAATCATACACAGTGCTCCTGTGCCCAAGACCCTGTGTAGTGGCCTCTCCTCCTTGTCCATATATTTTGAGAACCATTGACTTAAGGTGTTGGCTGAGAATACTATGGCATAATCCTCCCATACTGTGGGTCAGCTGTCTGCCACGAAGGCAGCCAGAAAAGTCTGGTCTGATCTGGCTGCTGCCGAGCATCCCCCCAAACATCTCTAGAGGCTAGTGAAGGCCCCGAAGACTGTCTGGTGCTTGTTTCAGTTTCCTTTACCATAACCCCTTCAGGGGTCAGTATGGATCTGAATTTTTGCACATCCTCTGAGGCTTTTCCAATGGCTGTACTTTACATAGAGTTGGAATCTTGGCTGATAGTATTTGAGGGACTGAGGGAGATTTCCTCAGATTTTAGTGAGGGAAGAAATTCCTACCACCATTATAGAATCATGTCAGGGGTCTGATCATTCGAGGGTTTTTTGGGAGGATGTTCCACACAAAAAGAAACAGAAGACAAAGCATATTCCGCTGTTGTAAAGGATCCCCAACATGAATGGCAAGATTTTACTCAGGGTTTATTTAAAGCAGCAGCAGTCCCAAAAAGACTTTTGTTATTTAGAGGAGCATCCAAAAGTTTGGCCTTGATGTCATCAGGCAAAGCCTGAATGTAGCCGGGAATAAAGCTTCATAACTGACCCAAAGGGCAGCAGCCCTGGAATAGGTGTCAGCAGCATCGTAGCTGCATTTTATCGAGTGGTGGGCAAAGGGTTTTACTCCAGAATGTTTTTGTTTCCTCAGAAGGAGGGTACATGGAAACCAGTTCTGGATCTTTCTCTGCTCAACGCCTTTCTCAAGATTCCTTTTTTTCGCTTGTTTTCCCTTCAGACCTTGTTTCCTCCTCTTCCACTGGCCTTCAGGGTTTCTCTACATCTCAAGGATGCCTTCATTCACATTCCCATTTACCTTCTGTTCAGGAAATTTTTACGTTTCTCTGTTTCTTCCTTGCATTTTCAGTTCTCTATTCTGCCTTTTGGCCTCTTTACTGCCCCAAGAGTATTCACCAAATGCCTCTCTCCTGTCATTACTTTTTGCAGGCTTCGGAGCATACAGAGTTTTTTACCTACCTACCTACCTAGACAATCTGCTCATTCAACTTCCTACTCCCAGCAGTTTGCAGGTTTTCCAGTTTACTATTTATCTTTTACACAGTCTGGGGTTCACCATACACTTCCAGAAATAATTCGTGACACCTTCCCTGAGTCATATTTTCCTCATTTGCAGGCTTCAGACCTTTCCCATGCTGGCATCTCTCCTGTCCCCAGGGTTCTGTCCATGACAGCCTTCTTCCAGTCTCTTCTTCCTGTGTCCTTGGTCATGACCAGTGAGTTTCTCAGGTTTCTGAGATTTATGGCCTTCACCATTTCCATCCTCCCTCTCATCAGGTTCCATATGAGGACATTGCAGTAGTATCTGAAATCGGTGTGGCTCCAACATTGCCACCCCCTGGAGTTTTCCCTTTCCTTTTCTTCCTTATCTCAAATTCAAGCTGTAGTGGTAGGTTTGTCAACTCTCACAATCCAGGGCTTCCCTTTCAGGCTCCATTTCTGTCTCGAGAACTGTTCACAGATTCCTCAGACGTGAGGTGGGGAACTTCTCCTGGCCTCCTAAAGGTTCATACTAGGCTATCTGCCCTAGGGCATTTATAAGCCTAGCCAGTGTGTGTTTGGCTTTCGCCACCCATTTTAAATGAATTTTGCTATGCCCTTTTTCGAGGTTAGTATACTGTGCCTCTGTCTAACAGTGACACAGAAGTGATACCCGGGGTAAACCTATGATCTCCCATCCACTCATCAAGATTCCCCTTGAAGAGAGTCAATGAGGGACTCTGCCTAACCTGGACTGGAATTTTATTCCAGAGTGAAAGGAGCCTCTGGGTTATGAATCTGTCCCTCCAGCATGTCCTATTTATTTCAGTGCTGAGGTTCAAGTCTCTTGAGCGCGTAGCTCGATGGGATTTGGATTTTCTGAGGTGCAGCATGTCCATTAATTCCGGGTTAGACATGGCTTTATACGTCAGGCACAGATCGCCTCTGAGCAGGCGGTATGCCACTGAGTAGAGCTGGAGTTTCTTTATATGGCATCTGTTTGTGCCCTTTGATCCTCTCGGTGAGGTACTTTTGGGGTCTTTCCAGTTGCTTCAGGTGTCTGGTAAGGTACATCCCAAAAGGGGCATTGTACTCAATTATGGGCCTGATGAGGGATGAGTAAAGAGGCACGATGACCTCCCCTGATCTAGATGTGAATCCCTTCATGATTAGGTGGGCTATATAAAATGTTTTTCTAACCACTTTGGCCACGTGGTTGTCAAATGAGAGATTGCTATCAACTTGGGTCCCCAGGTCCCTAATTACTTCTTCTGTACTTAATGGATTACCACCTATGTGGTAATTTGTGGGCACTTTGTTTTGCCAAAGGGGATGACTATACACTTTTGGCTTAGCTTGAGGCCATGGCTCTGGCACCAGTTGTCTGTTTCTATGAGGCCCTTTTGGAGGATGCTTATGTCGGCTGGAGAGTCGATTATGGCGCCCAGTTTGCAGTCATCTGCGAACTTGGTCAGCCACAGTCCTTCCGTGTTGGCCTGTACCTCTGAGAAATATATACCGAACAAGAGAGGTCCCAGGACTGATCCTTGTGGGACGCCACTTGTAACTGGTTTGGAGTCTGACATGGCTCCAGCAATTCTAACCATGTGGGTTCTGTCCTTGAGCCAGTTTGCAACCCATCTAGTGATATAGGGGTTTATATTTAAGCTGGTGAGCTTATCTATAATGCCCGAGGTCCAGGTAGGCTGTGTGGACCACCTTCCCCTCGTCAATGGCCTTGGTGACTGTTTCAAAGAAATCAACTAGGTTTAAGAGGCAGGATCTGCCCTTAACAAAGCCGGACTGGGTAGGATCCAGTGTCTGTAGGTCCCCAGTATCTTTATTTATGAGGTCCATGATGATCCTTTCCATAGCTTTGCAGACCAAGCTAGTCAGGCTTATGGGGCGATAGTTTCCAGGATCCGTTGAGGCACCACCTTTGTGGAGAGGGACCACTGTTGCTGTATGCCACTCTTTGGGTACATATCCTGTAGTAAGGCTGAGATTGAACAGTAGTTTTATGTTTGGGTTTAGCTCTTCTTGGAGTTCATGTAGGATGCAGCCTGGGACACCGTCTGGTCCCATTGATGCTGTGTTTTTTGCTTTGGAGAGGGTAGCTCTTACCTGAGCATCTCGGATGTTTGGGGGGCAGCACTCTGCTGGGATAGATATTTGCCCTTTTGGTGGGAGTTTGCGCTGAACCTGTCAGCTAGGATGTTGGCAATGTCTGTGGGTTCGGTGTATTTTTTTGTCATTTTGGACTAATTCTGAGCATATCTGGGAATTCCCACCCAGGTTCCTAACATAACTAAAGAAAGCCTTGTGATTATCCTTAGTGTCCTGTGCAATTTTTCTCTCGAAGCTGGCCTTAGATGATTTTATGAGTGCCCGTAGTTTTTTGCTAATACTGATCAGTGATGCCTTCCCATTTTGGGATTTTGCTCTATCATGTAGTAGCTTCCTCCTCCTATTGTATAGTTTATGGCTGGGGTCCACCAGACAGGACGTCTGCCTTTGGAGGATTGGGTCTTGGTTTTATTTGGGATTGCATGATCCATGCATTCCTGAAGGTGTTCATAGAATGCGTTTATAAAGGATTCTGCGGTCTGGGCCATATTTTCCACAGGCCCGGGGGCTTTGAAGGATTCCACCTCAGTTTTGAGTAGTGTGAAATTTGCTTTAGAGAAGTTTTTCACTGTGGTTTTCAGGGCAGGGGGTGGAGTCGGGATGTGAATATCCAGTGAGATTAGTTTATGGTCTGATCTTACCAGTGAGGGATACACTTCTGGTCTGGAGCATAGAGTCCCCATGTTGGTGATGATCAGGTCCAGTATGTTTTCCCCTCTTGTGGGAGTGGTAACAAGTTGTTCCATAGCATTTGAGTTTATAAATTCTAGGAACCTTTGGGCTAGGGTGTTGGAGCTAGAGTAGTGCTCCCAGTTTATGTTTGGGTAGTTGAAGTCGCCCAATATAATGGTGTTTGGAGAGACCTTCATATTTTCCAGTGTTCTCAGGAAGGCCGAGTGGGGTTCCTGGGTTTGGGAGGGTGGTCTGTAGCAGACTATAAACTGGAAGGCAGTTTTAACCACTATTAGTTGCACATGGATAGTCTCTGATGCTTCGTGCTGTGCCACCAACCTGGAGGTGTGGGTATCTTTGACGAATATTGATACTCCCCCTCCTTTTGTGGTTCGGTCCAAGTTTTGGGGCCAAAAAGCATGGTATGAGGTATAACCTGGTAGTGCTGGGGTGCTCTCGGGAGCCTTGAACCAGGTTTCTGTTACTGCACAGATATCAATGTTCTCCATGCTAAGGAGAGTTTCGAGTCAGGGTATTTGGCAGTCATCATCAGAGTTCAGATCATAAAAGCATCAAAGAAATGAGGGCTCAGCTTTTGGCTCTGCAAATCTTTCATTCCCGGCCCCTCATAGTCTTCATAGACAAGGCCACAGTGATGTATGTCAGCAAGTGGGGGGGGGTGCACAAGATCCTGTCTGCTTTGCAGAGTAGCTCTTCAGGTCTAGCATCTAGGTATCCAGTATCAGGTAACTCTTCAGGTGGTTTATAGTGTCTTAGATTACAGTCTCATGACAGACTCTGAGTATGTCCAGAACACAGACTCACAAATGGGAGCTTCACAGAGATGTGTTCCTGGGCATTGTCCATCGGTGGGGTATTCCTCAAGTAGATCTTTCTGCCTCTCCTCTGAACAGACAACTTCATCTGTTCTGTTCCAGAGTCCCAAGTCGTCTGGCATGGAAAGTGGCACCCTTCCTTTTTCTTGAAAGCACAAGGTTAGGCAGGACTCTCCCAAAATCTTGCTGGTGACTCCCTTTTGGCCTAGATAGCATTGGTTCCCCCTTTTTTTCTTTCTTGGGCAGAGGCAATCACCACAAGTTGCCAAACTGGGTGCATCTTCTCACACAAGAAAAGGGATCTCTCTTCCATCCTCACCTGTCCATTTTTCAACTGACATTGTGAGTGATAGGGTTTTGATCCATTTTAGGCACCTTTTTTCTGAAGACCTACTCCAGGTTCTGCAAGAGGCCAGGAAATTCACTACCAGGGAAATCTTGTATGTCGAAATGCAAACAAATTGTCTATATGGTGCCTCTCTCTCCATCAGGCTCTCTTATCTATAAAGGTTCATCTGGTTCTGTCTTCTTTGTGTGATGTGCTCTGTGCTGACTTGGCATATTCTTTAGCTAAAGCCCACCTTTCAGCAGTTTCTACCCTTGAATCCACCTTTGGCTGCAAGGTTTGAGGTCAAGCAGTTTCTTAAAGGCAGCATTCATGTCAGGCTTCCCAGGAAGCGTATTCAACCTTCTTTGAAAAATTGACCCAGGCTCCTTTTCAACCTGCTAGTTCAGCTTCCTTGGAGCTTTGTACATGGAAGGCTCTTCTGCTATTGACTCTTACTTCTGCCAAGACAGTGTCTGAATTTCAGGCTGTTATGGCTATTCCTTCGTTTTAATTTTTGACAGAAGCAGTCTGTTTCTTCGTACTAATTCTCCTTTTATACCAAAGATGGTTAATGCTTTGTCCCTTCATGAGTCTGTTCAACTTCCTTACATTTTTCCTTTTCTGCAGTCTACCATTGAGAAGATTCTTCACACCTTAGACCTACATAGACAGCTCAGATAGTATTTGGATAAAACAAATAAACGAAAAATGCACTGTGAGAGGACGAACTGCACCGGACAACTAGAGATCCAAAACCAGCTTTATTATACGTTAAACGTTAAACAAACAACACGTTTTCCGTCACTTAGATCAGACTTCATCAGACAAGAAGTACAACGACAAACAACCATATATATATGCTGACCCTTTGTTTGAAATAGCCAATGAAAATCCAACAATGCTCATAAATATGAATGAATATGCCTAAAATACAAATACATAACATTGAAAAAGTCAGAATAAAATGCTGTAATTCACAAAAATAAAAATATATGTACCTCGTTTGAAATAACGAATAATGTCATAGAATGAATTAAAAACTTCATAACTGCACCTGATTTATAGTAACAACTGGTTTGTATTAAAAATTAGTCATTTATCCTCATTAAAAAATGTTTTATCAATGAAATGGTGTGATGTTAGATTTCACCAACAATACTCCCATCTAGTGGTCAAGATTTGTATACACTGAATAGCCATCATGAATTTTGTACTCCGTTCATAAATAATGAATGTTGGATAATTATTGGTACCTGAATGATAAATATAGTAAGATCTATGAAGTATAAAAAATATATATATATATGAAATGGGTAGTGATAATGTATTATATATAATAATGATATAATGAATGTTGTAAATAAAATGTATAAATAAATATATAAATGAATATACAAATGTAAATAAATAACCATAAAACAATGACCCAATAACTAATGTATATATACAATGTAGATGTGATCAATTGATAATATATATATATATATATATATATATATATATACACAGACATGAAACATATAACAATAAATAAATAAATAACATCAATGTTAAATAGAGCAAATGTATGCTTAAAAGATGTGCACATATATTCTATGCCAACACCTTGATCAAATATATGGAAAGAATCATGTAATATGATCTAAAAAGCAGCCTTATTGGAAAATATTTGATTCAAAATAGGCTGTTAAAAGTGTACCATAAAATGTAAATATAAATATATATATATATTAAATATGTGTATATAAAAACAATAAAATGATGTAAAAATGAAATAATGTTATAATTTAGCTGCCCTTAATTTTAAAACTGGGGCAAGGGAGATACTATCGTTTAACCCAGGGAATTTATTTGCCTCCAAAATAATTTGCCAAAATAATTCCCTATATTCTTTCTGGGTCTCCCAGAGGCCACCTCTTTCATCTTTCGCTACCTCTTCTAAAATGAAAAATTTGTATTTTGCCAAGGGACAAATGTTCAAGTGTTTGTATAGTGCATTGTGTTCATTCTTCTTTTTGATATCATTCAAATGTTCATAGATCCTTCTTTTTATCTTTCTCTCGGTCTTACCTACATAGAAGGCCAAGCAGATATCACATAAGGCAATGTATACAACTCCGAAAGAATTACAATTGCTGTATGTTTTACCAACAATATCTTTTTCTCTTGCTTGAACAAAAATTTTTTGTGAATTTGTCATAAATGAACATTGTGAACACATTCCACAAGAATAGGTACCCTTAATTTTAGTGCTTTTCTTATTTTCCCTATGTTGAGCTATCAACCAATCTTTAATGTTGCGCCCCTTCCTAAAGATGATGTTAAAAGAATCAGTCGACTTGTTAAAATTCAGGTCTGTAATGTTAAGGAATTTGTCCCATTCCTTAAAAAACACTTGATGTTAAGTTGTCAATCTCGCCTTCATTCTTGCTGGATGGGTTCGGAGCCGATCCTTGGCTCCGACTCGGCCAATACTAAAAGCTCGAGAGCTAATTCCACCGGCTCGAGGCTCCCCTATATCCCACAATGCTAGGCGGTAACTACTCATATCTCGTTTGCCGCTATAGCTATGAGGTGCTTTTCTTACCGGCTCAGGCACGTAAGTGAATTTTTACCTTTGAGGTAGTACTAATTCCCCTTTCTTTTCTTAGTTATATATATTGTTATTGTTTGTGTTAGTTTTTAGTTCTATCGACCCTTCTTACCCCTCTTATTGTTGTTCTAGGCCTTTGGCCTTTCCCTCACCCCAGTCCCTTTTTCAGTTAGTGTTGTAGGGGCTTGTGTGCTTGTGTTTTTGGCTACTTATCTTTAATTTCTTAGTGTAGAGTGTCTGTGTGTGTGTTTGAGACAGCCCCTCTTCCTTAATGTCTAAGGATAAGGTCTCAGGCTTCAAGAAGTGTGACTCGTGCTGTCAGAAGATGTCTCTGACAGACGGTCACACTTCTTGTGTGTACTGCCTGGGACCTGTGCACCTGCAGGACTCTTGTGCTGTCTGCCATGGTTTCAGCCCTCGAGTCCTGCAGGAGTGCAAAAACAAGCTCATCTTAAGGGGCTTGATAAAGCCGGAAGGCCCCGACTCAGTCTGGGTCGGGAAAGCCTTCGAAAACTTCAAAACAGTCGACTCCTGCTCTTGAGTCGACTGTGGAGAAGTCGAAGCAGGCTTCGTCATCGGCTCTGGCCGGAGCCGATGTTCTAGGCCCCAAACCGTTACCCCGGCCCCAGCGGGAGCCCAGGCTGATAAGTCTTCATCGGCTCTGATACCATCATCGGAGCCACTGTCTAAAAGAGGTCTAGATCCCCTCAAGCGGATCTATTCTTAAACCTCTTACGTTATTTCGGCTCCGGCTGGAGCCGGCTAGTAAGTCCCCATCGGCTCCGATACCATTATCGGAGCCATTTTACAGAAAGAGGTCCAGGTCCCCCTCCATCGGATCTGTGCACTCGGCGCCAGGTTCCCCTCTCCTTTCGGAGCGGAGTCACAAAACCCATTCCTCTCGGTCTTCCAGGTTGTCAGACCATGATTTGCAGAGGGTGGTGAGTAGACTTCTTAAGTCCGAGGCACTGGCCCAAATGCTCCATAGCCTGACTCATCAGTCATTGGCTATTCCCGTCCCAGATTATATTCCTCCTCCGACTCCTTCGAGTTCGGAGCCAAGGCTTGTTGGAGCCATGACTGTCGGTGCGTCGGATCCGATACCTTCTATTTTGGCTCCGTCGTCTGCTCCGATCTCCTCTTTGGAGGGATCTTGGCGCCGGACTTCCCTCGTCGGCTCCGAGGGGGCGAGTGGCATCGGACCCTTGTCCGACCCCGCTCTCCCTCTCGGGGCTTCGGCGCTGGTGAGTTCGGCTCCGACATCGGCTTCGGAGCCGTCTCTGTCGGTGCCGGGAGGGGTCCTTGTCTCTTCGGAGCGAGGGCCTCGGGCCTTGCCTGACAGAGATGCCTTCGAGGTCATGCGGAGCGTGCTAGAACCAGGTTCTGTCCCTCAGTCGGCTCCCTCAGCCCCTCCATCTACAGTGCCTGCGGTGATTTCTACTCACCCCCTTGTCTCACACCGCAGAGAACCAACTCCTCAAGATTCCCCATTGGGAATTTCCTCCTCTTCCGAGGTCTCTCCTGACCCTGCAGGAGATCCCCCTAGGAAGAGGCAGTGCAAGAGGAAGCACATTGACTCCCCTGAGTCTATCACCACTGACACTGACTTAGAGGAATCCGAAGGGTCCCCTCGTTCCCCCTCTGAGGATGTCTCCTTTGTGGACATCCTTGAAATCCTCAAACAGAGGGGGAATTGGCCAGCCCTTAACCCTTCGGAGGATGAGTCAGTGTATCTTGAGGCGTTTGGTTCTCGCCCTTCTACCTCCTGGGTGTCCCTCCCTTTGACCCCTTATGGAAGTGGTGGCAAGGAAGGCTTGGACGGCTCCTGACTCAGTGGAACCCACCCCGAGGAGACCATCCAAATTTATCACTGCCCCCACAGACAAACAGTTTTTATCCAAAGGTGTCCCTGTTGATGCCATGGTGGTGGCTGCAGCCACAAAGAAGGAATAGCTGATCCTTCGGTTCCTGTCCATCCTCCTAATAAAGAATCTAGGACCATGGACAGGTACGGCAAGCGGATGTTCTCGTCAGCGACCTTTTCAATGCGGTCGCTGAACTACTTATGCCACTTCACCCGTCTCCAAAGAGATTTACTCAAGGATATGGGTGAACTGATGAAGGATCCTACAGCTGAGGGGTTCAAAGACACAATGAACTCCCAGTTGGCAACCCTAAATTCAATCGTGAACTCCTCCATGCGGCTAGTCTCATACGCAGCAGATGGAGCGAGTAGATCCGCAGGCACAGGAGTTGCCTTACGAAGGCACGCCTGGATGCGGCTATGCAACTTTGCGGACCCTTTCAAGGCGTCCTTCACCAATTCCCCTTTTGATGGATCATCTTTGTTTGGTCCACAGGTGAAGGATACATTGACCAGGTGCGAGGTGGAAGGTAAGACTCTCTCTGCCGTAGGAGTCCGTTTTTCCACCCCTTCTAGACCCTATCCCAAAGGTCAGAGGGGAGGAAAGATGTGGTTCCGAAAACAATCCCAGGGAGTCTCATCTGACGCACAAGGCCGATTCCCCCCTAGAGGCAGAGGGGGGAATAATAATAGACGCCGCCCCAGAGGCAGAGGAGGTCCGCAAAACCAGGGTAGCAGAGAGGTGTTCTCTAACAAACCCTTTCAGCACCCCTGAGGGGCTGCCCGGCTGTCCGCCTTCGGAGGCAGTCGGGGGAAGATTATCGCTGTACCCAGAAGCCTGGCTTTCCCTAACTCAAGACAAATGGGTACAGTCGATCATATCTGAGGGTTACAAAATTCCCTTTATTCATATTCCAACCCAACCAAAAAGATCCCTTCCAGACGTTCCACCCGGTCTAAGGGAAAAAGCAGCATTAGAAGTGTCAAAGCTGCTGTCAAAAAGAGTCATCCAATCAGTCCCAGCAGACCAGCAAGGATCCGGAATCTACTCCAAATTCTTTTTGGTACCAAAAAAAACAGGGGACAGGAGACCCATTCTGGATCTCAGCCACTTAAACAAGTTTGTCAAAAAAACAAAATTACGGATGGTCACGCTACAGTCCATCCTACCCTTCTTGGGTCAGGACAATTGGATGTGCTCGATAGATCTTCAGGATGCGTACTGTCACATCAAAATGAACCGACGCTCCAGGAGATATCTCCGCTTCAGGCTGGGAGCCAATCACTACCAATTCAGGGCCCTGCCCTTTGGTCTCACTACAGCCCCCCGGGTGTTCACCAAATGCATGGCAGTGGTCACGGCTCACTTGAGGCACCAGGGATTCCATATCTGGACGATTGGCTCCTTACTGCCACCACCAGACATCAGCTTCTCCTATCCAGGGATTTCACCATTCAAACCTGTCAAGCTCTAGGCATTTCAATAAATTTCGAAAAATCTGCCTTGTCGCCTTGTCGGTCTATTACTTTCATAGGCGCCAAATTAGATACACAGACCCTTTCAGCCACTCTCACAGAGCAGAGGGTTTTAGACATCCGGAACCAAGTATCCCTTCTATCGCAATTGGTCAAAGTCAAAGCCAGACTGGTATTGAAGGTACTAGGACTCATGGCAGCAGCTATTCCCCTTCTCCCCTTAGCTCGCTTTTACATGAGGATCCTCCAATGGATGCTCTTTACCCAGTGGTCCTTTCAATGACTCCCAATGTCCCACACCATACTGATAACTCAAGTATGCAAGAATCAACTGTCTTGGTGGGTCACGTCACCTCAACTTCTCCAAGGAAGACCCTTCACTCTCCCCCCTCCAGTTGCCACGTTGACAACAGATGCCTCCCTGATCGGATGGGGGGGCATTATCAGGGCAGGACAGTCCAGGGCACATGGCAACCCTTCGAGTGCCACTTGCACATAAATGTCTTAGAGATGAGAGCAGTGCTTTTAGCGTTGCAAGCCTTTCACGACTCTCTTCCCAAAGGGACTATTGCAATTCAAACGGACAACATGTCCGTGGTGTGGTACATCAACAAACAAGGTGGAACCAGATCATACCCTTTATGTCGAGAAGCACTCAGACTTTGGCAATGGGCGATCTCTTCTCAGCGTTTTCTGATAGCGACGCATATTCCCGGGAAATCCAACGTCATTGCAGACAAGTTGAGCGGAGCAATTCTCATGCCGCACGAGTGGTCTCTAAAGAAATCAATTCTAGAAGAGGTATTTCTAAGATGGGGCCATCCTTGCTGCGATCTTTTTGCTACTCCCCAAAACAGCAAGTGTCAAGACTTCTTCACTCTCTTCCCGTTACCAGGCCATCCCACCAGAGACGCTCTAGTCCATGATTGGCCCCGGGGACTTCTGTATGCCTTTCCCCCCTTTCCACTGTTACCTCAACTAATTCAGAAAGCCATCACCTTGAGAGTGACTATGATCCTCATTGCCCCTTACTGGTCTCGACAGATATGGTTCCCCTTTCTTCATCGCTACCTTTTGGAGCAGCCTTGGCATCTGGACCCAGTACCAGATCTGATTACCCATCAGTCGGGTCAGCTGCACCAATCTCTGTCTTCCCTAAACCTCACAGCGTGGTTTCTCCAATTCCTACCTTAGCCAGGCTTCCCTTAATATCTCGCTCAGTCCGAGATATCTTGATAGCCTCTCATAAATCCTCTACCCGGAGGATTTATACTAGTAAATGGAAACGTTTTTCCCTTTGGGCATCATCGAAAAGCATTGATCCTTTTACTGCACCTATCCAGTCTATTTTAGACTTTCTAGCAGAACTTTTCAGTTAGAATCTTCTGCATCAACCATTAGAGTTCAGTTGGCTGCCATATCAAATTTTCATGTTGGTGTCTCAGAATCCAGCATCATGGCTCACAAACTCTGTAAAGCCTTCTTAAGAGGTGTATTTCTTCTCAAACCTCCAATCAAAGACCCTCCGCCTCAATGGGATTTAAACTTGGTTCTGGCATCTTTAATTCTTCCCCTTGAACCAGCGGCTTCATGTTCTCTGAAATTGCTTTCTTGGAAGACACTTTTCTGGTAGCTATAACTTCAGCGAAAAGAGTATCAGAACTCCATGCTCTATGCAGTCGCCCTCCTTACTTAGTTTTTCACAAAGACAGGGTATCTCTCGGACTAATCCATCCTTTTTACCAAAAATTTCTTCTCAAATTAACCTAAACCAGATTATTGATCTCCCGTTTTTCCCTAACTATTCAAATAGGTCAGAGCAAAAGCTGGATTTTTTTTAGATGTTCATCGCCAACTGAGATATTACTTAGACAGAACTAAACAACTCAGGAAATCTGATCAATTGTTTCTGTCATATGCAGAAGGAAGATTGGACCTTCCAGTCACTAAAGTATCTCTGTCTAGATGGCTCACGTCTACAATTACTTTCATCTATGAGACCAGACATCAAAAATTACCCTCAAGACCTAGAGCTCATTCAACTAGGGCATTAGCTACATCCATAGCCTTTCAGGACAGGTTGCCAATAGACTCAATTTGTGCAGCAGCCACCTGGGCTTCTCCTCATACATTCATTTCACATTACAAATTGGACATGGTTTCCAGAAGCCGTGCCAATTTTGGTTCCACTGTTCTCAAGAGTCTGTTCCGATAGGTGCTAGGGACGCGGTCCCATCAAGCAAGAATGAAGGCGAGATTGACAACTTAACATTAAGAAGTTATGTACCTACCATAACGTTCCATGTTAGTTGTCTTCTTCTCGCCTTCTTTCTTGCATCCCTCCCTCCTTCCCCCAAGCCTGGACAGACCGACCGGAATTCTTTTGTGTTTCTTCCTCTGAAAATTGTTACTCCATTCTTGGAGTATGGTATTGCTTGGTATAGCTACCAAACGAGATCTGAGTAGTTACCGCCTAGCATTGTGGGATATAGGGGAGCCTCGAGCCGGTGGAATTAGCTCTCGAGCTTTTAGTATTGGCCGAGTCGGAGCCAAGGATCGGCTCCGAACCCATCCAGCAAGAAAGAAGGCGAGAAGAAGACAACTAACATGGAACGTTATGGTAGATACATAACTTCTTATTTTACAATGCCTGCTTTGCACCAATCTCTGTCAAGGAAGAGACAACTGCGTTGTATCTTTTTTCTTGTTTTCTAATGAACCAGATGCTTGAATGTTAACACCAATAGGGGGATTTTGGAAGCTCAATATAGGTGCAAATCTATCTTTTCTCCCTTCTATAACTTCTATTTTAATGTGGTTGCAAAAGTCTATAGGGTAACCTCTGTCCAAAAACATACTAACTAAGAAGTCCATTTCATCACAGAAATCTTGATTGTTAGAAGTCATTCTTGAAATCCTACCATTTGGCCTTTTACAATGTTCTTCTTCTGGTGTAAAGGGTGTGCACTTTTATAGTGTAGATAGGAATTAGAAAAAGTTTTTTTCCTATACACCCTTGACTTCAAATTGTCCCCTTCTTTTTCTAATGTGATATCTAAATAATTGATGCTATTTACATTAATATCATGGGTAAATTTTAAAAAAAGTGGTGGTCTGGTTAATATACTGGATGAAATCGTTTACCCTGTCAATACTGTCCTTCCAAAATATAATGATGTCATCCAGAAAGCGTTTATATAAAACCCAGCAATCTTTATAACTCCCGTTATAGATATATTTATCTTCCCATGTGTTTAACACCATATTGGCGTATATTGGAGCACACCTTGCTCCCATAGCCACCCCACTTAGTTGATGAAAATATTCACCTTGAAAAAATAAATAATTGTGTTTCAAAACTAATTCCATAAGGTTTACACACACAAGAATTTCATCATCTTTTAATGTTTTGAAAGACCTAATAGCTTCTTCAAAACATTCCATTCCTGTGTTGTGAGGTATTGAACCAAACAAGTCTGTAACATCTATGGCCACAAAAATGATGTCCTTCGTGGTGGTGATATTTTTCACTTTACCCAAAAAATCCCATGAGTCCTTTAAATATGAAATACCCCTAAACATTAAATCCTTTAACTTGGTGTCTATATTTTTAGCTAAAGGGGAAATAACCGAACCTTCTGCAGCCACTATAGGTCGTAAGGGGGGATCCACACAGTTTTTGTGTACTTTGGGGATCCCAAAAATTGAAGGAATTTTTGGCTTGCTATTGTATAAGAATTCAAACATACTGTAGTCAATAAGTCCCTCCAATAATAGATCATATAGTGTTGTATAAATCCTTTTGTACCCAATATTGATCTCATTAATGGAGATATTGTCATATTTAGACTCATCTAGTAATAAATTGAACATTTTGCCTTCATACGTAATAGAACTCATAAGAACCAATCCTCCCCCTTTATCTGGTTTCATGATTCTTAGATTAGAATTTTCTTTTAACCTCTTAAGTAGTGAAAACTCGTTTTCTGTGAGGTTTGGAGCAAAATGGTTAATTTTGACTGCTTTTCTTAATTCATTCTCTATAATTTTTTCAAAATTTTTTAGTTGTGGGTGTATGGGGGGGGGTTCCATGTACTTCTTTTCTTTAATTCATCAGAATAATCTACTTCTCCTGGAATACCGCCACAAATTAACTTGAGGTTCATTTTCCTCAAAAACATTTTCATATCAATAATCATTCTAGTGATGTCACACTTAGTTTTTGGTACAAAGTTGAGTCCCTTAGAAAACAGCTCAAAATAGATCTCATCGATTTCAAGTTCTGTGTAGTTAAAAATGTTGAAGTTCTTATATTTAGCACATGTACAAATGACGGAGGTGTCCCCAGTGTATTGAACGTTGGTGTCAATAATATTATTGTTGAAACTCATAATGCTCTCATTGATTGATGTTTCTATAGGGACTGTAACTAATATCTCAAATATTTTCCAATAAGGCTGCTTTTTAGATAATATTACATGATTCTTTCCATATATTTGATCAAGGTGTTGGCATAGAATATATGTGCACATCTTTTAAGCATACATTTGCCCTATTTAACATTGATGTTATTTATTTATTTATTGTTATATGTTTCATGCCTGTATATATATATATATATATATATATATATATATATATATATATATATATATATATATATATATATATATATATATATTATCAATTGATCACATCTACATTGTATATATACATTAGTTATTGGGTCATTGTTTTATGGTTATTTATTTACATTTGTATATTTATTTATATATTTATTTATACATTTTATTTACAACATTCATTATATCATCATTATATATAATACATTATCACTACCCATTTCATATATATATATATTTTTTATACTTCATAGATCTTAATATATTTATCATTCAGGTACCATTAATTATCCAACATTCATTATTTATGAACGGAGTACAAAATTCATGATGGCTATTCAGTGTATACAAATCTTGACCACTAGATGGGAGTATTGTTGGTGAAATCTAACATCACACCATTTCATTGATAAAATTTTTTTAATGAGGATAAATGACTAATTTTTAATACAAACCAGTTGTTACTATAAATCAGGTGCAGTTATGAAGTTTTTAATTCATTCTATGACATTATTCGTTATTTCAAACGAGGTACATATATTTTTATTTTTGTGAATTACAGCATTTTATTCTGACTTTTTCAATGTTATGTATTTGTATTTTAGGCATATTCATTCATATTTATGAGCATTGTTGGATTTTCATTGGCTATTTCAAACAAAGGGTCAGCATATATATATGGTTGTTTGTCGTTGTACTTCTTGTCTGATGAAGTCTGATCTAAGTGACGAAAAACGTGTTGTTTGTTTAACGTTTAACGTATAATAAAGCTGGTTTTGGATGTCTAGTTGTCCGGTGCAGTTCGTCCTCTCACAGTGCATTTTTCGTTTATTGGTCTTTTGTTGCACTGCGCTTCGTACATTGTTTACTGGATAAAACAAAGGTTATTCATAAGTCTGAGCAATTTGTTTTTATTTCCACCCCAGGACTTTAGGTTTGGCGGTTTCCAAGCAGACCATCTCCTTCTGGATCTCTGTGCCATTTCCTTTTGTTCTTTCCATGGCAAATCTCTTTCTTTGTTCATGAAGGCACATTCTATTAGGGCAGTTGTCTCTTCTGGTGCCTTTGGACACCAATTCCATCCTTGAGCCTTCTACGTGGTCCTCTGTTCATACTTTTGCTAAGCATTATAAACTGGATGTTGTTTCCCGGGCCAGGGCAGGTTTTGCCAAGGCTATACTGCATGGGTTTATAGAGGGCTGTTTTGTGCCTTCCACCTCCCAGTTATCATCTTAGCTCTTGTACTTTCCCTTCAGTGAAAAATATTGCAAAAGTGATATGGAAGGACATAATTTTACCATAACAGTAAATGTCCTTCTCTTCACTGTTGTAGCATTTGGTCCCTCCTTTCTTCTCCCCTCTGTTATAGCTCTTGACCCTGTGTTTTGTTACCCTCTTGGCTAAGAGGTTGTCACTTCTTTTT
Source organism: Protopterus annectens (assembly GCF_019279795.1). Classification (NCBI taxonomy): domain Eukaryota; kingdom Metazoa; phylum Chordata; order Ceratodontiformes; family Protopteridae; genus Protopterus; species Protopterus annectens. The sequence continues at coordinate 108,771,879 of NC_056727.1, read as the reverse complement.
GCTTCTGAACTTTTTTCTTGTGGATGTGCATGTTCTGCTTTGTTTCTTTGAGGTGTTTTGTTCCTTCTGGGGCAATTCAATTCCTGAGTATTTGTGGCTGTACGTCACCTATATGCCCTACACGGGGATCTTACATATGTGACTTACTGCGTCTATAAGATCTAAAGGCTTTGGCATACTGGCCAGTGTTGGGCTGTCTTTGGCAGGAGATCCCTTCAGTGAAGAATATTGCATGAGTGTAGAGAAAGACATCTACTATTATGGTAAGATTTTACACAACTGTACTTTCATTTCTTATGCATGTAAGAAAGAAGACAATCTGTGTCAAAATAGACACTTTTCAAATGATTCTTTAAGGCCGTTACTTTTTTGATACATCCACCACAATTATTCCAGGCATGGTCGAGACTCATTCTGTCAGGGCCATTGCTTCATATATGCTTTTTTTGGGAAAAGATGAAGGTTTGAAGTATTCTAGAAAGGAGTAAGCTAATCCTGTGTGCCTACATTTACAAAATACAATAAACTAGATTCCTTCTTCATGTCTCGAACAAGCTTTGTTAGGACCATTTCTGCAGGGGCTCCTAGACCATTATCCTTCTTCCTCCTAGTCTTTCTAAGCTATTGTAATCTACCCATATAACTTAGGCTATTGCAGCAGTGATCAATGTGATGAACATAGTACATTTGTGTAAGCAAATTTACCTTAACAGTAGATATTTGAATGATCACTGCTGCAGTAGCCACTCCTTCCTCCACCCCCTTACTTATGTATGTGTTTTAAACTAGGATGGGTATAGTTTTGTTTATTTTTCTAGCATTGTTCATCTCCAGTCTTTAGTCTCCCTCTCTCAGTTGTCATAAAAGCTCTGAAGGGCTGGGAACCAAAGTCTGATTTTCTTAGCTCAGCTCTTGCTGACTAAATGCTTGTGTGTGTGGAAGGTGACCAGAACCTTTGGTAGCAAGCCAACTGTTATAGCCTTATCAGGATGTAACCTATATAGTTTAGGCTACTGCTACAGTCATCATTTGGACATCTATTTTGCTTACACAACTGTACTTTCCTGCCTCACTGCTGACATTAACTCATTCAACACACTTCAGTCTGACACCTTCACTGTTGAGTGGATCCCAGAATTGGATAATTCGTTTGGAGCCATTGTTACTGTAGGATTTTTCAGCATTTATGCCATTGTTTCTGGTCTCCATCTCAAGGACCTTCTTTGATCCTTTGTGCTGGGTTTTCCTTCTTTGGCACTGACCACTTCTACTTCAGGAGGAGAGGAAAGGTGATGACTCTGAGTAACAACCCCTCAATGCAGATGAATTCCAGATCCAGTTTCAAGGAAGTGGAGAAGACGATAGTCTCACCACCAAGGCTAATGACAGGACTTCCATCAGTACCAGTTCCACCCAGTGATACTGCTATATTAGTACTTCAGTCAGGTCATCATGGCTTCCAGGGACAGAGCAGAGCCATACCCTTTGGAGATCTGCAGCAAACGTGATAATGTATCTTCTGGAGACTCCAGCCAATCACAGCCAGAGATCCAGAGGAAGAGATTGTGTAAAAGGAAGCATGTTGACTCTCCTTCAGCATCTATCGCTTCTAACATTGATTTAGATGACAAAAAGGGCTCCCCTAGTTCTCCCAAAGATGTAGCCCTCAGAGAAGCCCTTTAGTTGATGAAACCATGGGGACCTTGGCTGCAGAACCACCCTCTCAGGACGAGGAAGTACTATTCAAAGCATACAGCTTTTCAAAGCATACTTTGCCCACTACCTCTTGAGTGGCCCTTCCTGCAGACCATTTCATAGATTTAGCTCCATGTTGAGCATGGCAGAAATCTGATATGAACAAAATTATTACCAGAAAGCCTTATAAAATCTTGCTTCTGACTAAAGATAGAAAATTTTGGTCAAGGATCTTCTGGTGGGTTTGATAACTGTTGCAGCAGCCACTAAAAAGAAACTCCCAGATGAGTCGATAACAGTCCATCCTCATAACAGAGTCCAGGGTGATTGACAAAAGAAGTGTGCATACACCTCCAGCACCTTTGCCTTGCCATTGTTAAACTACTTAACCTACACAAATAATTTAAACAGTATCTAGCCAAATAAACTGTGGATGCTCTGAGTCAGCCAATCCCACAAGCGTCTACTAAGCAATTGCAGATATGCCACGAACGCTTTGCTTAATATTACTAATTTCTTCATGTGTCTGTATGACAACACAGCCAGTGAGGCAGCTAGAGCTGCAAATGCTGACATACAATGCTTAGGCATCATGTGTGGCTGTGCTTGAGCATTTTTGTGGATAACTTCAAATTGGCCTTTACCAACACTCCTTTTGCTGGAACTACACTCTTAAGTCCTATTGTAAAAGAGAAGCTAAAGAAGTGCGAACAGGATAAGAAGACAATGTTTGCAATTTGAGTTCAATAAGAGGACCTTCAGAGATCATTTAACTGGAATTGGAAAGGTTCCAAATCCATTTGGTTAAAAATTTCCCAGTGTCAACCCTTTGATTCCCTCTCAGAAAGGGTTGGCTTTGGCAGAGGATACCAGTTTAATGGGCATCAGTCCTATGATTAAGGATGCTTCAGAATTAGGAACACTGGGAACTCTTTCCGTGGAAACAAGGTCACCACCCTTGAAGGCTTGCCTGACCATCTGTCTCTGGAAGCCCTAAGGGAGTTCTTATCTCTTCAGCATGGATGGCTATTGCACCGGACTAATTGGTGGAAAGATCATATGCCAAGGTTATACTGTACCATTTTCCCCAAATTTACCTGAACAGAAGCTGTAGCTACCAAACTTTTTACCCCACCACATGCAGGCCGCAATTCAAGGGGTGTCTATTGTTCTAAAAAGGGCTATCTGGAATGTCCCACTAGACCAGAATGGGTCATGAATCCACTTTCGATTCTTTTTGGTCCCAAAAAGAACAAGGAACCTCATGCAGTTTTAGATGTCAGTGGCCTAAATCAGTACATAAAAAATGCCCCTTTCAGAATCGTCATTGTGTCAGAGATTTTACCATGTCTTAATAAAAAGAACTGGATGTGCTCAGTAGACCTTCAAGAAGTCTACCTCCACGTAACAATTACAAAGGAGTCAAGAAGATTTTTGCACTTTAATCATTATCAGTTCATGGCCATGCCCTTTGGTCTGCCCACTGTCCCCATAATGTTCACCAAGTGATGGCAGAAAATGCTGCCCATCTGAGACTCAAAAGGATATGTATTTTCACATATTTAGATGATTGTTTCAACACTGCAACTACCAAAGAATCATTACAATCAGCCAGAGACTACTTTTTGCAGCTTTGCCCATCTTTAGACATCTCTGTCAGTTATCGGAAGTCTCAGCTAGAGCCCTTACAGAAAGTCACTTTTATCAGATGCTCTCTGGACTCAACCTTATGACATTATCACCACAGAAAGAATCTCATCCCTTCACCATTCTGTTCACATTTTGTACCATCATCAGTCCCTTCCAGCCTTGTTGGTCTTAAGATCTCTGGGTTTCATGGCACCCTCTATCACCATGGTTGACTGCACCCGATTTCAATGAGGATACTTTAATGGATGCTGTCCAAAGTGGTCACAGCTAACTGACTTCCTTCAGCCACAATACATTTAGCCCAGACATGAGAGAGTCATTTAAACTGACCTACTCTAGTGCCCCCAAAGGAAGACTATTCATAATGCCCTCCTCATCAGCAGTAGTTACCATTGACACCTCTTTTGGGGGGGGGTATTTCGAGGATTCGAGGGAAGGTTCAAAGGGTTTGGAATGAGTAGGGGCCTTTCTTCAAATAAGCATTCTGGAGATGAGACAGCAGTTCTAGCATTTCAGGAATTTCAAGAATTCTTGCACCCATGAATGATAGCTATGCAGTTGGACAAACATGGCAGTAGTATGGTACATCAGCAAGAATGGAGAAAACAAGTCTTACCCTCTCTACATGGAGGCCTTAAGAGTATGGCAGGTTTCTTCCTAGTGGCAGTTCACATATCAGGGAAAGTCATCTGGTTTGTGGACAGGCTCAACAGACTGATTCTTGTGTGTCATGAGTGGTTCCTTAATCATTAATTTAAAGAGATTTTCAGCTACTGAGGCCAGACTTGCTGTGCCATGTTTGCAACTCCCACTGACACCAAGTGCGGAAGCTACTTTGCCTAAGTTCCCCCAAAGGGGGTAGTTGCCAAGGGATGCCCTAGTCTGTAATTTGCCTCTGTTTTCTTTATGCCTTTTCCCCCTTCTTCCCTTGATACCCGAAGTTCTACAAAAAGCATCTACCTGCAAATCGCAGATAATAGTCATTGCTCCGTAATGGTCCAGGCAGATCTGGTTTCCTCTGTTAGGCATCATTTCATGGTGTCCCCATGGCTTCTAGATCCACAGTCAGGTCTCTTTTCACACCTGTGCAAACAGCCTCATCTGGACCTTTTGAATTTAAAGGTAACTGCATGGTTTCTCCACTTCCTATAATTGTCAGACATGCTTTCTTTCAGAGAATGTGATTCATATGTTATCTGCTTCTCAGAAGTAATCTACTCAAGAAGTCTGAAAGTGAATAGAAAAGTTTCTCCATCATGGTCAACAGTCAAGGTTTAGATCCTTATTCCACTTTTATTGCAGATTATTTGAATTTTCTTTCTACCTCGTATGGCAAAAGCTCCAGTTTTTTGACCATCACGGTACAGGTAAACTGCAGTTCAGATTTCTACTCAGGATTCTAAAACACTACACTGGCTTCTCATGAGCTATGCAAGGCTTTTCTCAAAGGAGTATTTCTCATTTGTCCACCGATTAAAGACCTTGTTCCTCCATAGGGCCTTTATTTAGATGTTCTTCGTGTTTCACTGTTGCATTTGGGTTATCTGCTTTGCAGTAGCCCTCAGTCGGCCTGATTAACAAAGTCTTGGGTTTTGCGTCGGTTGCTGTCCCTTCTTCCATGACGTCAGGTCGTCAGGGGTATAAAACATGCAGCCAATGCCATTACATCAGTCTTTCTTGCCATGCGGTGCCCGAAGCAGAAGCATTTCGCAAGTGCCGGTCAGCCGACTCCTGAAATTTTCGTTTTCGAGTTTCAGAAACGAAGTCTTCAACTAAAGCTAAGTACCCCATTAGGGAAACTTTTTCTTGTTCCTTACCGATGTCAGTAAAAGTTAATAATTGCATTACTTGTGGAAAGCAAATACCTCACAAAGATTTTCATTCGTACTGTATTCCTTGCCTAGGCCCTGACCACAACATGCCTTGCTGTCAGTTTTGTGCCTTATTTAAACAGCACACTGTCCGTCATCGGTATAGTTTCACTTCTAAATATTTCGGTTCTTGGTTTAATTATCCAGAAATGTCATCGGTTAGCCTTCCGACTACTGTGATTCGGAAAAAAAACGCAAAGATAAAGATAGAGACAGGCTGCCGAGGTCCAAAGCTGCCAACGAAGCTTCTCCTAAGCTAGTCGCCAGTTCGTCGTTACTCAGTGAGGCACTTTCGCAGCCCTGATACTCGCTACTTCTGACTCGCAGGCCTCTACTGAGACCCATTTGGAATCCGGTATGCTGCGAGATGCTTCAGCTGTGGAATCTGCGGATGTCTCTACCTTGGATGGGTCTGGAGCTGCTGTGCAGGCACTGGCTTCTGAGGGTGTTTCCAGGCCTATGGACTTGCATATTAAACCGACACCTCCTTCTTCATTTAGGCCAAAATCTCGAACCATGCCTAAGAAACTTACTCCCAGGCCGCATGCTCAGGCCTCTATGCCTAAAAGATAAATGATATGAATGGCTGAAGATCTCATAACTCTAATCAGGGGAAGCCAACTTCCCCCTTCTAAGAGACCTAGGACTGAAGTTGTTTATGAATCTTCTGAACAGGATTCTGATTTTTCTGATTCTTCTGATGATCTGGATTTCCCCTTATCTACTTATGCGGATTCTGATGCAGAGGACTCTATTCCCTCTGCTTCCCCTCCAGAGGAGTTTTGTTTTGGTGAAACCTTACATACTTTAAGGGAGCATTTCCACTGGGAAAGCCAGGATTTTTCTGATTCCAAATAGAGGCTTAGGGATTTCTTACTCCTGCCTCAGCATAGGCCTTTAGCTATCCCTCCTGTACTAGACATTGTTGATGATGCCTTTTCAGAATCTAGTTTGGCCCCTGATTCTTTGCCTCCTGCTCCCAGAAAACCTGACAGATATTACAGGGTTCCTGATTCTCACAAGTTCCTTTTTAAAAATCCTATTGCAGATCCAGAGACTGTTTCACAGGGACCCAAGGGCATTAAGGCTTCTGCTGCTAAAAATCCTACCCCCTCTGATAGAGACTCCAGGGCGCTGGATAGATGGGGTACGAAAGTTTACACTTCAGCAACTTTGGCCATTAGAGCTTTAAACTGCCAGTTTCATATGTTAAAATATCAACAACATGTTATTGGATTGCTTAAACAGAAAATGATGTCAATGCCTGACTGTACTGAAAATAAAGAATTACAGGATTTAATGCATTCTGCTGAACAGGTTGGAAAACATACTTTGCAATGTGGATTTGATTCATTAGAGGCCTCTTGCAGGGCTGCTGATGTTCTCAGTGTTTCACTGTTGCAGTCATTACATTTGGGTAATCTGCTAGCATGTTGCCCTCAGTCGGCCTGAATAACAAAGTCTTGGGTCCTGCGACGGTTGCTGTCTCCTCTTCCATGACGTCAGGTCGTCAGGGGTATAAAACATGCAGCCGACGCCATTTTATTCAGTCTTTCTTGCTGCGCGGTGCCTGAAGCAGAAGCAATTCGCAAGTGCCGCTCGGCCAACTCCTGAAATTTTCGCATTCAAGTTTCAGAACCAAAGTCTTCAGCTAAAGCTATGTACCCTGTTGGGGAAACTTTTTCTTGCTCCTTACCGATGTCAATAAAAGTTAATAATTGCATTACTTGTGGGAAGCAAATACCTTATAAGGATTTTCATTTGTACTCTATTTCTTCCCATATCATAACGTGCCTTGCTGTCGGTTTTGTGCTAGATTTAACCAACGCACTATTAAGCATCGGTATATTTTTGCTTCAAAATATTTTGGATCCAGATTTAATTACCCTGAAATGTCGTCGGTTAGCAATCCGACTACCAGAGTTCACAAAAAACACAAAGAAAAAGAGATAGACCGTCGAGGTCCAAAACCAACGACGAAGCTTCTCCTAAGCCAGTCGCCGGTTTGCCGGTACTCAGTGAGGCGCTTTCGCAGCCCCTGATACCCGCTACTTTTGAGTCGCAGGCCTCTACCAAGACCCATGCTGAGTCCGGTATGCTGCGAGATTCTCAGAGTATTGAACCCACGGATGTCTCACCCTTGGATGGGTCTGGAGCCGCTGAGCAGGCACCGGCTTCTGAGGGTGTTTTCAGGCCTTAACATTTTTATATAAAACTGACACCAGCTTTAAAAACAAGATCAAAAACATCTTCTAAGTCTAAAAAACTGACGCATGAGCCACGTGCTCAGGCCCCTATACCTAAAAAACAGATGTTCAAAATGACTGAAGACTTAATTACCTTGATCAGGGGTCCCGTCCCCCCGCTAAGAGGCCTAGGCAAGACACTGATTATGAATCTTCAGATCAAGTTTCCATTTCTTCTGATTCCTCTTCTGATCAGGAATTTTCTATACCACCCTATGAGGATTCAGATGCAGAAGAATCCAGCCCATCTGCATCTCCTCCTGAGGATTATTCTTTTGGAGAAACCTTGCATACTTTAAGGGAACATTTTCATTGGGAGAGTCAGGATTTCTCTGAATCAAAAAAGAGGCTTAGGAATTTCCTTCTTCTTCCGCAACATAGGCCTTTGGCTATACCTTCTGTATTAGACATTGTTGATGATGTTTTTTCGGAATCAAGAATGGCTCCTGATTCCCTACCTCCGGCTCCTAGTAAACCAGACAGATATTACAGGGTTCCTGACTCCCACAAATTTCTATTCAAAAATCCTGCTGCTGACCCTGAGACTATCTCACAGGGTCCCAGAGGTGTAAAGGCCTCTACAGCCAAAAATCCTACCCCCTCTGATAGAGATTCCAGGGTGCTGAATAGAGGGGGAAAGAAGGTTTATACGTCTGCAACCTTGGCAATTAGGGCCTTAACTGCCAGTTTCATATGCTTAAATATCAACAGCATGTTATGGGCGTATTGAAACAGAAAATGATGTTGATTTCTGATTATGTGGAAAATAAAGAATTACAGGAATTATTGCATGCAGCAGAACAGGTTGGAAAGCATATTTTGCAATGTGGTTTTGATTCCTTGGAGGCCTCTTGCATGGCCGCAGTTACTGGATCTGTGATTAGAAGGCATGCCTGGCTTAAGGAGCAAAATCTGCCTGATCATGTTAAAGCTAAATTGTTGGATGCCCCTTTACAGCATGATACTCTGTTTGGTAATAACGCAGAAGAGGTTTTAAAGAAAATGGAAGACAAAGCTAAATCTATGCAAACTGTAAAAGATTTCTTACAAGTGCAGCCACCCAGGTTCAGTAGGCACTGGCCTACTAAAAATTTGTCCTTTCCTGTGTCCAACAGAGCCTCTCAAGGCAAATCCAGGCACTCAAAAGGCTCTAGATACCAATCACAGGGTTCTTACAGGTCAGAGCAATGGGGTCCCTCCACCTCCAAATCTGGAGGAAACAATGCACAACCCTATAGTAAGCAGTCTCAATGACTCTCCTCTACCTTCACCAAGCATTTATCTTTTGGCAGCCCCTTTGGGGGGAAAATTAGCACTTCATGCTGAAAATTGGCATTAATTACCTAGGACAAGTGGGTATTAAACATAGTATCCCAGGGGCACAGATTTCATTTCCATACTTTGCCAATTCCAAACGGTTGACCAGATCTGCCACAAAATCAATGGGCATAGGCTCAGAAACAAGTTACGTCCCTCATGGATATGGGGGCTATTCAACCAGTACCAGAACAGGAAAAAGGACAAGGCTTTTATTCAAGGCTGTTCCTGGTACCCAGAAAAGACCATGCCTGGCGTCCAATACTGGACTTATCAATTTTGAACACATTCCTGGACATTCCAAAATTCAAAATGCTGACTTTACAACAGCTACTACCTATCCTGCGCAGGAACGCTTGGTTAGTGACTCTAGACTTAAGAGGCATACCTACATATCCCAACAAGGGAATCGTGCAGAAGATACCCCCGTGTCAAGGCAGGTTTTATGCATTACCAATTCCCTGCACTGCCCTTTGGCTTATCTACTGTACCCAGGGTCTTTACAAAGTGCCTGGCACCAGTAATTGCATTTTGCAGACAAAGAAGCATACAAATTTATTCTTACCTGGACGACTGTCTCTATCAAGCAGAGAACAAAAACATTCTTCAACATCTGGCGTTTGTAGAAAGGCTTCTAACATGCCTAGGGTACACAATAAATGAAAAGAAATCACAACTGGTACCCTCTCAAATAATTACATTCCTGGCTGCAAGCATGAATACAACTGCCCAGATGGCTTACCTAACGCCAGACAAACAAAGGCAACTGGCAACATACTTCAAACAGATGGCAGCAAAAACCCTGTTATCTGCAAGATAAATTCTGCAGGCTTTGGGGTTCATGGCATCCTGCATTCTACTAATTCCATATGCAAGACTGCATATGAGGAAACTTCAATGGTACCTAAAAAATTTATGGAGTCAGCATTGTCACAGTCTGGAAACAATGATCCCTCTCATTCCCTGTCTACAACAGGAGTTTCTTTGGTGGGAAGAGACATGTCACCAAAACAAGGGACTGTCATTCACTGTACCCCCTGCCACCCAAACCCTAATTACAGATGCATCAGACTATGCTTGGGGGGCCCACCTGGCGGGGAGATGCATTCAGGACATATGCAGCCCAAAACAAATGCATCTGCATATCAACCAGAAAGAGATGCTAGCTGTTCAGAATGCTCTGACAGCTTTCAAGGACTTACTTCATCTGGGACAACACCATGGTTATGTGGTACATAAACAAGCAGGGGGGTACACATTCCTACCCTCTTTGCAGACTTGCCATGGCATTGTGGAACACAGCCTTGACTTACCAAGTACATCTTCAAGCTCAATTCCTGCCAGGAAAACAAAATACTCTGGCAGACGACCTAAGCAGAAATATTATGGACCTGCACGAGTGGAAACTGGATCCACATATCTGCAGCATGGTAACACAGAAATGGGGGAGTCCAGACATAGATCTATTTGCCTTTCCCCAAAATTATCAACTGGAGAAATTCTGCACAAGGACTTATCACAGACAAGCATGGAAAGTGGATGCCCTATCTTTCAGATGGAAAAACATATCAGTCTATGCCTTTCCCCCTCTGCCTCTTCTCTCCAAGGTCTTACTAAAGGTCAGACAGGAAAAACCAAAAATGATCCTAATTGTTCCGGACTGGCCTCGCCAGCACTGGTACCCAATTCTAAGGAATATGTCTCAACTCCCTCCTTGGTACTTGCCTCAAATACCTCATCTACTGTCGCAGCAGAACAATCAAATTCTGCACACTCAGCTCCAAGCTCTGAACTTTGCAGCATGGCTGGTTATTTAATTATTCAAACAACACCTCTCAGTAAATCTGCAATGGATGTTGTTTTGGAAGCCAGAAGGCCTAGTACTAGAAAATCTTATGCTGATAAATGGAAGAGATTCTGTGCTTGGAACCAAGCAAAAGGAACGGACACAGCAAAACCAAATATCCCTCAGATTTTACAATACTTGACTGAGATGCTTGACAAGGGCCTATCTTTTTCTTCAATAAAAATCCATGCCTCTGCCTTCTCGGCTCATTACAATATGGATCCTCCCATCTTTTCTCATCCTCTACTAAAACAGTATCTTAGAGGGGCCAAAAATTTAAGGCCTCCCAGAAGATCACCTTCTCCTGCATGGGACCTCAATTTTGTGCTGGAAAAACTCACCCTGCCTCCTTTTGAACCAGCAGCTACTGCGGATATAAAATTTTTATCTTGGAAAACAGCTTTCCTTTTGGCAATCACTTCAGCAAGAAGGGTTTCAGAACTACAGGCTTTCATGGCTGTGGAGCCTTTTATTACATTTTTCCCGGACAGGGTGTCCCTCAGGACCAATCCTTCCTTTATGCCTAAGGTGATATCCAGTGTGGCTCTTAACCAAACTGTTCACCTGCCAACATTTTACCCAAATCCGCAGAACAAGGGGGAGCAGATTCTGCATTCATTGGATGTCACAGACAACTAAGATTCTACTTAAACAGGACCAAATCTGTAAGAAAGTCTGAGTAACTACTGGTGCATTTGCTTCAGGATCAGAGGGGAAGGCTATATCAAAGCAGACTATTTCTAAGTGGATAAGCCACTGCATTTGTTTCTGCTACTGGCACCATGGTAAACCTGTGCCCAAGGGAATCGGGTCACATTCCTCCAGGGCTGCCTCTCCCTCAGCAGCCTTTCTCATAGGAGTTCCAACCAAAGACATTCTAGAAGTTGCTACTTGGAGCTCTGTTCATACCTTCACAAAGCATTATCATTTGCCTCTCTTCTCCAAATCCAGGGCAGGCTTTGCCACTTCTGTTCTGCAGGGCCTTATAGCGTCTCCTAATGCTATTTAGTTCCAACCTCCCATCCATAGCTTTGGGATTCTACCCAAATGTAATGACTGCAAGAGTGAAACACGAAGAACATAGTACAGTTGTGTACACTTACCATAAATGTAGATGTTCGAGTGTATTCACTGTTGCAGTCTTGGTTACCCTTCCTCCAGCCCCTGTTCTTCTTTTGGCTATACCTCTACTGTCACTTACTGTGCTCTAAAAGCTTTTTGGTGTATTTGCTTTTCTGTTGGAGGTATATCCTTGTATTTATAGATTTAATTGCTTCCCATTAGCGAGGCACCTGACATCTGGGGCAAGAAAAACTGATGTAATGGCGTTGGCTGCATGTTTTATACCCCTGACGACTTGACGTCATGGAAGAAGGGACAGCAACCGACGCAGGACCCAAGACCTTGTTAATCAGGCCGACTGAGGGCTACTGCAAAGCAGATATCCCAAATGTAATGACTGCAACAGTGAATACTCTCAAACATCTGCATTTACGGTAAATGTACACAACTGTACTTTCTGGAAGCACTAATGAAACTGACATTGAACCAGCTTCCTGTACAAACCTTATGTTTTTATCATGGAAAACTATATTCTCGTGGCTAGTACTTCAGCTAGAAGACTTTCAGAACTACATGCATACTGTTAACTTTCTGGTTTTCTTTCCAAACCACTCCAATAAGGGTTGGGTTGGTATAATAGTTAAGGTGTTTACCTCTCAGGCACAAAGTACAGGGTTTGGTTCTCGCCTATCAGGGATATTGGTTAGGCTTAAAATAGCACAGAAGAGCAGCTAACCTAGAATTTACCTGTGAGTAAATGACAAGGGAAAATACTTATTGCATACATCAGATGTCCACAGACAGCTCAGATTCTGCTACCATAGAATGAAGGTTTACAAAAAGGGTGTTCAGTTGTTTGGTTCCTTGCCTTCAGCAGATTAGTCATGAAAGTTTCTAAACATTTTTCTACACAGTGTCAGGGTGTCGTGTCAGCTGTGGTTGTCTCTCTCGATTCATTACCTCTGTGCTACATTTTTTCAACAGTCATGGCTGACCATTGCAAATCTTATCTCACACAGTCCATCTCTCTCTCTCTCTCTCTCTCTCTGCTGGATGCCGTAGTTTCCTCTTACCTTCTTGTCTGTCCCACATCATCTTCAGTAGATTGTCTTCCATCTTCCTGAACATTTTCCCAAACCACAGTAATCTGTTCTCTTACCTTCTTTGCAATTGGAGCTACTTTTTCTGTCCCACAGTGTGCATCCTACCACCCATATTGGGCAATTCATCTCTATCACCTCTAGCTTCCTGAACTGCTTTGCCTTCACTGCACAGGTTTCTGTACCATGCAGTAATATTGGTCTTTCTACTGTTTTATTCATCTTACTTTTCAGCTTCTTAGGCATTCTTTTGTTACACACTACCCTTGGCGCACTCTGCCACTTGTCTGCAGCCCCTCTGATGGCAGCTCTGATCTTTTCATTCAGACTTCCCTTCTGTTCAACCACCCCTTTCAGATCCTTGAAGCTGTCAACCTGTTCCATTATTTTCCCTTCTTTCTCAATTCTCACCATCTTCTGGTTCTCCTATTAGCTAACATTACAGCCGTCTTATCTGTACAGTGTTTCATCTCATTTGCCTTGAGTTTTGCATTCCATTCCCTTGTCATATGCTGAAGTTCTTGTCCAGAATCTGCCTGTAATTCCACATCATCTGCATGCAACATCTTTGTTGCTCTTGCCTATCTAACCTGTTTGCTGATGTAGTCTGTCACCAGTATGAAGAGCAGTTGGTTTAGAGGTGAACCCTGATGCACATCCACTCATACTGGGAACCTGTTGGTCAGTCCAAACACGGTTGTTTTGCATCATGAGCCCTTGTATGTAGCCCGCACTTATTATACCAAATGTTTGTGGGACTTCAAACCATCGCAGAACTGCCCAGATCAGTTTTTTGGACCATGTCATATGCTTTTTCTCAGTCTCTGAATGCCCAGTTTGAGTCTTTCTCATCACTAGTTTCTTCTCAACTATCTGTCTAACTGCAAACATCTGATCTGAATTCAAACTGCTCATCATCCATCTTACTTTCTACTACTCTGTGTATTCATTTAACAGTCGCCCTGTCCAGGACTTCATGCAGACTGAGACAGGATTTTGATGTCTTTATACTGACCTGAGTTGTGAATGTCCCTTTTTTTCATATCACTGGAACTAGAATGCTTATTCTGCATTCATATGGGAAACGCCTTTCTCTCCATATTGCTTGAGAGTACTCTGTGGAGCCATTTCTCCCCTATCTGCCACAACATCTTGCTTGTACATGCTGTGACGTTATCTGAGCCTTCTACTGTACAATTTTTCATTTTTCTTAGTGCTCAGGATATCATTGTTTTTGGACATACATCCCCCTTTACACAGTTCTCTCAATCCCCCTCGTCACATGCGATTTTTCAAGCGAACACACACACACAGCCACACTACAGGACCAACATACTAGTAGCAATAAGTTAAAGTGGACAGGCATTTTGCATCCCCCCTTTTATGAAACAAAAATAAATGTCCTTGTGTTGTAGAATTTTGCAACACAGTTCATTAAAATCTGCTGATTTTACACTGTTTTTGATGATGTGCTTATATTTTCCATTGTTTTGTCACTCTTTTCTTTTTAAATGTGTTTGAATTGCATTCCACTTTCTTACTGGAAATGGCAAAAGTTATGCGCCATTTTGTATCCAAATTTTGTTTTAATTAGGTGTCCACATTTTTAGCAGGATGTTCCTACTTTTCAAGAGCCTTAGTTAGATTTTGTTTTAATTAGGTGTCTACATTTTTAATAGGATGTTCCTACTTTTCAAGAGCCTTAGTTTGATAAGTTAATGTGTGCAGGTTGAAAGGTATGGGTTTGTCCCACTTTCTGTCTCTGTCTCACACACACATGCACACACAGTCCTCTCAGTATTCACACACTTGCTAGTAGATGTCCAGATTTTTAGCAGGATGTTCTTACTTTTCAAGAGCCTTTGTTCTGATTTTCAGTTTCTGCAGGTTGAGATGTACAAGTATAACACCCTACACACACACACACACCCTACACACACACACACACACACACACACACACACACACACACACACACACACACACACACACACACACACACTCTCATGGTTCTCAGCATCCATTCTCCCAACTGTACCTGAACACCCTTTGAAATAACTCTCATACTCCCATGTACAAACACAAGCAAGAACACAAAGTATGTCCAATTTTCACACATGCATGCATCACTCTTAGGTGCAAAACATGCAGAGCAACATTGAACGCAGACAGTCGCTCTGATTTTCCACTCCAAACAGGCATGCATCACTCTTACAAATGACTCGCTCACTAGCGTTACACCCAGTTCATTCACACAAACACTCATTACCCTTATAAAGGACTCAAACACCAGGATTGCACCCAAAAAAAAAACTCGCACGCACACAATGGCTCTGCTTTCCCACATCATTCATGCAAGCACTCATCACTCCTGAAAACATTATGCACATACAAACACAAGCAATTACGAACACAGACATTCTCAAAACGTAACCATTCTTCGACATCTGCAGACTCTGGAAAAAAAAAATGAGAGGGAACTGTCCTGAGGCTGCACTGTTTATTGCATCATTGTGTGTGCAGATGTACTAATGAGGAGCACAGTTAATTGGGAAGTCCTGAACTAATTTTTAAAGTGACATGACAGGTTAACAGCATACATACTATTTACTTTAAATTTTGTTATTGAGGCTTTGGTTGGCCAGACTGTGGTCCGTAGACTGTCTATTGAACAACTCTGTAGTAGATGAAAGTACATTTTGATAAGAGCCCTGCTCAGTGAAATGCTTTTGGGAAGCTATAGTTGCAAGTATTTTTTCCCATATGTTCTCCTGTATGCATTACACAGGCACATGTATGCACACATTTGTGTTCATTTTGTTCTGTTTTAAAATTTTGTATGAGTTCAGATGTACATCATTAGCATTTTTTCTTTTCCTTTTTTCTTTTTGTAGGAAACTACTTGTTTATGCTCCTGTTGTGGATCAACCAAAACTTGGCAGGACCAGGGATGAGATGTCTGAGGTATGTTCTAGGAAACTGGCAGAAATCTTTTTATGTTCAGGAAATATTTTCTTCTTGTTTAAAAGTGGTATGACACACAAATGGTATAGCCACATACTGTACTTCTTCCGGTTATGAGCTGCTTTCATACATCTCTGTTAAAAAAAAGAGAGGAATTTAGGAAATTGATAGCAGAAATGATTAGAGTATTAAGAGAATATAGAAATTTCTTTTGAAGAGATGCCTAGTGAGTAGAATAAGATGTAAATAGAGTTTAAAGCGTTGTCTAAATAAGATAAAAATAAATATGGAGAAAAGTTAAGAATTATTTAAAAGGTAATTCATGGTTTCTCCCTGCTGGGAGAAGGATTACACTGGAATGTATTTCACCTAAAACTGCTATAATGGACCTTAAGAAAGTTCTGGGAGAAGTAGTCCATTTTCAGCCAGGAATATTACTTATAGGACTGGAATGTGATTTGCAGCAGTGAAGATGTGTCTGTGGGGCCCAGTAGGGAACGTATAACAAAGGAGGGGGCAGATTTTTTTTTTTTTTTTTGGTTTAATAAAGATGTTTCTTTGCTTAAAAAGGGGGGACAGGGATTGAATAATTTATGTAGTGTTGCTTAGGTTATGTGACGTATAACACTATATGTGAAGCATAATGTTTGTTAATTTTATACAGTTTTACTACTTTTATATAAATGTAAATGTGCCTATTTCACAAGTGATAATTCTTTTTTAAACACCTTTATTAAATTATTTAAAAAGTATGGTTATGGTATTGCAAAATAAGGGGAATCACACAGATCAAGGTATTTTTTCTTGCAATTGCAAAGAAAGTGAAAATAAGGGAGGAGTTAGAAAAAGCTTTTAGCACAACAATTTAGGCAACATAAAATAGGATTTTTGCCAGACTTAGGGAGCCTATATCAGGAATAATAAATATAGTTCCTATATAGATGTTTTGGAAATCTTAGGAACATTTGTATAAGGTGGATTAATGAGGAAACCAGGAAAGGGCACAAATGGCAATATTTGTGGAAGTCTTAATTGTCTCAAAGTTAGAGAAATATGTGACTCAATTTATAGATGAGCTAGCAAGAGATGAGTTAAAAATGGTGCTGTATAATCAGTCATCAGGGAAATCTCTAGGAACAAATGGTATTCCTATGGAAGTTTGGAGGAATGAGCATGATAAAGATTTGGAAGGTTTTGTTTAACAATATTTTGAAAGGGCGGATTTACCAGCATCTTGAAAGTAAGCTATGGTGGCTACATTACTCAGGGAGGGTAAAGACCTTTTAGATCAGCTTCATGTAGACCCTTTTCAGTTTTAAATCAAGATTATAAAGTGTTTATGACTAGACTAGCTAAGGGAATGCTGAAGTGTTGCCAAAAATTATAGCTGTGGATCAGTGTGGTTTTATGTAGGAAAGGTAAACATATGACAACATTAACGAACATTGGTGATCCAGAATAAAGCATAATATTAAGAAAACACCATTGTTATTGTTGGATCTTGATGCAGAAAAAGCATTTGATATAATCAACTGGGATGTTAGGAGCAGAGCAATGGTAGTGTTTACATTCCCTGGTAGAATAATGGGGTTAATAAGGAGGATATGTCAAGGGCCAGAGGAAAGAATTAAGATGGGAGGGCTCCTTTCTGGTGGGCTGTATTTGGACAGTGGAACCAAGCAGGGTGTTTTTTTCCCCTTTGTAATTTGCTTTATATTTGGAGCCATTGGCAAAGGAATTAAGGGACTCACAGATTCAAGATTATAAGAGTATGATCGAGAAAAACTATTTTTTTCAGAGATTGTATTATTTTACAAGTGCAGACATTTTGAGAAAGTTTCAAGTCTTTTAAGGATATAAAATTACTGAAAATAAAACAAAGGTTATAGTAAAGTGTGAGCAACGTATTTGTATGTATAGATTAAAATTCATTCTATTATGTTAGCTAAGGACATGTGGGAAGAGAATAAACAAAATATAATGCAAAAACTTAGAAAATGGAAACAATGAAAAGATTTTTAGTTCCTGTAGTTTTATGTACAGATTATCAACAAGTTTAGAAGTTGTGGACAATCATTGATAACAAATTGAAGGAATTTATTTGGGAGGGGAAGAGAGCAAGAGTTAAGTGGAATAAGTTGATTATTCCCATTAAACACAGTGGTTTAGAATTGCCTGAATTTAAGGAACACTACTGAACTATGCAGTTATGATTCATATTCATAACACAATCAAAAGGCTAAAATCTGAGTGGAAAGAAAAGATCACAAAGTACAAACTGAAACAGATAAACACAAAAGCCAGAAGTAGTAGCTGGATTGAACCCACTCAAAGTAATGCAGGCTGCAAATCATGACAAAGTTGTAGAATGCAGAATCCACTTTATTAACTTCAGACCAAAAAAAAAAAATCCAAGGATGAGCGCTTTCATCGAGAAAGATCTAGACTTCGTCAGACAATTTACCCCACATAGTTACTTCCTTATACAGTTCATACAGGAAGTTCCACCCAGTTATAAACTAATCAATTATGTCATTAAAAGCACAATATTTACAGTCACTGAATTTAAAAAGCAGACAAAATATACAAACTGAAAAAGTTCATGGAACACACCACCCTAAAAACACACACTATATATAAGCACTGCTTCATAAAATGACAATGTACAATAAATATTTAAATATGTTGAATGTGTTAAAACAATAAATATGTGTAATTAAATACTAAAAACTAGATGTAGTAGAAAATGTTAAGAGAAATAAATACACTTATAATAAATACTGAACATGTGAATTATTTAAAATGTTAAAATGCATAATGGATATATATATATATATATATATATATATATATATATATATATATATATATATATATATATATATATTAATCTTTCCAGTGCCTTTAGTTTTAAAATTGGGCTTATGGAAATATGCTCATTCAGGCATGGCCAGTTCCCAGCAATCAAATGTAATTGCCAGTATAATTCTATGTGAAGTGATTTACTGTGCCATGTGTACCACCTGTTCTTGCTTTTATATAGGCAAGACTGATAGAAAGTTAAAAAATTGCATAAACGAACACCTATATGACATAAGGAATAAAAAAGAAACAAATTCTCTTAGCAAACATGTTTTAGAGTATAATGACCATAAGTTCCAATTTTGTATTATAGACAATATCAGTACCAACACGAGTGGTGGTGCATGGTCACTATTACTTGAGAAAAGAGAATTATACTGGCAGTTACGTTTGAATGCTGAGAAATGGCCAGGCCTGAATGAGCATATTTCCATTAGCCCAATTTTAAAACTGAAAGCACTGGAAAGATTAAAAAAAATAATATATTTTATTTATTATATTTCTCCATTATGCATTTTAACATTTTAAGTAATTCACATGTTCAGTATTTATTATGTTAAGTGTATTTATCTCTCTTAACATGTTCTACTAAATCTAGTTTTTATATTTAATTACAAATATTTATTGTTTTAACACATGCAGCATATTTAAATATTTATTGTACATTGTCATTTTATGAAGCAGTGCTTATATATAGTGTGTTTTTAGGGTGGTGTGTACTATGATTTTTTTCAGTTTGTATATTTTGTCTGCTTTTTAAATTCAGTGACTGTAAATATTGTGCTTTTAATGACATAAATGATTAGTTTATAACTGGGTGGAACTTCCTGTTTGAACTGTATAAGAAGGAAGTAACTATGTGGGGTAAATTGTCTGATGAAGTCTAGATCTTTCTGGATGAAAGCACTCATCCTTGGATTTTTTTTTTTTGTCTGAAGTTAATAAAGTGGGTTCTGCATTCTACAACTGTGTGGTGATTTGCAGCCTGCATTACTTTGAGTGGGTTCAATCCAGCTACTTATTCTGGCTTTTGTGTTTATCTGGAAAGAAAAGATGATGAAATATGAGGGTTTGGGAAATAAGGGCTTGGTAGGATTTTGGGTGCAGGGGTGAATGCGTGTAGGGATATAGAAAACAGACAAGAGCGGGCTGAAATTTACTGGTGAAAATTTGCGAAGGAACCAAAGTATTCAGAGCAAAGTACATACCGCTCAACCTGGAAACATCAAAATTCTGGCAGAGCCCCATAACAAATAGGTACAAATCTGTACGCTGATTAAGATAAAATGTGCATACATAATTATGTAACCCCACCCACTCCAGTGGAATTGTGGGATACCAACTTTCAAACGCAAACTGAAGAACAGAACCAAGATATGTCCCCAGACCCTGTAGTAAATGGTTAACTATTTTTTTTATGTGTAGCAGTGATGATCAGTAGGAAGGGAGAAGATGATGAACCTTTGGATTTTGTTTTTGGTGACTTGCAGTATGTAGGTTTTGTGGTAAAAGTAAGGCATTTAATGGTAGGCAATATTCTAATCTTCGCAAAAGAATATTATAGTTTGCTAGGACCTCCAAAAGTCATTCTCCATGGCCTACTAATCAGTGGCGTAGCTTGAGTTTGTGCCGCCTGGGGCTGTCTGAGTTTGCCACTCTTCCCCCTCACAAAATAATGGACAAGTGAGGGCCCCCCCATACACAGCCCTCCCCCGCAGCTATTCCAATGTCCCATTACTTGGTGATTTCACCCCATTTGCCATAAACACTA
The DNA here is from genome assembly GCF_019279795.1 of Protopterus annectens. Lineage (NCBI taxonomy): Eukaryota > Metazoa > Chordata > Ceratodontiformes > Protopteridae > Protopterus > Protopterus annectens. Next base: position 108,751,495 of record NC_056727.1, on the reverse strand, counting down.
ATGTGCATACTGTTTACTTCTATGGTGATTATTTGGACTTTATTTAAAGCTTATTTTACATTTTATAGCACAAACACTAATATACATCTGCTAAACAAAGCAGTACAGTCTCACAATGAAAATAGATTTAGCATTAAAACTTCTCTGCCCTTGAAACTCAGATTCATTGAAACAGCATTGAAACCCACATTCAAAGAAAGTGCATCAAGCCAGTGCCAGATAAAGATTACCTTTGTGCTGTTTTCAAATCATAGACCCCTTGCACATGAAACATACATATGTGTTCTTTGATGCACATTCCTGACTGTATTAAATTATATTCCTTGTATAATGCAGCACACTTGTTAGAACACATTATAAATTTATTGTTTTGAACATATTTCCAGTAAGCAGTGAAACAAAATGCATGAACCAATAATGACAAAACTGCCCAATTCAGAACATTTCCATCATAAAAGTCTGCTCAAACTTCTATAATTCACCAGTATCAGTAAATATGCACAATCTCTGCAGAAGCAAAAGTCATCTAATTAATTCCACATTAAAGAGATCTGTAACAAATGAGGTTGCTGCTAGCAAACAACTTTATATTTCATTGTTTCATATACAAATAAAGTGCCTGTTGCTCTTGAATAATAAATTGACTGTTACATTAAAAAAATGATAAGCTAGTAATATTGTAATAGGCAATGGATGGAAAACTGATAATAGGTTCATAGTTACTAGGTATCTCCGCCAAAGAGGACATTCTCAGGACTGCAGCATCCACCCCTTTAAAAGTACAACACAGTACAGTATCATCAATCCATCTACGTGGGAGTTGAACCCACAGCCTTCTGCATCAAAAGCAAGTATTCTGCCTCTTGTGCTGCTAACAATACAAGCAGGCTTGGTATAAGTAGCACTAAACTTCTCTTCCCCTATAGAACTATACAGCATAAGAAATCTGGAAAAAACATTTATGAGGGGGGGGGGGCAAAGGCCCAAAAAACCAGAGACGCATTTTAAACATTGCTTGTATAATCTTGGAAAGGTGATAGAATAAGTTATTTTCTGTTACCTTGCCTTTCCTGAAAGGTAGGAAGACAAGATAGGAAGACTGAAAATGAAATGGCTATCATTATTTAGTGAATTCATTTCTTGTTGAGTTGCTACAAAACCACAAATTTTAAGAACAGACCAAAAGTTATATGAGCCAAACATTGAACCACAAGGAATTACAAGTGGTGGTATGGGTAAGGAATTCAGGCTCTTGCTCCTTGTACCTAAGGTACAGGGTTTGATGTTGAGTAAAACTAACCACTAGGTATAGTTAACTGGGACATTTCAGACACACACAGTATTTCAGTGCTTGCTTAAATAATAACACACACAAAGAATTCAGTGCTTGCTTAAATAATCACACACACAAAGATTTCAGTGCTTGATTAAATAATCAAACACACAAAGATTACAGTGCTTGCTTAATCACACACACAAAGATTTCAGTGCTTGCTTAAGTAATTACACACAAAGATTTCATTGCCTGCTTAAATAATCACACACACACGCACTTCAGATAATTGTTTAGATAATAATGGATGGATGGAGCTACAGCTTCCACACACACAAGATTTCATAACATACATGGCCTTCAGATGATTGCTTAAGTAATAACTGATAGAGCTACAACTTCACTTCTGAGAGCAATAAGATTTCTACAGCTTCACTTCTGAGTGCATTAAGATATCTGGATGCTTGCTTACTTAAATAATAACAGCCGGAGCTAAAGCTTCACTTCTGAATGCTTGCTTAAATAATAATGGACACACACATACACTGACTTCGGATAATTGCTTAAATAACAATGGAAGGTTTCTTGCTTGAGATTTCTGAAACACACATACTGAGCTGCAGAGACGTGTGGATTGGCAGCAATAAGATTTGCGCACACACACACACACACACACACACACACACACACACACACACACACACACTTATGAGTTCTTGCTTAAATTATAACGGACTTCGGCTAAGATTTCTGAGTGCTTGCTTGCTTAAATAATAACGGACTTTGGCTAAGATTTCTGAGTGCTTGCTTGCTTAAATAATAATGGAGCTGCTGAAATGGAGCGGACTGGCAGGCATAAGATTTCTGAGTATCAAATGGAGAGAGAGAGACACCCCTAAATTGCCAAACAGTTCAGCTGCACTGATGAACTGCTCTCTGATGTTCTGCTTAAAATAGATTTCTGCCGCTATACACATACAGTAAGCTGGGCCCATAGCATACAATTCTTTTTTTTTTTTCCTCATCTGGGAGACCTGCGGCATGTAGTCTGGTGCTGGGCAATTGTTGCACTGCTACTATATTCCCTCCAAACATTTCAATATAACAGTCCAATAAAGATGATGTCATTCACGCATGCCGCCTGTAGGCTGGTGTTGCGTGGTCACATCAGCCATAAATTTAAAGTTGTAATACAAAAAAATAAGTAAATAAATAAAAGATAAAATAAAATCAGAAATTAAAGGGTCCACTAGGGAATTTGTGGCACCCCATAATTTTGCAGTCAAAACCGGTAAATAGCAAGGAGTTTGGTATGGTTGAGAGGTATGGCAAAGTAATAGAGTGGGATGAAGCCAACAATAAGTTTGGACCGCCAGTTATATACTGCCTTTCCTACCAGGGATTGTTAACCGAGTGTAGAGAAAAAAGGTGATAGTTGAGTGCTAAGTGAAAGACCAGTTCTGTCTGGCAGAGCTTTTAGTTGAGCCTAAAACAGAAGTTGCTTTTAATAAAGAGACAATTAGTAGGGCATATACAGTATTGCATGATAACTGTAATAATCAGTTAGATTAAGAAGAGTGGAAAGAAGAATGGAAAGGCAATTTACAAAGGAGTAATGAGAGAATATTTGTATGGCTGTCAAGTATGCAACAGAGTCCAGGTTTTAGTTTTTTTTTTCTTTTAAATATAAGCAGACTTTAGAGAATTTTTCCTCCAGTAGATAGCAAATTCTGCAGGTATGATGGAAAGGAGAGCTGTAATGGGAATGTTTTTTTTTTGAAAATGTAATCAGGAGGTAGAGTTTAAAAGTTCCCCACTAAGTACTTTGTCAGAAATGGTTGTAACTATGGAAATGTTTCCTTTGATATGGGATATGGAATCTGAATTTCTAGTCATAGTAAGGCCTTACTAAGCTTAATACTACTGAGTGCCAAAAAAAGCAATTACTAAAATATGAAAAATCAAAGACTAAACAAAATGTAATGAAGTACTGAATATTGTAGAGGAAATAATAGAACAGGAGATGGGATCTTTAGAAAAGGGAAGGAGTGAATTGCATGAAATAAATGAAAATTGTGGAAACAATACTTGCAGAATAATCAGTAGGAGGGATGAGGTTTAAGGACGGACAAGAACTGAGCAATTTGTTTAATGTTGGAGTAAATGACTTGAAACGAAATCATGTATGATGCATGAAAATAATGAAAACTGGTATGTTTTTTGTTTCTGTTAATGTTTGTGTACCTCTGTCATTGTTTAAAACATGAAGGTTTAATAAAAGTATTTAAAAAATCAAGTCATGTATGTTCGTTATGTATTTATCTATTAATATACAAGCACTCTAGTAATACTGGTGAATAGTGTGTCATAAATAGAACAGGTGACAGAGGATTATGATAGGAGAAATCCTGCCATAATTCTGTGTAATGCATGCAGTTTTAGATGCCTCCCAATGTACTATAATTTACACCAAGGAAAAGAGCAAAAAGGTTGTATATAGGTTTGGAAGCTGTAATACACCTATGGCTAATACACAGGCAGTGGCTAGAATCTAAGTGTACTTCTGATCACACAACTTTAAAAGCTTCTAGACACTTCACTTTGCCATGCTTTTTTGTGTATGTCTTATAGCGTGAAGTGTGTTACAGTTTTCAAAGCTGTCAGAGGATTCTGATGCTGTTCTGTAATGGCTGTAATGTGTGCTACAGCACAGCAACTCTGAAAAGTGTGCAACAGTAGATGTTTATCATTAGATCACTGATGCAATAGTTTAAGCTATGTGGGACATATCCTGCCAAAGATTGGACAGCCGGACAGCTTCCGAAGCTTTAGGGCACCTTCCATGTACTCTAAACTCTGTACAGCTCAAGGAGAGTGGTATAAAGTCAGTGGTTACAATATCAAACTTGCAGGGCTTTCTTGCCTCACATCAGGAGAGGCTAGAGCTTTTCTAGCTAGGAATGCCATCTTCCTTCCCGGATGGGTGCACTGGCAGCAACCGGTAACTTCCATTCTCCCAGACTAACTCCTGCAGTCTCTGGAACCACTACACAAACTCTGTTTGTCTGCACAATAGTCATGGCTTTATCCCTCTATGATATGTGCCTTGTGCCATACCCACTGCACTGGTTGCTTGGAAGAGTTTATCCAGTATGACTTCTCATGACACTGGGAGATCCCTTCAGTAAGGGAGACCAGCTAACTGAGATGCATTGAAGATTGTGTTGCATAAGACCAACATGCATTTTTCTTTTCTACAGAATTTAATGAAATAACTTGCTGAAGTACTTTTAGCTAGTGTTTTACTTTTTCAGTACCTTAAATAAATATGCTGTAAAACGAATGTTAATTTTCTTGAGAATCCATTAAAAGATTGGAAATTATTTTGCAGTTTGTGTTTGAAAGCCATCCTGTGAGCAGACAGATTTTCTAACCAGTCTTTTTAGTCTTGTTTTTTATCATTGATATATGCCTAACTGCAGGGAAAATGTCAAATATACATGATTTCCTCCTGTAAGAAATTATTTTATCCATTTTACAGGCTGAAAGAATTATTTTTGATTTCTTTTCTGACCCAAAATTTCTGGAGCTGTTGATCAAATTTCTTTCCTTAGAAGATCGGAAAGGAAAGGACACATTCAATCCCCGCAGATTCTGCCTTTTTAAGGTAACGAGACTGTTATATGTTGATTTTGTGTGTTTTTGTAGTGTATTTTAAACTTTAAAAAAAGCACTTCTGATGTGATTTATGAGATCTGTAAAAGAATGAGCAGGAGAAAATGCTACTCATAACCAAGGCTACAGCAGGGCAGATATAAATGTGAAGAGGTTTAATTTACTTAACTATTTGATTGCATTGTAAGTAGACCTTTTTGGAGAGGTGGCACAGAGGCTTTTGTGCAGTTAAATGAAGTGCTCAGAGCTGAACAGTGTGCAGTTGAAAACTTAGTGACTCTGACCCAAGACTACTGTTTGAAGAAAAAAGTATCCCTGCGATACTGGTATAGTGTTCTGAAGTCAGGAAAAATTATGTTAATTGATAGTAACTTTATAGCAATATTTTACAAAATATACTAACAGCCTGAGACAGAGGGCTGTGTAAGTCTATTTCCCAAAGAGACTGGATTTGGTTTGTTTTCAGTACATCAGGCATGTTAACTCATTAACACTTTTGTGACGTGGAATGTCACACCTCTAGCAGCCTACATACAGTCTTGCATTCCAGAGTATGTTCTGTAAAGTCAATTTGAAAGGCATAAGATAAGCAAATGTAAATAATTGTGAACAGCAAAAGCTGTCAAAACTGCAAATAGCACTGTTATCAGTAAGATGTATTCTTTGCAGTGATGATTGTCAGTGCGTTCGTCTTTCCACAAATACTATACCATATTAATTTATGCAAACCCAGAATTATATTTTTGCCAAACTTTCACAAAGAATTAATCGCATCTTGGAATCTCTATAACCTAGTCATAGGATCGTAGGAGATTACTAGGCTATCGACCCGAAGGTCATTTTAAGCCAAACCATTTCAACCCAATGTAATACCGTAGAAGTACTAGTCAATACCCAAGATTGCATTTAGTGATGACTGCCCATGTCCAGGAGGGTTGTGAGCATGATCCCCAGTAAGAATTTACAGTGCCCCATCCACTCGTCCAGGTTCCTCTTGAACAGTGTCATAGAGGTGCTCGGTTTCACGTCAGTTGGTAGTCCTTTCCAAAGACATGGCAGTCACTGGGAGATAAATCTGTCTCTTCATCATGTACTGTTTAAGCTGCAGGCCATATATAAGTCCCTGGAATGGGTAGCCCTAGATCCATTTGATTTACAGATATATAGTAAGTTCATTAGGTTTGGCTCTTGGGTTGCTCTGTAGGCCAGGCATAAGTCTCCCCTGAGAAGTCTGTACGATACACATAGTGATAGGGACTTTAGTCAGTCTGTGTAAGGCACATGCTGGAGGCCCTTGATTATCTTTGTTAGAAACCTCTGAGGTCTCTCTCTAATTGCTGCAGGTGCTTAGTACGGTACATACCAAATGGGGCATTATACTCAATTATGGACCAGATAAGTGCTGAGTATAGGGGGTTATAATTTCTTTTACCCTCAAGGCAATGAATTTACCAATTAAGTGAGCTATGTCACAAGCTTTCCTTGCAGTAGTAGACACGTGGTGTTCGAAGTCAAGGTCATGGTCAACCTGTGATCCTAGGTCCCATACCACTTCATGGGTACTTAGGGTATTGTTGTTGATTTGATAGTGTAAAGGGACATTGTTTGTGCCAGAGGGAATGATGATGCATTTCTTTGCATTTAGTTTGAGACCGTGACTAATACACCAGTCGTTGGTCTGTGTGAGACCCTTCTGGAGTATAATGATATTATTTGGGGATTCAGTGATCGCACCTAGTTTGCAGTAGTCGGCAAACTTGGTCAGCCACAACCCTTTAGTTTTGACATGAACTTCTGAGAAGTATATTCCAAACAGTAGGGGGCCCAGCACTGACCCTTGGGGCACCCCGCTGGTAACAGGTCTGCTGGTTGATGTGGAGCCACCTACTTTGATAGTGTGTGTCTGGTTTCTGAGCCATTTGTCAACCCATCTTACAACAAATGGGTTTGCATTCAGTTTTCTAAGTTTATCGGTAATGCCTGAATGTGGAATTGTATCAAAAGCCTTTGCTAAGTCAAGTTATGCTATGTGCACAGATTTTCCCTCATCATTGGCCCTGGTCACACTTTCAGAGAAATCCACCAGATTTAAGAGGCAGGATCTGCGCTTCACAAAGCCGAATTGGGTAGGATCCAGGGTTTGGAAGTCACCTATGTCTTTATTTATGAAGTTCATAGTAATATGTTCCATGGCCTTACAGATTAGGCTGGTTAGACTTATGGGTCTATCTATTGCTAGGCCACCTCTGTGGAGGGGAGTAACTGTAACTGTTCTCCATTCCGCAGGAACAAAGCCTGTAGTTAAGCTATGATTGAAAAGGTTACTTAGTGGTGATGCTACTTCATGTTTTAGCCTGTTTAGTAGACAGCCTGGGATGTCTTCTGGTTCCATAGAGGCCGTGTTCTTTGCCTTGGACAGGGCTTTGAGGACCTGTTCTTCAGATATGTAAGGTAGGGGGAGTTTGGGGGAGGGTTTGTTGTAAGTTAGAAGGGGGGATAAGGGAGTAAAAGCTTCACCAAACCTATCTGCTAGCAGGTTTGCCGTCTCTGTGGGGTCAGTGTGTGTGATACCGTTGACCACCAGTTCTGCACATGTTTGGGTCCTACCCTTTAGGTTACCTATGTAGCTGTAAAAGACCTTATGGTTATTCTTAGCAGTACTTTGTATTGATTTGGCTAACATTATTTACTGGGGAAGTCCAACTGGACTAGTTGCCCATTTTCACCGGAGGCCTGGGTAGAAAAGCTCCACATAAAATCACATAAGAACACATAGTAACACAGTACTAAAGTTAACAGTCAGCAAAATTTACGAATCATGGATTTAAGCATTGCATACAGTAGAATTGCAGCTCAGTGATGTTTGTCCAATAACATTTGAAAACTTGCAATTATTTTGTCAAAAGCTCAATTTACAACATAGATAAGGAGAAGGTGGAGAGAAGTCTGGTAAGCTCAGCCTGGTGAGGAGCAGGAGCATAACCAGTTGTCATTTAGGTGACTATTAGCAGGTTTTTGAACTGAGCTGGGTTGATTGTGTGTTAGTATGTTCTGAGAGATAGAGTTCCATGTTTCAGAGACGTTATTAGAATATAATGAGTCTCTAAAGATGCTGTTGGATTTTGTAACTTTTCGCAGTAATTTTTCAGAGGATCGTAGGGTCCTGCTGTTGAGGTGAAATTGAACTAAATTCTGTAAGGCTGGACATTTATCATGTAGGTAAACTATGGAGTGGGTTAGGGTAAGTTGGTTTAAGGTTAGAAGGTTTGGAAGTTCTAGCCATCTGAGTTGTTTCACAGCAAGACAGTGATGGATTCTGTAGGGCAATTTAGTCGCAAATCTGGCTGTCTTGTGGTAGCATGATTCCGGTTTGCTAGGTTTCTCTCAAAGGAGCTCTTGGAGTATTTGACAAGTTGCTATATTTGCCTGTTAAGGCTGAGGAGGGTGCTTTTCTGTTGTTCGGTCCTTGCCTTTGTTTTCTTGGACAGCAACTTTTTGCATTTATTGTAACATTTTGTTGATGCTGGAAGTTCACCATGGCAGCTTGATTTTACTTGGGGCTTTGGCTTTGATTCTCTCTGGTACAGCCAAGTTTATACACCTATGCAAGTAATTGTACAGGGCATTAGTGTAAGCTTTGGCATAGTTACCACTTTCAGCTTGGAGTGGGACTTGGAATGCATTTATACCTTCACCTAGGAGGGTGTAGTTTGCCTTGGTGAAGTTTTTAGTTCGATTTCACCCTTTGTGAGTTTTGGTGTTAGTGTCAGTTCGAAGGTGACTGATTTGTGGTCAGTTTTAACTAATGAGGGTCCATCAATTGCAGTAGTGCACCTGATGTTCTTCGTGTTTCACTGTTGCGGTCATTACATTTGGGTAATCTGCTGGCAGGTTGCCCTCAGTCGGCCTGATTAACAAAGTCTTGGGTCCTGCGTCAGTTGCTGTCCCTTCTTCCATGACGTCAGGTTATCAGGGGTATAAAACATGCAGCCGATGCTATTACATCAGTCTTTCTTGCCATGTGGTGCCTGAAGCAGAAGCTGTTCACAAGTGCTGGTCGGCCAACTCCTGAAATTTTCATTTTCGAGTTTCAGAACCGAAGTCTTCAACTTAAAGCTAAGTACCCCATTGGGGAAGCTTTTTCTTGCTCATTACCGATGTCAGTAAAAGTTAATAATTGCATTACTTGTGGAAAGCAAATACCTCATGAAGATTTTAATTCGTACTGTATTCCTTGCCTAGGCCCTGACCATGGCGTACCTTGTTGTCGGTTTTGTGCTTTATTTAATCAGCGCACTATCATCGTCGGTATATTTTTGCCTCTAAATATTTCGGTTCTCAGTCTAATTATCCAGAAATTTGTCGGTTAGCCATCCGACTACCGGGATTCTGAAAAAATGCAAAGACAAAGACAGGCCGCCGAGGTCCAAAACTGCCGATGACGCTTCTCCTAAGCCAGTCGCCAGTTCGTCGGTACTCTGTGAGGTGCTTTTGCAGCCCCTGATACCCGCTACTTCTGATTCGCAGGCCTCTACTGAGACCCATTCAGATCCGTGAGATACTTCAGCTATGGAACCCGCACATGTCTGTACCTTGGATGGGTCCGGAGCCACTGTGCAGGCACTGGCTTCTGAGGGTGTATTCAGGCCTACATACTTGCATATTAAATCGACACCGCCTTCATTACTAAGGCCTAAATCTCGATCCATGTCTAAAAAACTGACGCCCAGGCCCCTATGCCTAAAAAACAAATGATAAAAATGGCTGAAGATCTAATTACTCTAATCAGGGGTAGTCAACCCCCGCCTCTAAGAGGCCTAGGGCTGAGCTTGATTATGAATCTTCTGATCAGGATTCTGTTTCTTCTGACTCTTCTGATGACCTGGATTTGTCCATACCTACCTACAGCATCTTAAACTCAACTGGCTTTGTCCATGTTCCTACCCTGACTAAACAGTATCATTAATCACATTAAAACTAACCAAACTGTTTTTCTAATACATTCTGACCTTTTCTACAAGTATAATGTGCTGATCTTGTAACTGTGAGTCTCTTTGGAAACAACGCTATAACATTGTAAATAACTCTTGTATAACTTTTTCAATGTAAATAACTTGATGTGTAAATTCTTGAAGAAAATGTTGTAACCTTGTTGGAGCTTTTCTCCCTGGGCCTCAACTGAAAATGGACATATATCCAGACGGACTATCCCGGTAAACAAATGTAAAATAAATAAATAAATAAATACTTATGAGGATTGTGATGCAGAGGATTCCTTTCCCTCTGCTTCCCCTCCTGAGGATTTTTCTTTTGGGGAAACTTTACATACTTTAAGGGAGCATTTCCCACTGGGAAAGCCAGGAATTTTCTGATTCAAAAAAGAGGCTTAGGGATTTCCTTCTTCTACCTCAGCATAGGCCTTTGGCTATACCTCCTGTACTAGACATTGTTGATGATGTGTTCTCGAAATCCATTTTGGCCCCTGATTCCCTGCCTCCGGCTCCTAGTAAACCTGACAGATACTACAGGGTTCCTGAGTCCCACAAGTTCCTTTTCAAAAATCCTGTTGCAGATCCAGAGACTATTTCTCAGGGGCCCAATGGCATTATGGCTTCTACTGCTAAAAATCCTACCCCCTTTTGATAGAGACTCCAGGGTGCTGGATAGATGGGGTAAAAAGGTTTATACTTCTGCAACCTTGGCAATCAGAGCTTTAAACTGCCAATTTCATATGTTAAAATATCAACAGCATATTATTGGACTGCTTAAACGGAAAATGATGTTGATTCTTGACTGTGTGGAAAATAAAGATTTACAGGATTTAATGCATTCTGCTGAACAAGTTGGAAAACATACTTTGCAATGTGGTTTTGATTCTTTAGAGGCCTCTTGCAGGGCTGCTGTTACTGGGTCTGTGCTTAGAAGGCATGCTTGGCTTAAGGAGCAATATTTGCCTGATCATGTTAAAGCTAAATTGTTGGATGCTCCTTTAAATCAGGACCACCTGTTTGGCAACAAGGCTGAAGAAGTTCTTAAAAAGATAGAAAATAAAGCTAAATCTATGCAAACTGTTAGATTTTTTACAAGTGCAACCTCCAAGATTTAGTAGACACTGGCATACTAAGAACTGGTCCTTTCCAGTCGCTTCCAGGACCTGTCAAGCCAAACCCAGACACAGTAAAAACTCCTGGTTTCAGTCACAGGGGACTCTCAGAACTAAGCAGTGGGGGGCTTCCACTTCCAAATCTGGAAGTAACAAGACACCCCCTATGGTAAACAGTCTCAATGACTACCTTTTTAAAATTCCCAAGAACTTATCTTTTGACCGCCCCTTTGGGGGGAAGGATTGCTCTTCATGCAAAGAACTGGGAACTCATAACCCAGGACAAATGGGTTTTAAATATAGTGTCCCAGGGATACAGATTTCATTTCCACACATTGCCAACACCAAACGGGTGGCCAGACCTGTCCCCAAATCAGTGGGCAGAGGCTTAAAAACAATTACTTTCCCTCTTAAGCATGGGGAGGCTATTCAACTGGTACCAGAAGAGGAAAAGGGACAAGGTTTCTACTCCAGGCTTTTTCTGGTACCCAGAAAAGACAAATCATGGCGTCCAATCCTGGACCTGTCTACTCTAAACACCTTTCTGGAGATTCCAAAATTCAAGATGCTGACTCTTCACCAATTACTTCCTATGCTAGGCAAAGATGCCTGGTTGGCAACTCTAGATTTAAAAGAAGCATACCTGCACATTCCAATCAGGGAATCTTGCAGAAGATACCTACGCTTCAAAGCAGGGTACTTGCATTATCAGTTCTCTGCACTGCCCTTTGGCTTGTCTACTGTGCCCAGGGTATTCGCAAAGTGCCTGGCTCCAGTTATTGCATTTTGCAGGCAAAGAAATATTCAGATATATCCATACCTGGACGATTGTCTAATTCAGGCAGAAAACCAGGGCATACTTTTAAATCACCTGGCATTTGTAAAAAAGGTGCTAACTTGTCTGGGGTACATCATAAATGAAAAGAAATCACAACTCGTACCCTGTCAACAAATTACATTCCTGGGTGCAAGCATGAATACAACTGCCCAGATGGCTTTCCTCACGCCAGAAAAGAAAATTCATTTGGTAACTTACTTCAAACAATTGGACACAAAAACCCTGCTGTCTGCAAGACAAATACTGCAAGCCTTGGGGTTCATAGCCTCCTGCATTCTTCTAATTCCATATGCAAGACTGCATATGAGGAAACTACAGTGGTATCTAAAAAGTCTATGGAGTCAGTATTATCACAGCCTGGAAACAATGATTCCTATCATACCCTGCTTACGTCTGGAGTTCCTATGGTGGGCAGAGGCCTGCCACCACAACAAGGGACTACCATTCACACTACCCCCTTCCACCCAAACCCTAACTACAGATGCATCAGACTATGCATGGGGGGCTCACCTGGCAGGGAAGTGCATTCAGGGCAAATGGAACCCAAATCAAATGCACCTACATATCAATCAAAAAGAAATATTAGCTGTACAGAATGCTCTGACAGCCTTCAAGGACTATATTCTTCCAGGGCAACTAATGGTAAAGACGGACAACACCACGGTTATGTGGTACATAAAGAAGCAGGGGGGGTACGCATTCCTACCCCCTCTGCAGACTAGCCATGGCATTGTGGAGCACAGCCTTGAGCTACCAAGTGCACATATAAGCTCAGTTCCTGCCAGGAAAATTGAATACACTGGCAGACAAACTAAGCAGAAACCTCATGGACCCACACGAGTTGAAACTGGAACCAAGAATTTTCAACATGTTGACAAGCGAATGGGGGAGCCCAGGCATACATCTATTTGCCTCCCCCCAGAACTACCAGTTGGACAAGTTTTGCACACGGATTCCCCACAAACAAGCCTGGAAAGTGGATGCTCTGTCCTTAAGCTGGAAAAGGCTAGCA